>NC_140923.1:12382374-12475062 GCF_045865225.1 Trachurus japonicus
AGTGTTCATTTTACTCAAACACATAGCTATGAATAGTAAAACCAGAGGAACTGATCATTTTGAAGTGGTCTCTTAATTTTTTCCAGAGCTTGTATAAGTATATAAAACCAGTAAATAACATTCACACTTTCAACACAGCACACATAAAACCCTCAATGATCATATTTTAGGGCACTTAAGCACGCGTTTTGGCTCCTAGAGGGCACTTTAGCACACATTTTGGCTCCTAGAGGGCACTTTAACGCGTGTTTTTCAACAATTGGGCCATTTTATTTTAAGTTACAGTAGAGATTCTTCTTACAATATTGATTCTGATCCATCCCTCCGTCTTCGTCCTCCTCATATTGTCTGTTTTCCTTCGATGCCAGCTGCCTGGGTCAACAACAGAATGAGATTTAAACGCCGGTGCCAACTTCATGTCTCAAATAAAACAGGCCGCAGCATAATTCACCAGCTAATAACGTCACATGATGAGACTGATGGGAAACCTCATCATGGGATTCAGAGAAGCGGGGGGCAGAGTTTCCCAAAGCGCTCACCATGGTCGTAAATTAAGGCTTCTGCTGCGAAATAAGTTATGAAATCTGCCGTTGATGGCGCCCGTGGGAGAAAAGAAATACTGGCTTCTTCCTCGAAATTCAGACTTTTTAACTCAGAGCTGCTCCCGGTTGTTCACCAGGTGCCAGACGCTGTGCCAGGATCGTGGCTCTTTCCACGAAGGTACTTTAAAATATCCCGTGGAGGAGAGTCAGGGGTATTTCTACTTTATACTATTTCATGTGTCAAAGAGAAGTGGTGTGTGTTTATATATACTCCATTACATTCAAATAACACCTTTAGTTGCTTTGTTGATCAGGATTTTCCTGCAAAACAAATGTGATAGATGGTTATATTACATGATACTTTCATAGTAAAGGGCATTTCCAGTCATAATCAATGTTTACCTCAGATACCAGGTCACCTATGATCAGTTCATTTCACACCATCCATACTCCCAACTGCAGCGTGTGGACGTTTATATTCGTTTTTGTTCAAGAATCTATTATTTTTTCAATGTTCATTAATTCGCTTTACAAAAAATTTGCTTCATAATTAGATTAAAGCTAAATTCGGACATACCGCGGCTTCCTTTCCGGGTCAGAGAACACAACGGTAGAGGGAACTAAAATTAGTCCTGAACCCATTAATGAACATTGAAAAAACAATAGATTCTTGAACAAAAACGAATATAAACGTCCACACGCTGCAGTTGGGAGTATGGATGGTATGAAATGAAGTGATCATAGGTGACCTGATATCTGAGGTAACATTGATTACCACTGGAAATGCCCTTTAAAGTACTTAAAGTCTTGTGATCAGAGGCTTGAAGTTCTCAGATCCTTTACTTGAATACAAGTGATTTTGAGAAGTTATTCAAAATCCCACTTCAATGTAATATTGTCAGAATTATGCACCTAAAGAATTGAATTAACTTTGATATCTGACTATTATTAAATTGGTTAATACTGATGTATCAGCAGCTGTTGTACCAGTTTAAACTACTTCATATGTAGTTTGGTCCAGTGAGGGGTCAGGTTCTTTCTCAGGATAAATTCAGCTACAAAAAAAAGTTAGTTTTATGTTTTCAAATACTTCTTCTTTATCATCTTTTTTAGAAATAATTTTGTCTGTTTGGGATCCACACAGTTTATTCCACGGAAACCATGTGAGACGTAGAGGAGAGTTGATTCTTTGGAGGAGCTTCTAGTAACAACCTCACAAAGCAGATATTGTTTCAATGAGGGGTAAAAGGTCACAAAGGTTATAAAAACACTGGTTTGATGTATAATAATATGTTGTATTTTATATGCTTTTTGCACATGTCTTTAATGCAAATTATTATTTTATAAAGTAGCTGTTAGATTAGTGATACTCTGGTGTTTCAAATCTGTAAAATTATTTAACACTGGACTTTAACTTGTACAGTAATTGTGCATTTCTACATCACACTATTGATCCTTTCACCGGCGTCTGAATGAAGCTGTAACATGAACGTTCACGTAGAGACTGAAAAACGAAAACCAGCATATGAAATGAGCTGAAGAGAACAAAACCTCTTCCTCCTCAGCCCCCTCCTGTAATGATAATAACTCCTACAGTTTGTATCAGGCAGAAAAGGGAAATCGTTTCTGCTCCCCTCTCCCTCTCCCCCCTCCTCGTTCTTCATCCTCTGCCTGATATAGACTCTGAAACATTCTTGGGGATTGTGAAACTTGCATACCTGCTGTGGATTTTTCCCTTTAAACCACAGTTATTTTTACTCCTGCTGACAAGCGATGAGGACTTAGCGGTAATCCAACAAATCAGATCTCCTATTACACGGATGACATGAAGCTGTACGTTGCACCGCGGCGGCAGCAGCAGCGGCAGCGTAAAGTGCAACGAGAGGAGAAAGCGAAAGATTTTCTCTCTCCCTTTTTGTGGTTTCAACGCCGGCCGATAGCGGCTTCGCCAGTTGCGTCACAAAATGAGGAATCAGACACATCTGGCGCCATCACATCTGGCCCAGTGTGTGAAGATTGTCTGAATGTAAGTAATTGGTGAATATAGCATAACAAGCAGCCGGGGAAAAGACTGGTGTCAGCGCAGTTCACTTTGAGTTTGCCTAAATAACTTGTATTGTGTTATAAATGTTGGAGATTTGTTTCTAAACCTCATGTAGTCGTGTCTCTACAAACAATCTGCAGTTCACATAACATGAAAATCAGACTTTAGAAACAATATAAACACCAGTTTATGATTGATTTGTGTCTTTGTTTGCGTTTCAGATGTGTTTATAAGACAATAATGACTTGGTCAGTAACTAAAATCAGCAATAATGGAGCATGATGATGAATTATATTGATCAAAGTAGCAAATAAAAAAACAAATTCTCAGTCTCTAACACACATACACATACACATACACACACAGACACATACACATACACACACAGACATGCATACAGACATTTATCTTTGTGCGTTTTTACACAATACCTCAATCTTACGAAACGGTGTCACCACTGTACGTGGCGCTGCATTTTAAGAAAGACAGTTAGAGCTCAGCACTTCATTCAGAGTTGATCTGTTTTGATTCATGGAGCCCTGAGCTGCTCTCCCAGGGAATATTGTTCAGTTTGGAAAGAACAAAGATATGTTGCCCAATTCCTGCCAGCATGTAAAGTTAGGCACCGAGGAGGAGGAGGAGGAGGAGGAGGAAGAGGAGGAGGAGGAGGAGGAGGAGGAGGAGGAGGATTACACACTCTGGTGCAAGATCTATGTCTAATTGCCGAAAGTTTGAAATGTTTAGATTTCATTTAAATTCTTGACGAGAAAAGAAAAGAAAAGCACAAACAATCTGGGAAAACTGTACAGTAGAAAATAGTAGGATACAACACCGGTGAACAGGTCACAATCTGACATCATAACTTGTAATAACTACATTAAAGGGATAGTAGCATTTTTTTAAAGTGGGGTTGTATGATCTACAAATAGCCCCTAAGTACTTTAATTGCAGTAGAAGACTCTCTGCACTCCTCCCGTTAGCAACGCCAGCCCATAATAGCCCTGCCCAGAGATTTACATCATACATTGTTGTGAATGGACCCAAAGAAACGGCCTATTTTCGTGGCCTAAAACAGGTTTTACGTGAAAAAAAAAAAACATAGTTCCAATATAATTTCCAATATAATTTTTTCCAGCCCTTCAAAGTGCAGGAAAAACACAGTTTTTATTTGGACCTAACCAACTGCTGGTCGACGGGCGCTAACCCTGGGCGGAGGGATACGTGAGTTGGTTAGGTCCAAATAAAAACTGTGTTTTTCCTGCACTTTGAAGGGCTGGAAAAAATTATATTATAGTGAACAATGGAACTGTGTATTTTTTTTCCAGGTAAAACCTCTTTTAGGCCGTGAAAATAGGCCGTTTCTTTGGGTCTGTTCACAACACTGTATGTTGTAAATCTCTGGGCAGGGCTATTATGGGCTGGCGTTGCTAACGGGAGGAGTGCAGAGAGTCTTCTACTGCAATTAAAGTACTTAGGGGCTATTTGTAGATCATACAACCCCACTTTAAAAAAAATGCTACTATCCCTTTAATACCAATATTAGAATGATGGTTTTGTTTGTTTGTTTGTATGTTTGTTGTCCTCCTCTGGATCAGATTTGGACTTTTGGATGTTACTCATTTGTTTTTGCCCAAGTGCTGTTTTGAACTTTGCGTTTTAGAGCCATTGGTTTTAATGAGCAAAGCATTAGTCGGTTCAAAGTATTATTAAGTATTTTGTTGCTCTTACCGTTATTATCAGTGTTATTATTCTTAATGCTCAGATCTTGATACTTAAATTCTGTACATGTGGTTTCATGGAAACTTAATTCACTCCACCTGGTTGAATGGTGAGTAATGGTGAAGAGGGGAAAAAATCTGCAAGGCATTAGATTCATGGAAATGGTCTCGTTAACTCATCCTAACTCACAGCTCCGATGAAATTGTGAAATACAGGGAACGCACCCCAGTAACAGAAAACAGCCTTTTGTTTCTATGCTTCCTTAGTTTAATGGTGTTAAAACATCTCTACTCATACCTACTGCTTCTTCTTGCATGGAATATATTCTGCTGCTGGAACAGGTGAAGATAAATCTAAACAATGTGTCCCATATGCAAATGTTATATATATTCATATGAATTTCCACATACGACATGTGCAAACTATTAAAAATTGGGACACTATCATACATTGACATTTATATATTGTGCATATAGATACATATATGTTTATGCATTATTCTATTATAGAGATATGATACATAAATATATATACATCCCAAAGTCTGTCAGTGTGTTGATGTTATACACAGTAGAGTACAAGCGTGAGGTCACTTATGCAGAATGGGAGGAAACACATGTTTAAATATAATCATTAATTTGAAAGAAACTTGCATGTTTAACATATTATCATTGTATAATTGACCTACAGTTTATAATCACAACATGCTAAATCATAAAAATCCTTCATAAATATTTCTAATACATACACACTTTCAAAATTGACCATCATTTATAGTTTATAAACAAAAGTCTTCACATATCCAGAGGATTTGTACTTTACTTGAGTATTAGATTTCTTTGGTACTTATTACTGTTACTTGAATACATTTCCAAGACAAATATTTTTTACTTTTACTCAAGTTAATTTCTAGGAAGGCTGAAAAGTACTCGTTACTTTCAGGTCTGCTCTTTTTTTCTAAAATCCTATTGGACACAAGCTGTGTTTGTCAAAGAAGGAAACCCTAACCCCTAAAAGCAGCACATCAGTGCAGGTGGTTTCAAAGAGTTCATTCTCAGAAACAAGAGTTAAAAGCTCCTTAAATTCACTTAGAAAAAAATATAGTAATTCATTGATGTGAAAAATAAGACATTTACTCTTACTCTTACTGAAAGTAAATTTAAAAGCATGTAATTTGGGTACTTAAGTACCTTTGAAAGCAAGTACTTTTTTACTCTTACTCAAGTAACATGTCGACTGAGCTACTTTTACTTGTAGCAGAGTAAATTTTGACCAGTAGTATTTGTACTCTTACTAAAGTACTGGGGTCGAGTACTCTGTCTGTTTATACATACTGCATACTGCATGTTATATATTACATTTCTATATGGGATATTGTGCCGTCTACTAACCTCTTGGTTTCTGATTCTGCTTGAATGAATGGATGCACTGATTTATGGCTGAGCAGGAAAAAACCCATCTGATCTGAGCTGTTCTTCTTAACTCCTCTCCTCTCCTCTCCTCTCTCTCTTCCTCTCCTCTCCTCTCTCTCTTCCTCTCCTTAAGCCTGCAGACGAAAGGTAAATACACTCCACTCTCAGCCCCAGGATCACGTTATGTAAAAAATGTTGACACGATCTACATCTCCGTCCAATCACTGTTTGTCCGTGCAGTTGTCAACGCCAAATAGCGGCATTTACAATATTTATCCTGAATGTTCCCGCCTGTCGTAGCTACACAACACGTTACTGTACACAGCGTCGACACCTGTGACCCATCTGGACGAGCCTGCGCCAGACTTGTCCTCTTATTTGTAAACACTATTATATTTTATGTTTTGACATCATCCAGTGCGCCTGCATTAACCTTGTTGCGTGGTGAGCGTTGTGACACATGAAGATGTGCGGGTCTGTTTTTGCTAAAGAAGACATGATGAAGCCTTAAGTTGTGTTGTTATTCGAACAGCGCAGAGGAGAAGGGCCACAGCCTGCACCACTTTATAAACCATAATCCTAAAACCTTTCATACACCCTTTCAAAAAATGCTATTGTTGTGTTGCATATTGTGCTGTTTTGTGGCATATTCATATTTCTTCTTGTCAGGTTTGTTTTCCCAGCAGCTAAAATGGAGCTTGACAGCAAAAAAAAAAAAAATGTTGCATTGATTTGAAACCCTTAAGATAAATGTGAGGTTTTTGGTCTCAGTCCCTCAGCGTCGAGGGAAATGACTTAACATCAGTACTGAAGTAGACAAAGCTACTGCAAAAAAAGTAGGTTTTGTACTTTTCATTGCTCCTCTTGCAGAGCGCATCTGTCTGACTACTACACCTGGAGCGCAGTTCCTTTGAGCACTGGGGAAGATATTACAGGGCACAGCATCATCGCAAAACAACACAATAATAAACTCCACAGACTGATGATACATGACAGAGGGATGAAAAGCCAGCGCTGCAATTTATTTTCATTTTATTTTCATTTCCTTTGTGCCTCTCTCTCTGTCTCTCTCTCACGGCCTGTTGTTGTGGTTTCTCCGTTCACAGAAGCCGTACGCCTGTCAGATCCCGGGCTGCACCAAACGCTACACGGACCCCAGCTCGCTACGGAAACACGTCAAGGCTCACTCAGCCAAAGGCCTGCAGGAGAGAGAGGTCAAGGTACCAACAGAACAATTAGTTAGTTTGTGTTTTTTTGTGTTTTTGTTTTATACGTCGGACATTTATCCGAGAGCGGGGGTACGGTTACTGCTCTGACCACTGACTCTTTAATAAAACCTCCCCATGCCTCTGAGAATAGATTAGGTTAGACTCTATTAGATTAGACGTGGTGGCCCAGCAGCAACAGCAGCAGTGTGGTTTAAAAGGAGTGAATGAAATGTAGTGAAAGCAGAAAAAGACGGGGTTTTAAATTTTAGAGATTATTTTATGTTTTTTGTTTTTTTTTAAAGCAACTCTGGGGCTTCTGTTGTGCAGGAGACAGTGGTGCACAGCTGGATTTGAACCAGAGGTGTTGTAAGTAAATGGTCAAGGTCACATCTCTCACCTCAGCTTCCTGTGCACCAGTGTTGGACCCTTTAATGACAATAGGACAATTTTGCTGCGTATATTATCACCTGTGGTATAAATTAAGGCTGTTTTAGGGACATTTCAACCAAAATTCTACATAAAAATGGTTAAATTCAAAGATATTGATCAACCAAAAAAAAAATTTTTACTTTTTAGTACAAATGTGTGAGTGAACATAACAACAGAAGCGGAACATTTCATCATTATGATCATTTTTTACTTATTTAAAACCCCAGAAATCACATTGAGAGAGGTGCTGAGATACAGACATATAGAAATCAATCAATACAGTTAAAATCAATGGAAAAGATACATTTATATATAATTAAAAAAACAAAACAATAAATTGAACTTTTTTTTTTTTACAGAAAATCGTGCAGATGTTTGCAACAAGACCAACAAATAACACCAAAAGAACAATAAAGGTTAAAAGCAGTGACAATTACAGTCAAAGAACTTTCCAATGAAAACTAACCAGAGAATTGAAATTGAAATCCTTCCAATAAAAAGATGTTTTTCCTAACTCACTATGATTTTTGGATGATATTGAGGCTGAGCCATGATTGTGAGCGTCCAAGAAAGCACGGCTCAGTGATAAGGAGGAAGCTTTCGTAAGACGGTTTTATGAATAAATGAATAAATAAATAAAAGGCTCATTACAGACAGAGAGAGGGAGATATATAAAATGCATCTGTGTAAGAGCGTATTGATACTTTGACAAGGCAGCAGAGAGAAAGTTTAACAGAAAAGGGGTCTTGAAGTGAAGAGAAAGAGTGACAACGAACGGGGGAAACGCAAAAGTGAAACTATTTTCTCCTCCGTTGTATCTTGATTTGATTTTCTGAGTCTTACCTGATGAAAGTCAATATCCAGAGAATTGAAAAGAGTTTTTTTTTAAAACCCCTTAGGCATTAAAAGTATATTACTCTTCCAAATAGTTGGGTTTTTACAGTGACATGGTTCTTTATGTACGATTCAAAACGTTGATTTCTCAGAGGTCAGTGGTTTTGGGTAACACGCTCACTCACTCGCTCCGTGATCGACTCCTGTTCCTCTCACAAAGAGATGGAGAGCAGCAACAGCAGCAGCAGCAGCAGCAGCAGCAGCAGCAGCGGCGGCAGGAGAGACGAAGCATGTTTGTGATTCAGTAGGATGAAATACAACAAAACAAAGTATTATACACACTCCCTGGAAGTCAGAATAGGGAGCCTATTGTTCAGTGTTATCTGGGCCTTGTTTGTTTTCCGTGGACCATGAGTGACACTGGGGCTTTCTGTGTATTCCCATGCCTTGTTTGGTTTAAACACAACCACGTGTGCTTGTAAGTTGTGACATGGCTAACACGCCCTGCGCTGCAGTAAATCCTGCGGGGCTCAACGCCGGGACTTTGAAATATCAAACACGCACTTCATAAAACTCCATACGGTTATACATTTCTCTTAGCCGATGTGTCACAGCTCTTGAAGTTTTGCATCTTCATAAACGCTCACGGTCGGAGAGGACATTTTTCGATGATTGTTCACTGCTCTTTTGTGGTTCCTGGGGTGTCCTTCGCGAGCTTCTTCTAAGTCCTGGAGCTCTACGTAAATAGTTTTGGAAAGTCCTGGGGGATGGCTCTGTTAACGCTAGATAATAAAGTAAATTGTCTTGCTTTAACTTTGTTAGAACATCTTGGAATAAAAGATTGCCTAACAAGATTTCTGGAGTTTGTTCTTCAAGAAGCTGGATCGCTAGACAAAACAAGAACCAGGCATATGGTGCAAACATCATTTATAAAGAATGAACAGTAGAAAACCGCCCGCAGAAAACTCAACGTGTTTTCAATTGATGTACTGTAGGCCTATGTAATCAAAAGAGAAGTGAATACTTTAAAATGTAGCTCATGGAAGTTGTGTTGGCAAACAGCTGGAGAAAAAAAGAAAACAACAACTGGAAAACAGCTAAACTACAGCTTTATCATAATCATTTTCATTCCCTGCATCCAACGTGAAAACATGATACTAAATGTGCCGTATTACACTCCTCCGTGGCGTGAACATCTGTGTTTTGTCTTATTGACAGGTTCAAGTGCACACGATGCTGGAGTCGGACATTTTGAGCGATTGTCTGGCGAGGCAGCATCTCCACGGCTCCACGGCCCCTTCGCACCAAGGAAACAGCTCACCTCTACCGGCCTTAGATGACTTCACAGGTATGCGCAGATTGAAACGGTAGCGAAAAAAAGCAGTGAAAATCTGTGTTTAGCTCTCCAACACCTCTCTCTCTGGAAAAGTGTGAAAACAAAGAAAAAAAAAAGGGAGGGGGGGTAATTGGCCAAACACCTGGGTTGTTAAGCTGTCTCTTTAATTTCCTCCCATGGCCTCATTTGCTCCTTTTCCTCTCCCGCCCCTCTCCCCATTCCTTCGATGATAGCTCATCATGCCAGTGTTTACCTTGTCCAATTACCGGGCACTGACTGCGGGCAAGTTGGCCCTCTCCCCGCCTCGTCCTTCAGCTTCTCCAAACCCCGTTTTCCAGCCAAGCTCTTTTTCTTTCCCTTTCAATGGCTGAACCGGGATCAAGAAGCTGTCAGGTACATTGAGGCTCAGTTGGCAAAAGAGAGGAGAGAGTGTCCAGGAGAGCTGTCCATGTCTATTACTTCAGACTACTTGCAGCTCTACCCAGAAGACTTTGAGGGAAAAGCCTCAAACAGCACACTACGAGCTATGTTTATCCAGGGTGAAACAAGCATGTCAGTGTTTAATTTTGAAAATGTCCCAAGAGGACTTTATCCTTATCAGAAGGGGCCAAATGTTAGAGCCCGAGACCTTATGTACATACCTGAGTGTGTACATTTCTTAATTTATGAATGCTGGTCGTACGGTGACACATCCTATCATCGTCAACGGGGCCGTAACTCAAAGTCAGATCCAAGTGTTGAAAGGCCTGCTGATGGCGAGCAGCAATATGTGATATGCTTTTAAATGAATACTCCAGGCAGAAACTACAGAGGAAACCGTTGTCGGCTGCGTTTGAGCTGTTACAATGTGGTGACAAGTTTTAATGAAAAAAAGTTATTAAATTAAGATGCTTCTGAAACAAACCACCACAGCAGAGTTATTAAATCTCCTCTCTCGCTCTCAGTGTGTTTACAAGTAATTCATATTTTGGCTAAAAATAGCTGAAACATGATGAAATGTTGCTCCTGTTTCCAAGCCGCCCAGTTAGTCAAGGCAAGGCAATTTTATTTGTATAGCCCGTTTTTTTTACAAACAATATGTGACACACTTTGAAATAAAGTTGAACATGTTAAAGGGATACAGTAGTTCAACATTTTGGCAAATTGGCCCATTTCCATAATCCCTATAGTTTTAGCAGTAGGTTTGTTACCTTTAAATTGTCGGTGCAAGCTATTTTTAGAACGGTGGAGCAGAGCCGTGAGCTGCTCAGAGCTACGCTACAGAGGCTCATGGGATTTCTTGGTTTCCCTCATCAAATACACAATCCAACAACTCCACAACGCTCTGGTGGACAAGTTGTGACCTGCACATTCACCACGCTATGAGATAATAACACAACGTTACCAGACAGAGTTGTTTTAGAGGCAAATGCAGAGACTGCTTGCTGAAAAACTGCCCCTGACCGGAACTAAAACAACTCCGTCTCGTAACGACCACACAACAAGATTTGTAAATATTTGATAAAAAGGTGAAGATAAAAATAGAGTAGATGAAAGTAAGAACAGGAACAAAAAAAAACCTTTAACGCAGATGTTCAAGTAGCACTGAGAGCTGTTGATAGTATATCAATAGGCAAATAGAAATGATAATAACAGGTTACTGCAAGTGCAAAATAAATAAAGCCGCTTTATTTCTCTTTATTAGCCTCCACATCCATAAAATATCAGAGTATTATTTTAGATACACACTTTTATTAGTATAAGTAAACATCGTAATCGAACATCTGCACTGTTATGTACCACAAAGAAAAACTGAACAAGACTCTTGTTTCTTCGCCAGCGCTAAGTGAGGCCTGGCCGGCAGTTTTACTTGGTAGTGTAATAGTAAACGGAGATTTCAAACACTCATTAGTCATCGTCATTTTGCGACATCGCTGACAGTTGTAGAGAGAGAGAGAGCGAGAGAGAGCTGAAATGAAATCACCTCTGATCCAAAACAAAGAAAACATAATTCACCATCCCTCTCTGACATGTGTATCTACACTAAAAATCCAAATTTCTGGTCTTGGAGCTGAGACTTTATTGGTTCCCACTGCACAAAGCAACCTGTAAGCTTGAAATAAACTCCTATAACATCTATACGTCTCTGTTTCAGGTGTGTACTCAAACAGCAGCACCGTCCACAGCAGGGCGACGTCAGAGTTTCTGCCCCCATCAGCAGACACCTGCCCCAGGTATCAGGGCTTAGAGGGAAACTTTGACGCCAGCAGCCCGGGGAGCATGAGAGAGGGGTGAGTGTGAAATCAAAAAGTCCATTATTGACGGTATAAGATTGTCGTTGTCAATGCTTAAAGGGATAGTTCAACATTTTTGGCAAATTGGCCCATTGCCATAATCCCTATAGTCATAGCAGTAGGTTCGTTACCTTTAATTGTCGGTGTAAGCTACTTTTAGAACGGCGGAGCAGAGCCGCGAGCTGCTCAGAGCTACGCTTTTACAGAGGCTCATGGGATTTCTTGGTTTCCCTCATCAAACTCATCAAATACACAATCCAACAACTCCAAAACGCTCTGGTGGACAAGTTGTGACCTGCACATTCACCACGCTATGAGATAATAACAGAACATTACCAGACAGAGTTGTTTTAGAGGGAAATTCAGAGACTGCTTGCTGAAAAACTGTCCCTGAAGGCAACGCGCATCAGCGGTTTTGCATGAATTTCCCTCTAAAACAACTCTGTCTGGTAACGTTGTGTTATTATCTCATAGTGTGGTGAATGTGCAGGTCACAACTTGTCCACCAGAGCGTTGTGGAGTTGTTGGATTGTGTATTTGATGAGTTTGATGAGGGAAACCAAGAAATCCCATGAGCCTCTGTAGCGTAGCTCTGAGCAGCTCGCCGCTCTGCTCCGCCGTTCTAAAAATAGCTTGCACCGACAATTAAAGGTAACGAACCTACTGCTATGACTATAGGGATTATGGCAATGGGCCAATTTGCCAAAATGTTGAACTATCCCTTTAATCCTTCCTCCCATTTTGAAATAATTGATTGGTTTTGCACTGAGATTTGCAGACCGAACCGACCATTAAGCGAAATGACTTATCAAATCATGAAATACAGCTGCAAAACAATAAATTACAAATATATGAATATTTTTGATATGGTTTATTTTCTCTATTGTTCATTTTTAAAATGCGATTGCTTTTTATTCCTTGGAAGGCTAGAGTACTTTAATAACACTTAACGATGTACCCAGAGGCAAACAGGTCAGTTCATCCATGTGAAATAAAAAAAAATAGAATAAAAAATCTTAAAACATATTTTCCTGCTTCTACCCCTCGTGGTGTCTGGCAGCGCGTTGCGTTATCTGATGCTTTGACTTCTGCTGCCAACCCAGTACAATGGAGCTGAATGGGATTTCATCTGAATTTGGCAGTTTTCATTTGGAGCTATTTTCTACTGGAGATAAAAATAGTGAAAACTGACCACAATTTTCTGCTGCTCTCTTCATGTCAGATCTCCTCTTACAGCCGCGTATTCTCGGGTGTTTTTTTGCTGCATAAAAAAAAAAAAAAAAAAAAATCTGCTTCTGCCTTTTTTATGCGTCTTAAGCGTACTCACTCGCTTGACGACTCTGGCGTTCGCTGAAGCATTTTATTTTTTCTTCAACTACCCAACACTTCTGAGCAGTCCCTCCCTGTGTGATGATGTCAAACCCCCAAAATCCTATTTCAACCTCAAATACGTGGACGCCATCAAAGCCCAGTTTGGATGCGACTCTTAAAGATTTCGCAGTCACTTAACTCCGGCTCTCTCTTCTCGTCTGGGAATCGCAGGGAGAGAGAGAGAGCGAGAGAGCGATGTGAGCTTTATGCATTCTTGAATAAACCAGAGACATTATCACCAGAGATGGAGTTATGGCTTTGTGGTTGCGCTGATTGGGTAGTTGGAGGCCGCAGAACTTATGTGTACTGTAAACTGAGACAAATTTTGTCTGCCAAGTATAAAAGTAGAAGTGAGACTAAAAAGATACAGCTGAAAGCCTCCAGGCTGCAGTTTCTGGACAATATGGCCTCAAATCATTGGTCATTGAAGGTTTGCCTGTAAACTAACTTTTATTGTCACAACAGTAACAAGAAAGGCACTTACTCCATAAAAGAGAGTCGATAAGGGCCAAGATAACATTTTTTTGCGGTTTAATAAATGAAATAAAATCCTCACATATGATGCACATATTTTCTTGTGAAATTGGACCAGGTCTTGGCAAAAGTGTCAAGATGTTTTGTTTTTTTCTTTCCCTCTTTCTCTGAACACGATTTCACACATATTAAGGATTTTTTTTTTATTTTTTTTTTTAAACTTGAGGTTTTCACACATTTCTTTAAACACTGACGCATAATCTTCTGGAATTAAGACATTCCTCTACACAAGGTCCAACTACCTGGAAAAATTAACAGAGCTTTCAGCTGCATTTTGTCATATTTTCATCCACAGATGAGACTCAGTGGAAACCTTTGGGAATTTTCCAGTCAGCGAACCTTGGACTTCTGCTTTCTCTTTTTTAAAACCCCTACAAGATGTAATATTATTAATGATAATGCATATTATTGTTGGTTGAAGTGTGAGGACACTGTTGGGAGGAGCTTGAAAGGAGCCTTGGAAATCCTGGACAAGTTGTTTTGATGTTCAAATCTGGTTTGAATCTCGTTTTAACATTTATGGATCGGGACGTCCTTCAAAACACTTTTTTTTTTTTTTTTGAAATTGCACAAAAAGACACTGACATGATTAAGAAAAAAGACATTCATGGGAATGGACCTTGATGGAAGGACTGTTTAGAGACGGATAGAGACGTAAATCCAAACTACAAAATACTACAGTGGATGAAAAGTCATGGAAAGTGAATTTGCAGTGTAAACACCTAAATCCCTCCAGATGCTTTAGCAGCAGCAGCAACAGCAGCAGCAGCAGCAGCACTACACCTGGATTTCTCGACTTGAGTCCCTTTAATTAGATTTTCAGGTGTCCGTGTGTGTGTATTTGTGTGTGTGTGTGTGTGTGTGTTTTCAGAACATATAACTGCGCTTTGATTAATGCAGCATCAGTCCGGCCTCCATTGCCTCAAAGCTTTTTGCAGCCAGAGCTTCCATAAGCTATGCACAATCTGTCCATTGACGTCTCTTTATAGAGACTGAGGATGTCATAGAATCCCACTGGTGCCCGCAGTACACCACGGCCTGCCAAAGCCAATACCAGACAAGCACTTGTTTTTCCCCCAAATGACTTAGCGAGACGTTAAACACGTGAAAGTAAATTATCTTTGCTTCACAGCACAGCCGGCATCGGGCTCTGACCTCATAGCCAGGCGCGTGTTTACTCTGGCCGGGACGAGCCATTTTGACGTCTTTTAATTATTTAATACTTGAGGGATTCAGAGGCCCCGCGCGCTGAGGGCTTGTCCATCAGCGAGTATTTGTGATGTGCAGTGTTTGTGTGTTTTGCGGCCAAACGGGGGGAGGAGAGGGGCTGGTGAAGAGCTGGATGGGCTTTTTTGGAGTCCATCACATACAGACGCACTAAACATTGGGATGGCTCTCACAGAAACGCTATTATACAATTTGAAGGAAAGAGAAGAAATGAAAGTTTACGCTGCAGAAGCTCCGAGTGACATCGGATCCAAATGGCTGGTTTAACTGAAATGTTTGACATGTCCACACATTTTTGTGTTTTTTTTTTTCTGCAGCACTAACATGCAATAAGTTTCTCTAAGTGCCTAATTGGTAGTGCCTGGGCTCACATTAAATCTCCATCTGCATTACATACATTCACCATGATCCTCTGAGATCCAGTAAATCTATATTACAGAAACGCTCTGCAGCTTCTGCGCTGCCAAAACCCCCGAAAACAGATAAGTTTTGCGTGCGCACGCTGGCACCTCTGGTAAACCTACTCATCCCCTCCTCTGATCCAGCCCAAGTATGTTGCTATTAAAAAAGCAGCCGTGGATTAAGGCAGAGCTTGTGTACAGTATAAAGTGCCTATAAACATAAGATCTTAAATTCTGCAAGCAGGATTCCTCTCATTCCAGATATAAGGAGGGCAGCTGGCTGTAGTTAGTAGGAAAGAAAGGGAGAGAAAAAAAAAGTTTAGTGATGAGGGGGTTTAGCTGCTAAAATATGATCAGAGGAACAGTTTCCTGAGGTTGTGCTGACAGCCGCTCCCTCAGGCGTGGGCTCTCTCTCTCTCTCCGTTAAGCTCGTGCATCTGAGAGGTTTTTTTGGGCACGACGGCCACAAAACAGAGGAATCGACCCGGCAGGTCCGCGGCGCTCACACACACGGCTCACGACTCAGACATCCCAGCTATGTTGTTGCAGCGTCGCAAGAATGTAAGCCGAGGAACAGCCTGGTTGTTTATAGTTAAGGTCAGCGCTGCTGGTTCAGGGGGCCGCCGCGGGGTGGAAACCCAGAGAAGTGTTGGATTCTTGGGGCTCGTAGTCATCGTGCCACATTCATTTCGACAGTCATAGTATATCAAAGCCCACTTTGTTTACATAATCCTATACAAAGCCTGGATTTTATTACCTTGGGAAGCCACGGCCATCTGTAACTTATATCAGTTTGGGTTTCAAAAAAGTCCTTCTGATTAATTTTGGCTTTTATTGAGTTTCTCCACTGAAAGCACAGACTGTTAAATTAAATGTAATAGCATTTGACATGGGAAATGGGTAATAAAGAGACCTGGGGATGACAAATGATAGATATGTAAAGAAATCTCCAATCATTCTCTTCTTTTTTTTTTCATAGCTGGTCAGATGCACGTACTGTATAGAAGGGGCTCGGGCCAGCAGCCATCAGTATCTCTGACAAGGCTTGGCTTGTTTATGAAGTCCTCTAAAACCCTTCCAGCAGAAACCAAGGCCATTTGGCTCTCGAGGGACCAATATACTACAGTACATCATCGGAGCAGAGTTCTCAGGCCACATGAAATTCAGAGAGCGAGAGCTTTGAAGGAGGAAGGAGGCGGGGTGGGTGGGGGGGAGGGGGGGGCTCGAATACCATACTGGGGGTTTTCAGCTGCATATCTCCTTGGAGAGAGATTTGACCGCCTTTCTTTCTTCTTGTCGACTTGGCTCAACTGACTCATTCGTTTCCATGTTGAGTCAGACTGTGTTTGTGCACACTCAGCACATTCTTGCAGCATAGCGATGGATACAGCGCCGCACAAAGCACGCCTGCATTACTACCCCCCCCTTAACCCCCCTTAACCCCCTGCAACCCCCTCCCCCTGAGGTGGAAATACTTACTTATATAAACTGTACTGTTTGTACATGGGCTGAAGTATTCACATGTTTGTGTGTGATAACAGCTGTGGCCACATTGGCAGCTAATGATTATCTGCCTGAAGTTGCTGAGAAGCTCTCGGTCTGGTTGTGATTAGATCAGAGATTTGGGTCAAAGTTCAGTGAAATCAAGTTTATAAATAACTACAATAGATAGATAGAAACTCTATAGACAGATTTTAATCTACATTATATTTGATTTACTTGTGTTTATAACTTTTTAAAGGGCACTCATTTTTAAATACTTGGAAATTCACATTTTCAACCCCGGACCAAATCAAGGTCAGTGAAGTTACCACATGTGGTTCTTCACTCTTTCGTCATTTTTCAAGAGGTATATAAATATAGGATATAAAAGTTTACAAATATAGATAAAGTTAACCCTCCTGTTGTCCTCCTGGGTCAAGGAAGAAAGGAAGGAAGGACGAAGGGGAAGAAGGAAGGGAAAAGGGAAGGAAAGATAGAAGGAGGGAGGGAATAGATTGGGTCAAAAAGGAAGGACGAAGGGAAGGAAGGAAGGAAGGAAGGAAGGGAGGGAGGAAGGGAGGGAAAAGGGATTGTGGAAAGAGGGAAGGGAAAAGGGAAGTAAAGAGAGATGGAGGGAGGGAATAGATTGGGTCAAAAAGGAAGGACAAAGGGAAGGAAGGAAGGGAGGGAGGAAGGGAGGGAAAAGGGATTGTGGAAAGAGGGAAGGGAAAAGGGAAGTAAAGAGAGATGGAGGGAGGGAATAGATTGGGTCAAAAAGGAAGGACGAAGGGATGGAAGGAAGGGAGGAAGGAAGGAAGGAAGGGAGGGAGGGAGGGAGGGAGGGAGGGAAAAAGGATTGTGGAAAGAGGGAAGGGAAAAAGGAAGTAAAGAGAGATGGAGGGAGAGAACAGATTTGTTCGAGGAAGGAGAAAGGGAGGAAAGAAGGAAAGGAAAAGGGAAGGAAAGAAAGATGGAGGTATAGGGAACAGATCGGGTCAATTGAATCAAAAGAGGAAGGAATGGAGAAAGGAAGGAAAGAAGGAAGGATGGAGGAAGGAAACAGATAGGGCAACAGGAGGGTTAAATAAATATTTATAATACATAAACTAAAATACTTTATTTTTCTTGTCAAAAACAAGTTACGTGTCTGGTTAAGGGTGAAGAAGGTCGTTTCTCAAGTGCTCGCCCTCTGTTTTCTAAACTGTAAATGTTCATCATGACTGTATATTGTTTATTACATCTCTTCTTTTCCAAACAGTTTACTCACGTACGCTGTCTAGACATAACATGACAACAGTTTTCAAAGTTGTGACTGAGTCAAGTCATGAAGCCATGGAAAAATAATTACAACTACAAATTGAGTTACTAATGATTCAGAATGAACTGGCCACAGATCAGCCACAACATTAAAACCAAGTCAGTCGCTTGTTTCATGTTAATGTTTGGGGGGCGCCGCCGCTGAGTAACTCCCCCACCTGCATGGGGCTGTGTGTCGTCGACAGGAACAGGCCGTCATCGCTGTTCATGGCGGCCGAGGTCAGCCCGGCCAGCTCCTCGTCGGACCGAGCCGACGTCCGGCTGCAGGGCTACCAGAAGCCCTATGGCCACCAGCAGCAGGTCTTCTCCCAGCAGCAAGGTAGAGTCAGCATCTGCATCCGCATCACAATCTGCATCTGCATCTGCATCACAATCTGCATCATCATCTGCATCACAATCTGCATCTGCATCATCATCTGCATCTGCATCACAATCTGCATCATCATCTGCATCCCCCGTTGTTGGTTCTTGTTTGTGTTTCTCATTCCATCTTAGCACAACTCCAACAAAAATCCCTGCTCTGGTTCTTCAATCAATCAATCAATCAATCAATCAGGCTTTATTTGTATAGCACTTTTCATGCCCATGGCAGCTCAAAGTGCTTCACATGTTAAAAACAAGCAATATAGGGAACACATGTTAGGGAGACATACATAAATTCGCAAACACATACACATTCACACAATAATTTTAGAACAATGGATTTTATCGGGTAAACGCTATCTAATACTCACTCATTTGCAGCGGGGAAAACACTAGATAAAATGAAGTAAAATAAATAAAATTGAGAAGAGGAGAAAGACACTAGGTAAAATGAAGTAAAATAGATAGAATGAGAAGATAAGAGAGATACTAGATCAAATGAGGTAAAATAGATAAAAAGAGAAGACGAGAAAGACACTAGGTAAAATGAAGTAAAATAGGCAGGTGTAGTGGGATAAAAAAAGAGAAAAGAATGGATGAATTAAAATAGAATAAAAAAGATAATAATAGTAAACAAATAAATAAGAAAATAAGATAAATTAGATTAAATGCATGTTTCAGAATACTGTAATAGAAATAGTACGAGTCAGTTAAAAGCAAGGCTAAAAAGGTAGGTCTTCAGTTTGCTTTTAAAAATGTCCAGATTCTCTTGCATCGCTGCACCCCCCCATTTCATCTGCCCATCCCTGACAGTTTTTTTTTTTTCTTGTACACTGTAGCATTTTATCACACTGTATTATATTTGGTTTCGTTGAGTTCTCAACCCATCCTAGCACAACTCCATCAAGAAACCCCTGTTCTGGTCTTGCATTGTTGCATCTATTCTCCATCCATTTTATCCATCGTAAACAGCCCATCTCACCTAAATTTACTAAACTGCACTATACTTCCTGTTTTTTGTTTCTTTGTTTGGTTGTCTTTTATAGTAGTGTCATGTTAACTGTCTCTCTTTGTAGTTTTATTATCTGTTTAGATACGTTCCAATTTGTGTACCGACTTTCTGTGTTCCTTGTGTTTTTCCCGTATATATGAATTATGTTGTTGTGTCCTTGTTGTTCATTTTAATGGCTTTTAACACCTTGCCAGGAGGACTACAGTCTGAAACTAGCCGTTGGCTAACACTGGCACTTTTACATTTTATTATGTTCATTAATGTGCACTGTCCTCCTTAAAGCAGAAGTAAGCGATCCAGTCGTTTTGGCTAATGCTGCGTTCCAGACAGGCTTTTGAAACCGTAAATTACAGCTTCAAGTCACAACTTACGACTTTGTAGCGTTCCAGGCAACCCACTCGTGTTTTTCCGACCTGTTTTACCTGTGAAAGTCATTATAACGGCCACTCGTAACTTCCTACCCGTGAACTCGTACCAGATCGAACTGGTACGACTTCACAGGTCGGAAAAACACGAGTTACGGGCTGCCTTGAACGCACCATAACGTCTTGTCAGCCGATGGAGTTAGCAGCCCCCGCCCTTGTCATGGATCTATTGGTCCTCGTCCCTACGTCACCACATTCACACGCATCCCTTGGCTGCACACACAGAGAGGACTGCCCCTTTATGCCGTTCTCTCTCCTCATTGGATAAAACTTGTAGGATACGAGAAAAGTTTTCTCCTCGGCTCAGAGCAGAGCAGAGTGACTGACAGACCCGTGTTTCGGTGATTGCTGTCGGAAGATAGACCTATTTAAGACTTATATTAACACAAAAATATCACTTACTTCTGCTTTAAATAAATAAAAATAAAAATAAAATAAAAATCAGCATCAGCAGATAGAGTTCTCAACAGGCCCAAAATTTCAATAACCTGAGGGACTTGAAGCCCGAAACCGGCTCACACAACATCATCACATACAACACTTGTTCCGAGTTGTTGTGAAATAAATGATGATGAGCCCCCTGTGCACCTCAGCTGTCTGGCTTCTCTGGCTCAAATACTGTATCTTTAATCACTTAGAGTCAACCGATCAATCATGTCCCAAAATAATAATCTTACCAGGCAGGCTTCACTGTCAGCCTGGGGGGGGAGAGCAACCATTGCACATCATGTAGCTGCATTTAATGAGCCGTCAACACTTTTCCTGCACCTGAACGCTGACTGAACTTCGCTCGCACTTCACAGCTCAGCACATCTTGTTTTAGTTTTATTATTGTTTTTTTAGTCAGAACGGAATTCAGCATTCTTTATTTTTATAATTTGCATATTCTTCTTGCTTAAAGCAGAAGTAAGCGATCCGGTGGTTTTGGCTAACTTCCTGTCAGCCGATGGAGTTAGCAGTCCCCGCCCTCGTCCCTACGTCACCACATTCACGCGCATCCCTTGGCTGCACACACAGAGAGGACCGCCCCTTTATGCCGTTCTCTCTCCTCATTGGATAAAGGTTGTAGGATACAAGGAAAGTTTTCTCCTCGGCTGACAGCAGAGCAGAGTGACTGACAGACCCGTGTTTCAGACCAAACACTCACAGTGATTGCTGTCGGAAGATACAACTATTTAAGACTTATATTAACACAAACATTTAATTCCACTTACTTCTGCTTTAATTATTATAGCCCTACTGTCACCCCCCTTACACATACAGCAGACACTTCAACTTCAACTTCAAACACTTTATTAAAAACTAATAACCAAACTTCCACAACGTAACATTGAATAATGATGAATGAAATAATCTTAAAGGGATAGTTCAACATTTTGGCAAATTGGCCCATTGCCATAATCCCTATAGTCATAGCAGTAGGTTCGTTACCTTTAATTGTCGGTGCAAGCTATTTTTAGAACGGCGGAGCAGAGCTGCGAGCTGCTCAGAGCTACGCTACAGAGGCTCATGGGATTTCTTGGTTTCCATCATCAAACTCATCAAATACACAATCTAACAACTCCAAAACGCTCTGGTGGACAAGTTGTGACCTGCACATTCACCACACTATGAGATAATAACACAACGTTACCACACAGAGTTGTTTTAGAGGGAAATTCATGCAAAACCACTGATGCACGTTCCCATTGGGAACAGTTTTTCATCAAGCAGTCTCTGTGTTTACCTCTAAAACAACTCTGTCTGGTAACGTTGTGTTATTATCTCATAGCGTGGTGAATGTGCAGGTCACAACTTGTCCACCAGAGCGTTGTGGAGTTGTTGGATTGTGTATTTGATGAGTTTGATGAGGGAAACCAAGAAATCCCATGAGCCTCCGTATAGCATAGCTCTGAGCAGCTCGCGGCTCTGCTCTGCCGTTCTAAAAATAGCTTGCACCGACAATTAAAGGTCTACGAACCTACTGCTAAAACTATAGGGATTATGGCAATGGGCCAATTTGCCAAAATGTTGAACTATCCCTTTAACAGATTAAAAAAAACCAAAAAACGATTCTCTTTTCTGTTCTCTCTCATCGTCATCGTCTCCTCTGTGGTTTCCTCAGGTTGTCTGTACGGAGAGGGGAAGGTGTCTCAGCCCGGCAGCGATGGAGGCTTCGAACCTGCCAGTTACTTCACGAACCCGTCCACCTCCACACACTCCACAGGTAACAGACTTCAACCTGTCGTTCACCTGTCAGCACTGCCCTGACACCTGACCAGCTCTGTACAGTTTATAATAAATGATCAGGCAGGTGTTAAACTACTCTACTTCAACTTTTCATTTTTTAAACATGCTCCGTTACCTCCGTTTGTTAGTTAGTTCACCCCAAATTCAAATTTCACTCATTATCTACTCACCTTCACGTCGACTAAGGGCTGGGAGAAGTTTCAGAGTCCTCCGTGCCTTCTCTGAGCTACGGGGGGGTCTGCGCAGCAGTATTTGTCCATATAATGGTTGTGAATGAATGGGGCTCACTTTTCTTCGTCCAAAAAGACACACCAAAAAACATCCAAATACCTCCATAGTGCTCGTCTGTAATGTCCCTCTTGTATTGAAGCCCCGACATGAGAAATTGTTCTGAAAAAAATTAAATAAGTCTATATTTTAAGCTTGTTTGTAGCGGAAACCTGCCTTGGGACTGCGGCTGAAATTTAGCAGTTGTGCTAAGTCCGGCACATTTACACTGGTACTTAATGCGTCAGTGTTGATGAATGTGCACTGTCCCAATTCAATAAATAAAGAAATGAAAGAAAGAAAGAAATGGAAACTCCCAGTGTCTCAGTTCACTGCTCTTCCTGTGTCGGTGCAAATCTCGCGTGATTTGCAATTTCTCATGTCGGGGCTTCAATACAAGAGGGACATTACAGACGAGCACTATGGAGGTATTTCGGAAATTTGAATTTTGGGTGAACTATCCCTTTAAGAAACATTTCTACAGGTGAACAAACTATTTTTTCGAGCACCTGCAGGACGATCCTGTTTCTGTCGTCATAGACTTGTTCAATTCATGTCTTGTGTTTTCTTAACTGAACAGACTTTATCCTGTATTTTTGATGTAACCAAGATCTGCACAGGTCTGTTTTATCTTTTTGTTGTTGGACTGATCATTTCCCCTGAGATGTTCCCTTTTCTGTTTTTAATCAATATGAAACAAACTTTTATCTGGTTATCTGGTTGGCAACCAAGAAAAGATTGAATGATCGATCGATTGGGGAACTGACTCTTATGATTAAAACCTACAAAAAGAAACAGAACAAGCCAGTTTTTTAAATTCCTTTCATGATGCTGCAACACTTGATTATTATCATAATAACTCCAGGTCCACTTCTCCTCGACATGAAAACAAAAGAGTTGTTTTAAAAAGAAATGGTTTTTCTGTTTTGTCTCCTCAGGGTTCGACCTGTTGCAGGACCTGCAGGGCCAGGCGGGCGGCGGCTACTCCATGTCCCCCTGCCCAGACGACAGCTTCCTCTTCCAGGCCGGAGGCGTCGACCGCTGCCTCAACCAGATCTACTCCATCTACCTGGACTCGTGAACACAAAATCACAATCACAATCACTCGCTTTGTTCTCCCAACAGCGTACGGCGTTGAACAATGTGTGACGGACAATCACATCCACACGATCACGATGCTGTGTGTTAAAATCTGAAGTCGCTCTCGTTTTCTTGACAGATTTAGTTTGAACGGTACAAACAAAAAAAGGCAGAGGTGGGGTTTTTTTTAAGAGGAAACCAACCAGGTCAAATTATAGATGTAAAATAGCAGTGACTTTTTTATTCAGAGATGACCACAGCATTTGTGATCTGGATAGAACGAGCTATACGCTTCATTTGTTAGTTTGATCTCTGATCAAGTCAGACAGCTCTCTGGCTCTGCCACCAGGAAATGAACAAAGTGGGGTCTTATAATAATGCAGTGAGGGAGGGAGGGAAGGGTTAATAAATAAATCTAGTGAGGTCAAAAGATGAAAAGACGTAGTTTGACTTAGTTCTGCCTCACACATCATTCTCATTTTTCGGTTTTTTTCTTCGTTTTCTTTACTTCTGTAACATATTGAAGCATTTTATTTTCCTTTTTTTTGGGTCATAAAGAGAAACAAACACTCACGGTTCAATGTTGTAAGGTTGTCGGCCAAAAAGGTCGGGAACTATTATGTTGCATTTATCAGTCAAAACCCTTAAAGGAAAAGGTCAACATTTTGGGAAATATGCTCATTGTTGTTTTTTAAGAGTTATATGACAAGTATTGATCCCACGTTTATATCTATATGATAGATAGCAGGTTAGCTTAGCTCTGCACAAAGACTGGAGGAAACAGGTGTGAAGGTGACAACATGAGCCTCTGAACAAGCAGCAATCTTCCCACTTCCTGGATCAAATCCTGTTTGTAAAACATGTACAAAAAAAAACTTTCTGTAAAAATGAGCTTGTTATTTCATGTGAAGGATATTTCTTTGTTGCATTATAGGAACATCTAATGTTGTAAATTACAATATTTCCTAAAGTGTTGACCTGTTGACTGAAGGAGAGTAAACTGAAGCAGTGCTGCCCCCAAGTGTCTGAATGAGGTACTGCATTTATAATATATATATAAACAGAGATAAAGAGAGAGAGAGAACTTACCAACGAAACAAAAATCAGCACTAAAATGTTTTTAAAGTCACAACTTTTCCTGAGAGGTGACGTTTTAATATGTGTGTAATCGAAACAACAATCAAAAACAGAAACATAATCATTCTCTTTTTCTTTTCTTTTCTTTTTTTAAATATTGTCTTTTTGTCTCTTTGTTGCTTGAGCACATTGTGTCTTTTTTATTTGTGTTGTCCAGTTTCTATCAGTGTTATATTCATTGAGGGACGTGTGCATTGTTTACAATAAGTTCTCTGCACTCTTTGTCTCTGTCTCATCACAGAGACGTTAAGAAAAGGACCAACCAGAAAATGTTTACACTGATTTTGTAGCAAGTCAGAGATTTTCTTATTATTGTCATTGAACAGTGTATAGACTGTATAAAAATGCACCTGTCTTTTTTTAATCTAAATAAATAAAAACCTTTGTTTGTATAAGTTTTTGCTTGTAAGTTGTAAGGCATCAGAGTATTTTTACAATAGCTTTGATTTTCCTGATTGATTGACTAATTGATTAATGTCCCAATTCTTATTTTTAACTTGATTATTCAGTCAGTTATTGAAATATTGCTGAAAACTGCTAAATACAACATCTTTAACTTTCTAATTTTAACATAACATTATTCTAAAAACCAAAGATAGTGTTATATGAGACAGTGAGCAGCAAATCATCACATTTGATGCTGGAATCAGAGAATATTTGACATTTTTCACTACTTTTCTTTTTTTTAATTAACTCTCCATCAATGAAAAAGTGAATGTAAATCTATATGTTAGGTAAAGTTTGAGATTGTTAATGCTGCCACCCTAAAACATAATTTAATTCATTAGTTAACAATTGGAAACTGTGTATTATGCATATTTATATAATGCTTTTCCAGTATCACTGTTAATTGTGATATTCCAATACTGGCTGTACCATACAATGGTCTCATCACGCTATCATGTTTATTTTCAGTAATCAGTGCACATAGTTTAGCTTTAATCATTTATATTTTTCCACCTTACTTTTTCTCACTTATTGTGAAAGTGTCTAAACGTTTTTGAATGTTTTATGCTTTTTAAGCATCCTCTAAAGGTATTTTTTTGTTGATATTTTATTTATATTGTCACTGAAGATCCTGATTGAGTCGACCTATAGCAGAGGATGTGCACCTAGGCTATTTGATCATTAGGAAAGGTGATGATAGTTATGATTTATCCTGCAGTACTTCCCAGTTTTAGGAGAGAAAGCTGCTCAGCTGCAGAGCCGGCCCAAGGCATAAGCGAGCTAGGCACTTGCTTAGAGCCCCGTGACCACTAGGGGCCCCAAATTGCAATTAACATTTTAAAGCTATAGTGTGTAACTTCTGCCGCCCCCTAGAGAAATTCTGCATAATTGCAAAACAGTTTACAGTTTGTTACTTTTAATAGGCCTAGGTAAAATTCAGTATCCAACTCAGTACTATATCACTTTGAATATTATGTCTATATCGACCCCAAACTGCACTGTTAGCTGAATTTGGTGCCATTTCAGATTGAAAACCATAGGTGCCAGGCTAAAATGGTGATTCGTAATGACAGATTAGAAAAATGAAATAAGTTTGTAGTAGGCGTGTAAATGATCAATAATTGGTATTATTGGCAGTAATAGAGGGCCCCAAAATAAAATGTTGCTTTGGGCCCCGTGGAGGCTTGGGCCGGCCCTGCTCAGCTGATAAGTCAGAGGACAAACTCCTCTGTGACCTTGTTGACGGGGTCACGTGCGCCAGCAGGGGGCGCTGCGTCATCACAGCAGCAGCTCAACTCTGTGCTGTCGATGATCAAACCTCACACCGCTTCTTCTGCTGCAGGTAAATCCACTTCAACTGGGCTCTGAATGAAAAACAACAACCATAACATTGTTTACACCCTCACTTAGACTCACACACACTCACCCATCGCTATCTCTCCACACACACACACACACACACACACACACACACTTGGTGGAGTGGTGGCTGTGTGTTTCCACATTCCGCTCCGGGGAGACACACCCTCCGCTCCGCAGGACGCGCGGCTGCAGGCGGCAGCTGATGGGATGCAGAGAGGAGGGAGAGACGCTGTGGCTGATGTTTAGATCCTGACTCACTAGTAGGATCACAGACTTTCAGCAGAATTGGCAGGCAGGCATGGGTAAGAAAACACTTTATTTTTTCCTTTTTTCCCCGTTTTATTTTAAGTATTGGCATCATGGAGTGAAGTTTATGTGTTTATTTATTTTTTTAACTCATGAAATTGAATCATTTTGCTGCATAGGCTACTGTCAGTCAGGATGTTGGCATATTGACAGACAGTGATGCTCTGAGTCGAAGTTTGTTTAAGGTCATGCAACCCCATCTGTGATAGAGAATATTGACAAGACACCAAAAAAAATACATAAAATTACCTTTTTATTTATATTTTATTGATTCAGTCTGCTGTCTGATTACACCTTGTGAAGTGTGTTTCTCTACATGCTGTTTAAACAACCTGTCCAGCCTGGCAACAAACTGAATACTGAATTAATTTTGATTTTCTTTGCTTTAATTTGGTATATTTTAATGGACACTGAACCTTCAACTCTAAAGGCCATGTGTGTGTGTGTGTGTGTGTGTGTGTGTGTGTGTGTGTGTGTGTGTGTGTGTGTGTCCTCGGTGGTGCCGTACGTACAGTGGCTAGTTTCACACTCAGATATTTTCTGATGGAAAGTTGTTTGAAAGGAGAATGGAGTCCGTTATTTCAGAGGAAGCTCTGCAGCCAGGGAGGATGTAGCAACTCACATTGCAAGCGAGTGAGATCATCCACGTTCTCCAGATTTAAACCTCGCTCCTCTCACTGGGCACACACACACACACACACACACACACACACACACACAAACACACACACACACACACACACACACCCTGAGAGGACACGATCCAACTAACAAGTCTCCTGTTTGGATGAAAGGCCTTCACGCTCAGCCTCTCTCAGTGTGTGAAGAAGGTCAAACCTGTGTCTCATCGTCTGTGTGTAGTCTTTTAAAATCCAAAGAGCAGCTCGTCTGTCAATATTTAGAGCTCGATACGAATCCACAAACAAGTCTGATCTCCTCATCTGTCTGTCAGATACTACGACGTGACTGGATTTAGGGTCAACTACTATAACCTTTGCACCGTCTGTGGGAGTTTGACCACTTCACTTATCTGAGCTGGTGATTTGAATGCCTGGGATTAGCCAGAGATGGACAGAGTACTCCACCCCAGTACTTGAGTAAGAGTACAAATACTACTGGTCAAAATTTACTCCGTTACAAGTAAAAGTGGCTCAGTCGACATGTTACTCGAGTAAGAGTAAAAAAGTACTTGCTTTTAAAGGTACTTAAAGCAGAAGTAAGCGATATTTTTGTGTTAATATAAGTCTTAAATAGTTATATCTTCCGACAGCAATCACTTCTATAGAGTGTTTGGTCTGAAACACGGGTCTGTCAGTCACTCTGCTCTGCTCTGAGCCGAGGAGAAAACTTTTCTTGTATCCTACAACTTTTATCCAATGAGGAGAGAGAACGGCATAAAGGGGCGGTCCTCTCTGTGTGTGCAGCCAAGGGATGCGCCTGAATGTGGTGACGTAGGGACGAGGACCAATAGATCCATGACGAGGGCGGGGGCTGCTAACTCCATCAGCTGACAAGACGTTATGGTGCGTTCAAGGCAACTTGTAACTCGTGTTTTTCCAACCTGTGAAGTCGTACCAGTTCGATCTGGTACGACTTCACGGGTAAAACAGGTCGGAAAAACACGAGTGGGTTGCCTGGAACGCTACAAAGTCGTAAGTCGTGACTTGAAGCCGTAACTTACGGTTTCAAAAGCCTGCCTGGAACGCAGCATTAGCGAAAACGACCGGATCGCTTACTTCTGCTTTAAGTAAGAGTAAGAGTAAATTTCTTGTTTTTCACATCAATGAATTACTATAATTTTTTCTAGATGAATTTAAGGAGCTTTTAACTCTTGTTTCTGAGAATGAACTCTTTGAAACCACCTGCACTGATGTGCTGCTTTTAGGGGTTAGAGTTTCCTTCTTTGACAAACAGCTTGTGTCCAATAGGATTTTAGAAAAAAAAAGAGCAGACCTGAAAGTAACGAGTACTTTTCAGCCTTCCTAGAAATTAACTTGAGTAAAAGTAAAAAATATTTGTCTTGGAAATGTATTCAAGTAAGAGTAATAAGTACCAAAGAAATCTAATACTCAAGTAATGTACAAATCCTCTGAATATGTACTCAAGTAAATTTACTCCGTTACTGTCCACCACTGGGATTAGCAACTCATACAGATGCAAAACTTCATCCAGACTCGGCGTGAACTTTTGGACCAAAACAAAAACCAAAAGACATCCAAATCTAAACAAATTATTTCAGTGATGAAACCACACAAACACGCGTTAATTTTCCTATTCCTCTTCATGGTGGGAGAGCTTTGAATATACCACCTGCTGATGGTTATCAGTTAGGACAGGAGCGCAGTGTAACATGCAAATAAATTCAGAGTAAAAGGAAATGAAATGCTGTGTACTATAAATAAGCACAGAGCAGAGTGAAGGGGTCGGGTCACATGGTTCAATTCCCTGTGTGGAGTTAAGTTAATAAAGAAGAATTACACACCCAAAAAACTCTTTGACAAAGACCATTTCATCTTTAAATGTTGATCACATAATCTCCTTGAGAAGGATTCGGTGACAGTCAAGGATCTTTTGTGAGGAAATTAAATCAAACATGACCTCACTAAACAGGAAAACAAAGTTCACTGGGGGATTTATGGAAAACAAAATAACTTCTTCGTAACGAGGTTTCACGGCAGAAAGCAAAAACCGATTCACATGTTTGAAATTTGAGACGCAATAATCAATATTTGTATAACAATCAATCATGTTGGATTATTGGAAATAGGTTCACAGTAATGAAGCGCTATATGGGCCCACTGGGAGTTTTTTAGCGTCTTTCAGGTCCTTGTTTTAGTTTTCACGCCTTCACACTGTAATGTTTTGTTTCACTCTCTCCGCTCTCGTTGCGTCGTCTAAAGCAGCAGGAAGAAGAAGCTGTTTTCTGTAGAAAAGCAGCTCTATAAACAGACACAGTGAGCGAGCGTGCAGATTAAAAAAAGGGCCAGATATTTCCCCCTGGAGTTTGAGAAGACCAAAAAAGAAAAAAGAAGAAAAAAAAAAAAAACAACTGGAAGAAAGTCAATGTTGGACTCGGTTTCATCAGTTGGACACAAACAAGTGAATGCCAGTGTTGCTCCGTATCTGCTGAGTGTTTAGATAAGCTGCCTGCTAATGTGTTCGCTATAGCAACAAGTGTTAAACCAATAAATTGGCTGATAGTGGCTTATTGTAGATAATGGTACTGGTGTGTTTATTAGCCAATCATTAGCAAATGTTAGTAGCTCATGAATGCCAAACTAGGTTTAATATGATTCATAATAATGTAATTGTTGTTTTTATATATTGTTTGTTCATGCTGCTGCCCCCAAGTGGCCGATACAATCAATTAGACACAGACACATTTTATCTAATGAAACCTCACACCTATAAGGCATGTCATTTTAGTATTAAAGGGATAGTATCTTTTTTTTTTAAAGTGGGGTTGTATGATCTACAAATAGCACCTAAGTACTTTAATTGCAGTAGAAGACTCTCTGCACTCCTCCCGTTAGCAACGCCAGCCCATAACCCTGCCCAGAGATTTACAACATACATTGTTGTGAATGGACCCAAAGAAACGGCCTATTTTCACGGCCTAAAAGAGGTTTTACCTGAAAAAAAATACACAGTTCCATTGTTCACTATAATATAATTTTTTCCAGCTCTTCAAAGTGCAGGAAAAACACAGTTTTTATTTGGACCTAACCAACTCACGTATCCCTCCGCCCAGGGTTAGCGCCCGCCGATCAGCAGTTGGTTAGATCCAAATAAAAACTGTGTTTTTCCTGCACTTTGAAGGGCTGGAAAAAATTATATTATAGTGAACAATGGAACTGTGTATTTTTTTTTCACGTAAAACCTCTTTTAGGCCGTGAAAATAGGCCGTTTCTTTGGGTCTGTTCACAACACTGTATGTTGTAAATCAAGGGCTATGGGCTGGCGCTGCTAACGGGAGGAGTGCAGAGAGTCTTCTACTGCAATTAAAGTACTTAGGGGCTATTTGTAGATCATACAACCCCACTTTATAAAAAATTATACTATCCCTTTAAGTCCCATTAAAGGACATAATAATAATATAATACTGAGGCTTCTGTGTGTGTTAATCCTGGTCGTGACACATGATCTGTGCAGGTGGTTTGAACACAGAGTTCAACAGGAAGTTATGAATGAACTCCTGAGCTGAGCTGTGTGAGGGTCTAAATGTCAGAGCGACTGGTTTTATCTGCAGTGACTGAGCTGCATCTGTTAAATAGACCAGGTTATCAGTAACATAGGGCTCTGATGTTAATCAACCTCGAGCTGTCAACCACCCAGCTTCTCTTCTGTTTACGCCAAACAAAATCTGAATTATATCACATTATATCATTTTAGAAACTCCTCTTTAAACAACACAGACAGCCTCCTGTTTATTGTGTCTTTACATTTTGGCTACATACGTACGTGGAACCCAACTAGCAACAAGAGAGCCTTTCTTTTCTTCAACACACTTCCTGTATTTGTTTTGCTGCTGTTAATCCACATTGAGGCCGAACATCAGCAGCTGCTTTGGGTATAGAGTCACTGATGAGGAAAATGTCAGGAAGAGCATTAAATACTGTCTTTTTCCTGAGTATTATTCCCATTTTATCCAGTATTGTTTATTTTTTGATCGTTTTCTTAACTATTTGATTAATTATTCACTCTATAATCAATTTTAATTGTGAAAATGGTTGGTCAGAGTTTCTCAGAGCCACAGCGATGTATTTATATCACGGGGGGGAACAGTTCACAAAATCCCAAGTTTTGTGGTCACGGTTTTCGGTTCGGTTCGGTATACGCTGATTGTTAGGAAAATCAAATATGTCTTGTATATTCAGGTTAAAACTGAAAGAATGAGGCAGTCTGACATTTGATCAGTGATGGCTGGTATCAATCTTCTTTTTACAGTCTATGGTATCAATGGGCTAGTGGGGCTAAGCCCTCCCTGCATTACACAAGAAAAGATGAGGAAAAAATATTCTCTAAATAACATACAAAAGATTGTAGAAGAAGTCTTAGTAAAATCGGAACTGGCAACAATATTAAATAGTTTCAAGAAAAACACAGGATATCTCTAAATGGGCTAATTTTAATCAGCCCCAGCTCACCGAGTCTGCTCTCATTCATTTTCCGACTGTGGATGATTGACAGGTGCAATGTCCCGCCCTCGCCATCGGTTCTGACCAATCAGCAGCGGGCTGACGCAGGGTCAATGATTGACAGGCGTCATGTCCCGCCCCCTTGGTTTACTTGTCATTGGGGCTAATTTCATTTAGCCCAACACCGCTGTTTTCAGACCAATGACAGGAACCGGAGGACAAGTTGTGTTGTTGTGGGAGGGAGAAGACAGAAACAGCGGCGCTAGGCGCTAGCATCACAGGTAGCATTAGCCTAGCTTACTGCGCTAGGCGCTAGCATCACAGGTAGCATTAGCCTAGCTTACTGCGCTAGGCGCTAGCATCACAGGTAGCATTAGCCTAGCTTACTGCGCTAGGCGCTAGCATCACAGGTAGCATTAGCCTAGCTTACTGCACTAGGCGCTAGCATCACAGGTAGCATTAGCCTAGCTTACTGCACTAGGCGCTAGCATCACAGGTAGCATTAGCCTAGCTTACTGCGCTAGGCGCTAGCATCACAGGTAGCATTACTTTACTGCTCTAAACTGTCTTTGCTAAAATGAACGAAGTGGAGAATCTAGTTTCTAAACTCACTGGGAGCACCAGACTTAAATGACATGGCGATAACAGACCAGAAAGGCCGTCGATATGAGCTGCATATATCGTCTTTTTTTTCTTTCTTTTTTTTGTATAATTGAGCAATATCGTCGGGTGTGTGTGTGTGTGTGCGTGCATCTGTGTGTGAGAGAGAGAGAGAATGTGTGTGTGTGTGTGTGTGTGTGTGCGCGTGCGTGCGTGAGAGAGAGAGAGACTGTGTGTGTGTGTGTGTGCGCGCGCGCGTGCGTGCGTGAGAGAGACTGTGTGTGTGTGTGTGTGCGCGTGCGTGCGTGAGAGAGAGAGAGACTGTGTGTGTGTGTGGGTGAGAGAGAGAGAGACTGTGTGTGTGCGTGAGAGAGAGAGAGAGAGAGAGACTGTGTGTGTATGTGTGAGATAACCAGGTGAAGTTTTTTTTTGTTGTTTTTTTTGGACCAGACCCTTCTACTTAATGCAGTGTGTAGGCCTAGTTAGTTGCTATACTTTTGTGAGATGGGATAACCCTAACTTTTAGCTACTGCTGTGTTAACCATTTAATGGGTATAATTTATTTATTAGCCCACCCCACTAATTTGACCACCAGCCGCCACTGCATTTGATACATCATTAAAGTATAGGTGAGATTCTGGTGCTGCAAGAGAGGAGACATTATGTCTTGTTTCCATCAAAACCCAAAGATATTTACCGTAGTTACTATTATTGTGCATTATTTTATGAAAAGTTCAAATTGTTGTGGAATAACTCTGTAATTCCCGCTTAAGCTGTTTCCTTTGGTTGGTTGTGATGAGATTTGTGTGTATCAGTGTTCAGTTTGCAGCAGCTGTTGGCTGTCGGCTGCAGCAGGTTGAGGTCAGGTTGAACTCAGGCGGCTCTGTGGTTACAGCAGCAGCAGCAGCAGCAGCAGCAGCAGCAGCAGCAGCAGCAGCAGCAGCAGCAGCAGCAGCAGCAGCAGCAGCAGGTCCAGACGATCACGTCCAGAGCTGAAGGCCGTGCTGCTCTGCCGAAGCAGCGACCAGGCTGTTGTTGAGGAGTTTGCACATTCCTGGCTCCTCGCTGTAGCGCTGCAGCGTTCAGCTCTATTGTGGCGACTGATGAAGTCGACCAAACGCGCTCCCTCTCCCTCTGTCTGCCTCCTCCCGTCTGCTTCACGTGCTAAGTCCTTTGGAAAAAGACAGGTCTCGTTTGTGTCGACCACAAATGCTTTTATGTTCAGGCAGCGTCACCAACTACATAGGAGTTTTGGGAAGTGACCAGCAATTAGAGTTTCTTGTTTTCCTTTTTTTTCTTCTTGTCTCTAAGAGGAGGGTTTCCCAACTAGACACTCGTTAAAAATGAAACCTGAGATTAAAGCAGGCACAGGGGGGTAATTTCCGCTACATGAAATTACAGTGAAATTAAACAATTTCACATTATTTTGGGGACCTACTTGAACCTCCTCATGCTCATTCATGGTGTTTTCTACATATGTGCTTTGATGTTGTCTGTCCTAACCCTGTGCACTGAAGGTGAAAATGAGCTTTAGCTAAATCTGGCTCATTTTCATGCTTAAATATACAGTCGAGTCAAGTAAACTTCTTGTGTCCATGTTACCATCTGTTAATGCATCTATACTGTGTAAAAACCATAACCTGCATAGTAGTTTAGCTTTTACCATTCGACCAGTACTATTCCTGATACTCTCCTTTATATTATATATTTATATAATATATAAGTTTCGTTTTTTGTGTGTTCTAGTTGAATATTGAACAAGATTACACTCCAGACCTGTTTCACAGTTGCCATTAAAGATGTCACTGATGTCAACAAACAATCAGACATTATTAATTTAGATCTGTTGCTGTCTTTTTAAGATGTGTTTTATTGGAAGTTTCTAAGTTTATTGAACGTTCTTACTTATTTCTGGCTTTTATTTGCATCGTCTACCTGAAGACATGACAATGAATGTGAGTGTGACTGACTGCAGGGTGCGTTGAATCAAACATTCTGGCTTTAATTCAATAAAGCGAGACTTTATTGGCCGAGTGGAGCAGTTCAAACACACAGATACAGTCGGACAACACACATAAACACACACACACACCAGTGACAGGAGGAGAAAAGGCCAAACCAAACAAAGTGTAGTTGAGTTTACGTCTGTAGTGTAAGCACTGAAGGCCTTATCAACACTTTCTGAATAAACACAAAACCTAATCTGTAGAAGGCAGCTGAACTTCGACCTGTGATGGTTTAGTTGAACAAAACCGAAGATGGTGAAGCTTTTAGGACACAGTTTACTGGATCATTTCTGCCTTCAGACTGCCTTCATCAACTCCTGCTAACATTTCCATATTTCGCACATTCTGTGACAAACTGTAAACTGTTTTCTTGTCTGTAACAACATCTATTGCACGTCTGTCCGTCCTGGGTGAGGGATCCCTCCTCTGTTGCTCACCCTGAGGTTTCTCCGACTTTTCCCTGTTAAAAGGGTTTTCCATGGAGTTTTTCCTCAGTCGATGTGAGGGTCTAAGGACAGAGGATGCAGGGCTTGACGCTAAGCTTTTTTCCAAGTAGCACTGTGCTACCATGCTGAAAAATTTAGTAGCACACAACATTTTTTAGTAGCACAATAAAAATTTTGTAGTTTTGGTGAAAATATCATTTTCAAACAAATAAAGTAGATTTAGCCTATAATCCTAACCCTGTAGACTAATTTTTAATGTTTTAACTGGCTCTTTGCCTTAACAAAAATCAGGAAAGACAAACAATGCAAATATGTGTGAGAAAATAGAATATTTATTACAACCAATATTAGTTTTTAGTTTTGCGCTGTATGTGTGTGCATGTGGCCCGGGGGTGGGGGTATTGATGAGCAGTGAACCTATATTTCCCTCAGTATAAAAAGCTGAACATTACATACAGGGCTCTACACTACACTAAGATTTTTTAGGAGCACAATGAAAAATGTTGTAGCAGGCTGTTTAAGCCTTAAATAAGGCTGAGGGTCCAACATGACCCATTTTTACATTTGAGAACATTAAAAACACCAAACATTTTTCCTCAACAACCTGTCACACAAACGGCTCCATGTTGCCCCTGTGTGATGTTCAGGGACAGGTCAGACAGGGAGCTTTGAGGTTGAAGTTTATATGAATGTTGCACTGTGAGACTGTGACCACATGTCAGCTGTTCTCACCGCGACAAGCGTTTTTTTTTTTTTTGATAGCTCCGCAGTAGCCTCGGAGGCCACGTACCACCTAAGGGCTTCCTTCACCTGGGGCAGAGCTCCGTGTGAAACAGTAGGAGAGACACAGCCCGAGACCGTGTACCGGAGGAAGAGGCAGGTCGAACGTGCACGGAAAAAAAGCGCTTCGCACCGAATGTGCGCTGCTACGGTGTCGCCTTGGCGTGCATGACGCGCGTCTACCTTGAAAGTAATGTGCGGAAAAGACGTTACATCTGAACGGCCCCGATGTACACAAGCTTTAATCAATGCGGCGGCCAAAATCACCAAACAGGCGGGGGGGGCGGGGCGGGGGGGATACTGCTCACGTTAAACAGCATGCAAAGCGGTGCATGCAGTTTCTGTCCGAGTCGCACTGATGCGACTGAATGCAATTTTTTATTCGCACGGGCTATTATCAACTCGCAAATGCGAGCAAAACTGTCGCACTGTCGAGCCCTGGGATGTTGTTACGATGCCATGTAAAGCCCTTTGAGACAAACTGTTTGTAAAAACGGGCTATACAAATAAAATTGCCTTGCCTTGCCTTGCCTTCTTGAGGAAAACCTGAGACATTTTAATCCAGATTTGATGAGTTGTTAAAGGGATAGTTCAACATTTTGGCAAATTGGCCCATTGCCATAATCCCTATAGTCATAGCAGTAGGTTTGTTACCTTTAATTGTCATTTCAAGCTATTTTTAGAACGGCGGAGCAGAGCCGCGAGCTGCTCAGAGCTACGTTATGGAGGCTCATTATGGGATTTCTTGGTTTCCCTCATCAAACTCATCAAATACACAATCCAACAACTCCACAACGCTCTGGTGGACAAGTTGTGACCTGCACATTCACCACGCTATGAGATAATAACACAACGTTACCAGACAGAGTTGTTTTAGAGGGAAATGTAAAACCACTGATGCGCGTTTCCGTCAGGGGCAGTTTTTCAGCAAGCAGTCTCTGCATTTACCTCTAAAACAACTCTGTCTGGTGGAGTTGTTGGATTGTGTATTTGATGAGTTTGATGGGGGAAACCAAGAAATCCCATAAGCCTCCGTAGCGTAGCTCTGAGCAGCTCACCGCTCTGCTCCACCGTTCTAAAAACAGCTTGCACCGACAATTAAAGGTAACGTGCCCACTACTATGACTATAGGGATAATGGCAATGGGCCAATTTGCCAAAATGTTGAACTAACCCTTTAAGTTATCCCGATAAGTTGCTTCATGAACTATACTTTAGGCTGCAGCTCTTCTCCTCCTCCGGTGATGTTTGTATACCTCCTCATCTGCCAATTAACAGTAGCTACACCGCCGCCCCCATGTGAAAGTCATAGTAGCGTCTGTTTCTTCCTCGACAGCCCAACACTGGACTCCCGATCCCCAGTGACCTGTGTCGCCATGCCAACTCCTACGATCCTCACAGCAACCAGGAGTCCTCAGAGAAGTCGCTAGGGGTTTACAGGCATATTTACATCTCTGTGTGAGCGAGTCTACATAAAGTGGATCAGTCCTGAGAGAGAAGGAGGGGGACCGGGAGGCAGGTAGGGCTGAGGAAAAGGAAACTAGAGATGGCAACACGATAAACTCACTGTTTCTGAGTTGGTTTTTTTGTTGTGTTTTCTGTTGCAGAGATGGTTTTCCGGTGGTTGATTTTCACATTGCTGATGAAGACGGGACTTGTGGTGGGATGTTTGTGTCCAGCAGCAACCATCTTGTCCCAGTTTCCCTCCGAGGTCCCTGCTGGCATCTGCTGCCTGAACTACTCTGGCTCCGCTATCGGCCATGTGCGCTGGTCTGTGTTTACCAATGAGACAAACATAGAGACACTGGATCTCTCCCACTGTAACATCAGCTCTATTGATATGAGTGCCAAAGAGGCTTCTACGCTGCTGCAGAAGGTTTACTTAGGTCATAACAGACTCACAGAGTTGCCAAGGGAGTTTCTGGCCGGCCTGCCCAGCCTGATGGAGGTGGATCTGAGCGGGAACCGGCTTCAGGAGCTGCCTCAGGGTTTCCTCCACGACTCGAACAGCATCCAGAAGCTGCATCTTCAGGGGAACCGGCTGAAGCTCCTGCCCAGCTCTGTGCTGCAGAAGCCCAGTCTGCAGAAGCTGGGACTGGAGGGAAACCCCTGGGACTGCTCCTGTTTGCTGCTGGAAGCCCTGGAGGGGGGCAGGAAGGTCAACAGGACCTCCAAGCTGCAGGATCTGCTGGGCAACTTCACCTGCTCCTCTCCCAGCCACCTGGCCGGCAGAACCACGTGGTCGTTGAGGCTCACCGACGTCTGCCGCCCCCCGGGCCTCACCGCGCTCTTCATTGTGCTCCCGCTCCTCATCCTCACCATTCTGGTGTTCTGCTGGTGCTGCGGGAGGAAGAGGAAGAAGAAGAAGGACGCACCTGTGTTCAGCAGCACCTCCAAGAAGAGGAAAGACTCAGGCTGCAACGGCCAGAAGCATCGCAGCAAGCAGCCGTCTGCGGCCGCGGGGGCTGAGCAGAGTAAAGCCAGGAGCTGTGGCGGCGGCGAGGGGATCCTGAAGAACCAGCTGCTGCTCCGCCCGGCGTCCGCCCTCCTCGGCAGCACCAGGGACATTTATGAAGAGGTGGAGATCAAGCTGGGCTCGGTGGAGTCTCTTCCCAGAGCGTCCTCACGCTGCTCCGGCTCCCAGGGGCCCGACGGCGCCGGCCGGACCGAGCTGGACACGGTCAGCGTGACGGAGGTGATGAAGGACTCGGCCGACAGGGAGAAGGCCTATCTGACCCAGTCCACCGAATACTACAGCCTGGTGCCCGGCATCGAGCTGGAGGACTCGGACCATGGGGAGTATGAGAACGTCGACCTCTCGTGACCTCTCGCCTTAAAGGACTAAGTCCAACGTTTTGTCACGTATGTTTAGTTGCCTTCTCATTGAGAGATAGATGAGAAGATCAGCATCAGCACCATTTACATGTTTGTGCTCTTCTCCCGGGTTTAAAAGTGGTGTGACTGAACTACAACTACACACCTCCAGACTTTAATTATACATTTTTCAGGGCTTTTAAACAGCCTTGCTTTGCATAACTACTTGAATCAGTATAAAAAAATACATCTATCAGCACCTGTAAAGCTTAAAGGTGCCATATGTAAGAATGTGGCCAAAAAAGGTTACTGCAGTCAAATTCAAAACACAGTAATCTCGTTTTTTCTCCCAGCCGTAGCAGCAGCTCAGTGGACCAGACACGTAAATTCAAAACATAAACATGATTTGCAGTCTGCAAAAAAAGATTTTGAATGCGAATACTCTGGCTGTACTATTGTTGTTGGTGAGTTCATCATGTTATATGAACATTATTAAAGTTACTGTGACATATTAGGAGGATTTTACGGCCAGTTGCTTTAGATTTCTTACATATTGTACCTTTAAAGAGGAACTATGCAAGATTTTTTTTTTACCTCAACCATGTTACATTTTGACCTTAATTAGACAGCTTCGGTAATTGTGATGGTTCAATAAATGACTTGTAACTTGTTACAGAATGGAGGCTCTCTGTCTTCCACCTATAGCGTCTCTTTGCCGAAAACCTTGCAAGATCAGAGCCTCCGATAGCAACACAAGCGTGCCACGTAAACTGTAATCTCCTGTTTATGACAGATAAGATACACATCATCGCAAGGGTTAGCAAAACAGCGGAAAGCTAGACTTGCATAGCCATACCCTTTAAAATGCTGTTGTCTCTTGTCTATAATGATTACATTTCCCAACAGCCTGCAACCAGATACACAATCATCTAAACTAGAATTAATTTGTATAACAGGAAAGAAAAGAAACCAAAACAAAAATCTAAGTTATAAAATGTAATGTTTTTAATAAGCTCTTAGAAAACCAGGCATTTCAAGAGTTCAAAGAGTAGTCTGACTATGTATGCTTGGCTAAGTGTCAGCAAAGCTATAGCTTACTTAGGCCTACTTGTCTGCAAACAGGACAACAATCTATCAAAGTATATTCACAATCAAATACAAGACTTTTTAATAAACTCAAGGGAAACAAGGCATTTAAACTAATTTCAAGACATTTAACAAAGAGTTGTACCATTTACTCTGGTCTCGTAATGTAGCTAAACCATGTTTTTTGTCTGCAGCAGCTTATTCTACAGCAGAGGTGAATGGTGCAATACAGATAAGCTACAACAGTTTCCTCTGGTTTGATAGCTTTAGCTGGTGTGATAGCTTTGGTCTCTCCAGCTGTTAGCACTCGCTACTGACTTTTTATGTATGCTGATGCGATTTGGTGCTTTGAGGTGTTGATAGGCTATATTTTCACATGCTAGCAAGTTTCCTCCTGATTCCAGTTTTTATTTACGCTAAACTAAGCCAGTCATCACCAGCATAGCCGACTGTAGATAATGCAAAGAAAAGGTCATATCAGTCTTTTCATCAATTTCTCAACAACAAAAACCAACGAATTGCCTATATATTTCAAATTATTCCTTTAAATGCACTAAAGAGCACAGTGTGTGTGTCTACTGACACAGGGACAGTGTGGTCCGACCACTGTGGTATCACAATGTAAGGGGGAAGTGATTTAATCTGGAGCGTTTCCTGTGGGACCTGAGCAGCACAGTGACTGTTTGAAAGGGAGGCCCACTTTTTTTTTTACTCTGGAAAACACAACCAAACTTGCCAGCTGTCCTTTTTTCTATCTTTTTCTATCTATCTAAATGTAGCAACACTTCCATGTTGTTTTTAAGTCGACAAAGAATTTTTAATTCCTGTGTTGTTCACTTCATTTTACGTCAAGCAAAGCTTTTGTACAGTGCCTACTTTACCTCACCCAAGAATGACTGTATTATATGTGCATTCCTCTTTGTCTTATTATAGTGCATACAGGATGTTCTGGATCAAACTCACCTGAAGCTGCACAACTAGAAGTATAGGGTAGGTGCTTAACAATGACTAATACCATCACAATGTCCACAGTTAACCGAATGTGAAACGTGGAATGTAAAGCTTTGGTGAGAAGTCTAAATTTATATAAGTCATTGTTAAGTAAGGCTGAAAGCACAGCTGCTCCGCGTCACAAACTTAAATGTGCACGTTGGTTGGAAAATATTGCATCTAAATGCTGGTGTAAGATAAAAATCTCTGTAGTGCCGGTTCAGTAAACTGAGATCCAGAGCGTTTCTGTGCAGCGCGCAGCTTCAACCTAATGACACTGGAGAGGAAACCTACACAAAAGAGGAAAGAAAAGAACGTCGAGGTCATTGTGGAGGAGCAGGACGCAGACAGTCGATCGTTATCTAACATGTGGAAAACAGACAGGCGTCTCACTCTCACACTTGTTGGCTTTGAATGCTAATTGGTTTGTGTTCAGTGAGACAGGGAGAGAGAGCGAGGGTGCAGCGGCGAAGGGTGTGGAGCTTCCTGGAATTTAAAAAAGATGAGGTGTATGTTCCACACGGGTTTTCACATATTTTCCATCAGAGCTTTATTTATCAACATTATTATATAAGATGTGCTGAACTTCCAAAAACCAAACGCCTTCAGGTCAAAAGACAAAACGTATAAATGAGTGAATGTTGCATTTTGTTATTTTTAGTACAATTGTGTGTTTAGCTTTAGACACTGAGGTCACAGCCTCACATTTTGCTCTTTTTTTTCTACATATTTTTGGGAGGAAATGTGGGACTTTTGCAAACCTGCAGGGAATTTACAATATCCAGTTGGCTGTTCAGTAAACCCTGCGATGTCCTGTCAAACTTTGGATTTCTCCACATGCTGTGAGATATTTGATGTTTAAAAAAACAAAGGACAAAGCTGATAGCCTTCAGCTTAAGTATCATATTTGCAGCGTGCAAACCAGTAAACACGGAAACACTTATTTTAATTAGCTTGTCAGATGTGATCAAATCTAAAAATGTTAGTTTGTGAAATCTTCCAAAGTTTGTCTCCCTCTGTCTGACATCAAGGACTCGGTGTGTCTGCTGCTGTTGTGTAAACTGCGTCATGGGCCATGTGAAAACACAGAGGTTGACAAGCACAGCAGCAGGGGGGCGGGGCTTAATGAGCTGTCAATTAAAACATTAAACATACTTAGTGGAAGGAATTTGAGTGACTTTTATTTTTACTTAGTTTATTTCAGTTTGACTACTTCAAGGTCAGCAGGATAATAAGTGAAGAACAACATTTAACAACATCATTTTTAATCCCAGATATGATGTTAATGGCACTATGAAGAGGAATAAAACAACACTTTTCGAGAAATACAATTTCGAACTAGATAAATGAAATTATAAAACTGCATAATATACTTTGAATATTTTCTGAGAGTGGTGAGGGAGAATCCATGACCTCTGTATTTCTGAAATCTTCTCTCCGGTCCTAATTTTGAAAGTGAAACTGTAGGAATAATGTTAAAATGATACTATGTAATAACATGGATGGATCATTCTTCATTGGATGAAAAGCACTGATCTTTAAGTTTTCACTGGCAGATGATGCACTATCTTGATCTTGTTTTGTTTTTTGTATGCAGCACTTTTGAATATTGTTGAAAGACAAATAATAAAAAAAAGCTTTTTTCAAGGTCTCTGCTTCAGGAATGTTTTTGATAACGATTATTACTAACACAACAGACATGCTGAGAGGAAGCACAAACCCAAAACTGTGTCATTGGCTCTCTGCGGCCCCTCAGCTCTCTCTGCCCCGACAATGACCCAGGAGGTCGGCCCCCGTGCAGCAGCTACCTGAAATCCTACTTTTCATTTGAGCTCTAATTTCACTCACCGTGGGAAGCTGTAATTACTGCATTAGGTTACTCAAACGGAGCTGCTCTCCCTGGCCCGTTCTCAGAGGTCTCAGCCCCCCGACCAGTATATCCAGTGGTTGTTGGGAGGATCCATGAATGTTAATCTGGGGGTGAATTTCATCTAGATCAAGATCACAGACCAACCATTGTCCATTCATCGGATATAGACAGGGACGAGACATCAACATGAAAGTGGAAAATATTTGATTTGGTGACATAGTTTTGCTGATTTAAGAGCAATAAGAAACACTAATTAGCATATTTACATGATGGAAAACAGCTGTAGGCTCCAAGACAACATAATTAAATGATGGCTCTCTGAAAAACAAGTTAAAAACCCAGTTGATCTGTATTTACACAGGTAGAAAGTATCATGAATAAACTTCTTACACAGCATCTAACATGTTAAACTTTCTTTTTATTGTTTTCTGTCAACAACACAGCCTTTGGGTGTCTTTGTTTATGTGATAAATACAGACAGTGACTCTTCTGCAGGGAGCCAGGCTGCACATCACAGGAGCGCCATCTAGTGACTGATATTTATATTGTGAAGATAACTGAACGTAGGGAAATACTCCATCACCACTGTGACAAATGCATAAATCTGTTGTTAATGAGTGTAATAAAAGATACAGATACAAACAGGGAGGCTCATCCGTCCACAGCAGCTGAATGAGTGACACAGAGTCAGGCACAGAGAACAGGGAAGTCGTCTGATGGAGGATGGGTGGCCTCGTAAATATCCAGTCAGGGGTGATGAGCAAACAGAGCCAGAAGATAAAAACCCAGCTAGAATAAAAAAAGACTCTGATTTACAGTGGACTGCTGTAACGATGTGAAAAACAAACAAGCGAGTGGAGCAGAACAGCCAATGACAAAAGGCTGAGGGACGGGAGGGGGTGGATCCATCTGACCGTCTACCTGCATCACCCTGCAGAAAGATGTTTGACACGGCTGTTATCAGAGCCACTGACGACCAGAACAGTAAATAACAGTGAGAAGCAGCTGCTGTGTAATCAATCTGTGTGCACAATGTTTGATTTTCTGTGGAAGGGCCTTATTGTCACTTATATAACAGGTCCAAAGTACTTTAGAAACAAATTAATATCATCATTCACCTCCTGAATATTAACATGACTTTAAAGGTCCTAAAATAAAAGTGTTTTTTACAGATGTTGGTTGGTTTCAAATATTATAGCACATAGGTTTGTATAGATTTACAATGAAGTATGTAGTTTTCAAATGTATTTATTTTAATTGTCCTCCTTATTTAAAAGAACTTATGATTCCATACAACTCGCCATACCCACTTACTAACTTCCCTCATTTCTTTGTTCCTAGATTCTCTAAAGAGGTTGGTAAAAGGTCATTCCAATATAAAGCCCCATTTGATTGGAATAATCTCCCTCCTTCTTTGCGTTCTATTACCTCTTTTCATTGTTTCAGGAGGTCACTATATTTATATCTTAAAACAAATTGCTCATGTTTTTAGTTAATTACTTAATTGATTCATTCATTCATTGTTATTCTTTCTTTTCTCCATTTTGTAATTAATAATAATTTTCGTTATTCCTACTATGTTATTTAATATTTCTATTCTGTTAAATTTATGGGGGTAGGGGTGGTATGTGGGAGTGTGTGAGCAAGATGTCTGTATTTGTTGTATTGTCATGTTATGTATGTCTACAATGTAATGTAGTGTTTTGTTGATGTTGTGTGTTCTATATGTTTGTTCAGGGACCCCCTTGAAAATGAGATGCTACATCTCAAGGGGCTATCCTTTAATAAATTCAAGTATAAGACTTGTAGAGAGTTACCAAGATTCACAAAGATCAAAGATAAAGATGAAATAACAGCAATAGATGAGCCCTATAGCAGGACAGGGACAGAAGAGCAGCAACCCTAAAACTCCTGACGCTGCTCACCTCTTATCTATAAATCCTTCATTTCATTTCAGTCGGTCGTCTAAAGTGAGTTCAGCCGCCTCTGGTCCAAACTGAAACCATTTAAAACTCTAAAGAGGAAACATTTCCTTCTAATTCCAATTTCACAGCTGAGAGCTTGATAAAAACAAATCAAATGTTGGTCTTGGACGTGAGGTCGTGTTTGTAAAAACCAGCTGTAATTGGTTTATTATGGTCTGTAATGACACCAGAGTCACACAGTCTGGTTTTATACCCACGTGCATTCCTGCCTGAACAAACAGCACAAACTGAACACGGCTGATGGGGAAGTGAATATGAGTCTAGAGACACTTTTTTATCTTTACAAGTGCGTTTTTACACAAATGTACATGGATATGTATATTTTCTGTAGTCTCTTATATAATCACTGCAAAAAATTCCCTATATTTTCTGCATTTGCTGCTTTTCTTTGTCTTATGTGATTTTTCTGTTGGGGTTTGAAAAGACAAAAGCTACAAAGTTTGAGGATTTTTGTGGGAATTTTGATATGAGAGTGATTGATAATGTGATTTTTGTTTGGTCTTGAACCAAACAAACACATCATTTGGATACTGCACTTGGCCATATTGTGATATTGATTACATTTCTCACAATTTGACTGATTAACAAGAGGCAGAATCTACAAGAAAGTAATCTGTAGATAAATTCATAATGAAATCAGGGTGAGCCCACACCCAGCAGGGTTCACTGGACACTTTTGGACACCACTGAACAATAATCGATACCAATAAACTCTGTTGATTTTGTCTGGAGTATAGTAGCTATGTCAGATTATAGAAAAGCGAGCTGGTAACACTTTACAGACAACTGGTCAGTGACAGTGTAGTTTATGTAGAGGTTGTTTCCGTGCACGCAGTCACTGTACTGCAGGTGTGTGTCTCTTTAGGCATCAAGTTCCCAGGTAATAAATCTAAAATGTTAATTTATGGCTTCACAGCAGAGAAGTTTAAATTGAAACTCAGGGGAAGAACTTTTCTTCTGAGGGCAGCTCAGGACCAGGTGATACACCGGCCTTCACAGGTACGACGGGCTCTATTGTGCTTTATACACATACATCATGCCTAATGTATGATACATTTCAAATATTTGTTTGTTGGTTTTTTCATTTTGCAGGAGTCCTCTGCCGTTCCAACAGTAAACATGACGGTGTCTTACACACTCGAGGTGGCTGACGTCCGGTTCGGCGGCTTCTCCAAGCTGCTGTTCAGGTGGAAGGGGAGCATCTACAGGCTGCTCTACAAGGACCTGCTGGTGTTTTGTTTGGTTTATCTGTTCTTCAGTGTGTTTTACAGGTAAATGAACTGATTTCTTCTTTTAATTCTGCTGCAGCGTGATTCAGTTTTATCTTTATTGCTTTAGTGCGTCCCAGTGAAAACATTTTATCTGCTTTCACAGGTTCCTCCTGTCACCATCACAGCAGGATCTGTTTGAGCGTATCGCCCTTTACTGTGACCAGTTCACCAACACCAACTTCATCCCAGTTTCATTTGTGCTGGGTGAGTTAGACTATAATATACTGTCTCAAGATCAGTATCCAGGGGTGACTGCATTATCCCCATGCGACACTCCTCCTTTGCACAATCTGTGATTTCATGGACAGTCATCAAAGAATGGAACAAGCTGCCTGAAACCCTGAAAAGCAGATCAAACTATTTACATTTCTCTCATCATTTAAAACAATGGCTACTGGAGAACCAAAGTTGCCAGCATGTTTAAAAGCAGGGCACTTGTTACTCAGTTAGTCTTTTTAAAAAAAAAATGTATCTTAGTATTTCTCAATGCACCCAATCCATGAAATTATCTTAAACCTTATGGAATATGAACTATGGGATTCTAAAATGTTTTATATTTTATATTCTGTATCTTGTAAGACTTAGCTTTTCTCTCCATTGATCATATAGGATAGGGTACACCTCTCTCAGGTGTGTTGCATTTGATCTGGTCTTTTTAGATGTGGAAACTGTTTTTTTTTGTATTGTCTATGTGCTGTCTACTGTCTATTTGTGTATCACTCTTGTATAGTAGTTTGTGGTCTGCGTTTTCTTGTCTGTTTGTTATATGTTACATGTCGGGACTAGATGGAAATTTGCTATAAACTAAATCTGGTGCAACCATCTTCTCATTTTCTGTAAATGATTAATGTCATTGCACAATGTCCCCTAAATAAACTAATAATAAGACACTGCATGTGATGTGACTCAGTGATGATGTTGTCTATATCCCAGGTTTCTATGTGTCTCTGGCCTTCAACCGTTGGTGGGGTCAGTACACCAGCTTCCCGTTGCCTGACAACCTGATGATGGTGGTGTCTGGAAACGTCCACGGCGCGGACGAGAGGGGTCGTCTGCTGCGACGGACACTCATGAGATACGCCAACTTATCCTCGGTTCTCATTCTCCGCTCCATAAGCACAAGAGTTCTCAAGCGTTTCCCCACTTTGGAGCACGTGGTGGAGGCTGGTGAGTCCAAACTAACTAACTATTCACAGCTGTTAGAAATATGCTGCTTTAAGACTTTTAAGTATTGTGCACTGCACTTCTCTGAGTTTAGGCTTATATTAGTTATTAGTTCATAAAATATGAGACATGAGTGAAAATAAAAGCTATTAAAACTATTCCAATAGGAAGGACCCCTGAATAATGTCAATTTTAGATTAATATTTCAGCTGGACATCTATATTTTTTTTCTTGATTGCTTCTCTCTGCTTTGTAAGTTGCAGATTGTGTGCATCATGCAGTTCTAAAAATCTTAAAGGGTTGAAACTAACAATTTTAATAATTAATCAATATGCTGATTATTTTCTTGATTTATTATTTGTCCATATGAAAATGTAAAAAAAAAGTAAAAAGAAAAATTTTAAAAATGACTCTCAAGCCCAGTTTTATGTTGCCAATGACTTAGTTTTGTCCCAAACCTTGTAATAATGAAAATAAATCTTACTTATTAGAATATCTAGTTATCAAATTGGATCACTGAATGACCACTGAAAAATTAATTATTTAATATACACTTAATCAAAATAGCTATTTGATCTCCTGATCAATTACCTCCAGGAATCATTGCAGCTCTATACACACTATACGTTGATATTTTTGATAATTATGAACTTTTTCATTTGCTGTCTGAATGATACCTGAGTGATATCAGTGTGTAACGTGCGTTGCAGGATTCATGACCACACAGGAGCTGAAAAACTTTGAGTCGTTGCACTCTGAGTTCAACAAGTACTGGATGCCTCTGACGTGGTTCTCAAACCTGGCGGCCCGAGCCAGAGAGGAGGGTCGAGTCAGGGACGACATCGCTCTGAGGCTTCTGATGGATGTGAGTGGTTTAACATTTTCATTGTCTTACACATTTCAAATGGGAAACAGACAAATCTTGTAACATCATACATACACAACCAATGCATCGACTGCAACTTGTGTTTGCAGGAGCTCAACAACTACAGAGCCAAGTGCAGCCTCCTGTTTCACTACGACTGGATCAGCATCCCTCTGGTCTACACTCAGGTACGATGAGTCAGTGGTGAAGTGTTTGAGCGATTTCAGTACTTTCAGAGATTTCATGTGGTAAATATGGCCCCAGTTCTGAAATGAGAGGATGTGCTGTCTTTTCTTTATCAGTATCTCTCTGTGAGGTTCATCATTCTGGACCCTATAGGTCATTTTGATGGGTACAAGTCTTACAAACTGAGCAATCAATCAATTTATGCGGACAATACTTTTAATTATATTTGAATAAAATTATTTTTTCCTTCTTTTTATGATTCAAATAAGCTCCATCACCCAACTGCAATAGTAAAATGCTGCTCACATGTTAGTGTATGATTTATAAATATCATCTAATGATAGTACAACACTTCCCCGGCCCATTTCACTTTTAATACTACAATATATTAATGCAGGACTATTTAGTTTTATTTTGAAATGTACGTAGTTATATAATTAAATCACTTTTATACAAACTGAATCCAAAATGCATTAGAAAACTGATTGTTTGGCTTGATTGTTGCTCTCTGCAGGTAGTTACTATTGCAGTTTACTCGTTTTTTGCCTTCTGTATCATCGGCCGTCAATTCCTGAACCCAGAGAAGGGATACAAGAATCACACACTGGACATGTACGTCCCCGTTTTCACGCTGCTGCAGTTCTTCTTCTACACCGGCTGGCTCAAGGTAACACAGCAGCCAGGGCCGTTGTATAGGGGAGAAAGGTGATGATAATTCTAGGGGCCCAGCGCCCAGTGGGGCCCATAAAAAACCCCAGTAGTCTAATCTTTGTATGACTGATTTATTCTGCGTAAGACCCTGACTAATACTCATAGTACACTGTAAAAACTCAACATCTTTCCAAGAATATTTGTCTTATTTCTTGTCCAAATGTCTCATTTCTAGCCAAAGCTAATCTCTTTCCACTTAAAATAAGACTCATTACCTAAAAATGTACTTGTTTTTAGATAATTTTCACTTAAATTCACAATAAATAGAAAAATCTGCCAGTGAAAGTAAGTTTTGTGTACTTGTAATAAGGAAGAAAAACTTGCTCCACTATCAGATTTTTTCTACTTATTCCAAGTGAAAATATGCTTGAAAGGAGTAAAAAGTGTCTAAAAACAAGCTACTTTTAATATGATGTGTCTTATTTTAAGTATAATGAGATTTGTTTTGACTAGAAATTACATTTTGACTAGAAATAAGACAAATAAGGCTAAATAAAAAACGATAATACATACGTAGTCTAAGAAAAAAAAAGGAAAAGTTAGGGGGAGGGGCCCACTTTAGTATTCTTTAAGGGGGCCCAGAATTCCTAGCAACGGCCCTGACTGCAGCACATCCATCCGCTCATATAACGACAGATTTAGACCTGATTCTGTGATTCCTGTGATCTGACGCTGTCTTCTCTGCAGGTGGGCGAGTTGATCATCAATCCGTTTGGTGAGGACGACGATGACTTTGAAACAAACCAGCTGATCGACCGAAACATTGAGGTTTTACACTCAAGATTTCCCTCCAATAATAAAAAACCACTGTAAACATCTTGAATGAGTCCTCACCATCCTTACTTTAATTTTCTTCCTCTCTCACACTCTCTCTTTTGTAGGTGTCGATGCTGGCTGTGGACGACATGTACCAGAACCTGGCTCCGATTGTGAAGGACAAGCACTGGGCACAGAGACATTTCTCCATCCCTTACACTCTGTCAACAGCAGCAGATCATCTCAAACCAGCGTTCAAAGGCTCTACCTTTGACATGAGGTTAACTATTACTTTACCTTTCATGTTTCATTGCCTTTTGCTTGTTGCAGCTGCACAGTCCAGACTCCAGATAGACAGGGCCGTTGCTAGGAATTCTGGGCCCCCTGAAAGAACACTAAAGTGGGCCCCCTACCCCCCTGACTTTTCCACTTTTTTTTTCTTAGGCTACGTATGTATTATCATTTTTTATTTAGCCTATACTTTGTCTATGGATATTCTCATTCATCCAGGTCATCGTTCTTTTCTGGGCGAATTGAATCGTAGGCAAGACGTCTGGGAAGACGTTTCGCCTCTTATCCAGTGGGCTTCATCAGTTCATACGCAACACACACACAAAAAAATTAGCCTACTTTGTTTTGATGCTAATGCAGCATTTCTATATAATCAGGGTCTTATGCAGAACTAGAGAATGCATTTCCTGAAGGAAATACGGGTGAATGCTGAAAGCCGCTGAATGCTGAAAACAGAATAATTCAGTCATACAAAGATTAGACTACTGGGTTTTTGGGGGCCCTACTGGGCGCTGGGCCCCTATCCCCTATACAACGTCCCTGCAGATAGATAAGTCCACTGCAACATTTAGTCTTAAAACTGTCTCCCATGTTTGCAGGATGAGTGCAGAGGATCTTGAGATTCACCAGCCTGCAGACGCTCCTGTGAAGAAACGGTATTTACATCTGAACGGCTCTCTGGGTGAAGGTCTCAACGGTCTTCTACAGAACGGTAAAGGTATCCTGCGTGGCGGCAGGAGTCTCCCCTCTCTGCTGGACCCCTCATCACATCCATATGAGGAAGAAGATGATGAAATAAATGAGGAAGACGATGTTGATGTTTCCCCTGAGGATGACACCAATCTCCCAGAACAAGAAAAGACGCTTATTAAAATTTCAGTGGAACAGCACTAGAGTGAATGATTTTCAGCTCCATGTTGCATCCTGGTCCTAGCCCTGCAGCAAACATTGTGTTTTTTAAACCAAAAATGAAAATCATCACTGTACAAAATATTTCTTGATTTAACACAAGTGAATTAATTTGTGAAATAAAATAAACTATTATGTAAGTATGGAAATGCATACAAGCAATCCTGTTTTTGTGTGTGTTTTTTAAATCTCAGTCCTATTGTTATTGTCTGATCCCATGCATCCAGTCAGTGCCCCTGACCAAAGGCACTGGCTCATAATCTGGAGTTGGTCCCCGGGCGCTGCACCGTGGCTGCCCACTGCTCCTCAGGGATGGGTTAAATGCAGAGAAAGAATTTCACTGTACTAGCTGTATATGTGACAAATAAAGTACCTTTAACAGCAGCTCTGTAACTTGGCATCTGTCTCATTTTTCATATTAATCCTAAACAAACATAGTTTTGAAGTCTAATGGCAGACTGATGCAAAAAGGCCAGTAAGACACCTCAATATAAAGATAAAAGACATACATTTATATATATACTGTATAAGCTCAGACACAGGTCCATATCACAGTAAATATATTACAAAAAGAAAAAGAAAGTACAAAAATACATTTCATAAAATATACAGACTATTGCACCAATGCCACCTTAGCCTAGAAGTGAATCGGTAGCAGCTTTTCAATGGGCTTACTAGAGCCTCAATTATGTGATTCTCTGATTTGTTATAATTTTACTGAGCAAAGGAGACCATAGAAAGCATGATAGCATCACAGTATGGACTATGACGGATAGATGGACCATATTTTGACTGGTTAGTAGCCGACTTCAGCTGCCAAATTCTACTACAGATTTTACGTCCACATTATATGTTGTCATAATATGTACAAATACTGTATGATTAAAATTGTACCTAAGTACGCTGCGGTAAGCCACTATACGAAATACTACTCCTATGTATGTGACCCTGGAGCACGAGAAGCCTGCTTTCAGCCTACTTGAACCCACGTGCTCTGCCTGTATCTTCAAAAGCATAAAGTTTTAGCTTCTCAGAGTCAGCCATCAAATTAAAACGGCCTAAAATCCAGTCACAGAGATGTGTGAACTAAACTATGGGATGATATTTTTTAAACAGTAGTTTGCAAAAAAAGAAAAAGAAAGTAAACTGCATGCGTAAAAAAAAAACCAAACACACATTTATAAAACTGGAGACCTTTATTTTGAAATGACAGAAAACGACGGAAGTTCGAGAGGGTCAAAAGTCTTCTTCTTCCGCGTTGTCAAATATCCGCAACACAGAAATCTTCCACACCGTTTCACGTATTAAACTCTTTCCAGCGACAAAGGTATGTTAACAGGTCTTATGTCTACACACCACTCTGCACTTCAGTTCACAGAGCACGTTCGTCGTCTTCACTTCTGACTTTATTGAACGAGTCTTTCCGTTTTGTTGTCAGCGTCGCTAACCGTCACTCACCACAACACCTAGTTAGCCGGCGTGCTAACGTCAGCTAGCTCACTCTTTAACTGCTAAAATGAACTAAATGTTTTCTCACAGTTTCTAGAAACTTTGGTAGCTGATAGGTCGGCTCTTGACCTCTTGTTGTGATTATTATTATGATCATTATTATTACGTTGTAAAGCTAAAATGTGATTTACAGTGTGGGGTTTGGTTGCTTCATATGGAAACTCCTCCTGATTATTGGAGAATATTCGGTTTTGTTTTGTGTTTTGTTTGACAGGAGCACCGGGGGACAGTGATGTAATGTCAGCTGACGCCCCCCTCCTCCTCCTGATGCTGCTGCTGAGCTGCTGACTGTCACTGACCCTAACCCACCACCACCACCACCACTAAAAGTTACAACTACAACAGCCATCCTCTTCTCCACCAGCACCACCATGTCTGTGGGCAACAACCCTCACCTGCTGCTGGGCAGAATCCGCTTCCTGAACAGGTGCATTGAGTGTTTCAGGAAGGGCGAGCCGGTGCCGGAGTGTCTGTGTTACGTCACCAGAGAGGTGTGCTACAAGATCTGCAAGGATTCATCCTCCACCTCTGGACCATCCGCAGGAGGCTCCACCGCTGGGAAAACCCTGGTGTTCATCTTCGAGAGCCCGCACCAGACGCCCCACACCAAGAGAGCATGCAAGTACAGCGCTGAACCAAAGAAAGGGACCTGCATCCGGACCACAGGGGAAGAGTACTGCAACAGCCAGGGCCTGTGGGTCAAAATGAATAAGGTAAGTTAAAGCAGAAGTAAGCGATATTTTTGTGTTAATATAAGTCTTAAATAATTATATCTTCCGACAGCAATCACTTACATAGAGTGTTTGGTCTGAAACACGGGTCTGTCAGTCACTCTGCTCTGCTCTGAGCCGAGGAGAAAACTTTCCTTGTATCCTACAATTTTTATCCAATGAGGAGAGAGAACGGCATAAAGGGGCAGTCCTCTCTGTGTGTGCAGCCAAGGGATGCGCCTGAATGTGGTGACGAGGACCAATAGATCCATGACGAGGGCGGGGGCTGCTAACTCCGTCGGCTGACAAGACGTTATGGTGCGTTCAAGGCAACCCGTAACTCGTGTTTTTCCGACCTGTGAACTCGTACCAGTTCGATCTGGTACGAGTTCACGGGTCGGAAGTTACGAGTGGCCGTTATAGTGACTTTCACAGGTAAAACAGGTCGGAAAAACACAAGTTGCGGGTTGCCTGGAACGCTACAAAGTCGTAAGTCGTGACTTGAAGCTGTAACTTACGGTTTCAAAAGCCTGCCTGGAACGCAGCATTAGCCAAAACGACCGGATCGCTTACTTCTGCTTTAAACTAATTCGTTATGTGAAAATACTCCATTACAAGTAGAAAATACAGTACTCACACTTTGACTAAAGCCAGGGCTCCAGACTTAAGTGGGACATTTTGCCCGTGCAAGTGAAATTTATCAATCTACTTGCGCATGTGCAACCAGTAAATTTGCTGTTTTTGTTTAAAAACTGGTAAAATGTGGAAGAGGCCAATGTGTGTGAGAATTATGAATGAAAAGCAAATGCAAATAAGGCGATTTAGAGTGCGCGCCTCTAAATTTTCTGTTTGCACTCAAACACTCAAAACCTATGCACACCTACGGAGGAAGACAGTTGTGTAGGAGAGGACCAGAACGACCAACAAACTGCAACACAAGAAACTCCCGCACACTGTCTTAACTTGCATATACTGTAGTATTTAATAAGATGGACAATGAAGTAAATACAGTCCATCACAATAACTGTAGATACAACTCCTAAAAGTTTAAGTTTGGAGCCGCTGTGCTCCTGGTAAAAAAATTTAGGGTAACACTTACACTTTATAATAAGTACAGACTATTAAGCATTAGTTAAACATGAATAAATACTGAATTCTTCATTTATAACATGAATACTCATTATTATGTAGTTAGTTATTATACCCTAACCCTATAAATGATGAATTCAGCATTTAATGCTTAACTAATGCTTAATAGTGTAATACTTATTATAAAGTGTTACCAAAATTTAGTCTGGAGCCCTGAAAGGTTTAATGCAGTTAGTTTAGTAGATTCATGAATGGTGGATAAACACATGTTGACATTATTGTGTGTGTGTGTGTGTGTGTGTGTGATCAGGAGCAGCTGGAGGAGCTCCGTCCAGGTCAGGAGTTGGAGGAAGGCTGGATCCTGGTGTATAAACACACGGAGGGAGGCGACAGGCTGGTGCCGGTGGAGTCGCCGGAGAGCGTGAGCCGGCAGCAGCAGCTTCTCGGCTACGACCACAAAGCCTGCAACAGGTGGGAGCAGGTGGTGGACGTGGAGAACGCGCTCTACATGGGGGCCAAGCCCAAGATCGCTGAACGTGATGACGCCGCCGTCCAAAAGCTGAAGTGAGCCCCGTTTAATAATGTGAAGTCAAAATACAGAATCAAACCTTTTTTTTTTTTTTGTTAGGTTGGTTCTTCTTCCGCGGGAGATTTTCAATTTGAGATTTTATTCCCTCAAACCTTGAAGGTATGTTCCTCCCACCTGGACGTACGAGTGTGACGAGGACCTGGTGCACTACTTCTATGACCACATAGGGAAAGAGGACGAGAACCTGGGGAGTGTGAAGCAGTGTGTGACCAGCATCGATGTTTCTTCATGCTCAGTGAGTCACACACACATGAAGCTGTTTACATTTCCTATCCATTAGATTAAATCAGTGTTAAAGGGATAGTTCAACATTTTGGCAAATTGGCCCATTGCCATAATCCCGATAGTTTTAGGAGTAGGTTTGTTACCTTTTAATTGTCGGTGCAAGCTGTTTTTAGAACGGCGGAGCAGAGCCGTGAGCTGCTCAGAGCTACGCTATACGGAGGCTCATGGGATTTCTTGGTTTCCCTCATCATCAAACTCATCAAATACACAATCCAACAACTCCAAAACGCTCTGGTGGACAAGTTGTGACCTGCACATTCACCACGCTATGAGATAATAACACAACGTTACCAGACAAAGTTTTTTTAGAGGGAAATGCAGAGACTGCTTGATGAAAAACTGTCCCTGACAGGAACGCGCATCAGCGGTTTTGCATGAATTTCCCTCTAAAACAACTCTGTCTGGTAACGTTCTGTCATTATCTCATAGCGTGGTGAATGTGCAGGTCACAACTTGTCCACCAGAGCGTTTTGGAGTTGTTGGATTGTGTATTTGATGAGTTTGATGATGAGGGAAACCAAGAAATCCCATGAGCCTCCGTAGCGTAGCTCTGAGCAGCTCGCGGCTCTGCTCCGCCATTCTAAAAATAGCTTGCACCGACAATTAAAGGTAACAAACCTACTGCTATGACTATAGAGATTATGGCAATGGGCCAATTTGCCAAAATGTTGAACTATCCCTTTAAAGCCAAGCAATTGAAAACTCTCAGCTTTTTGTTGTTGTTATCTTCTGATATAACAGAAATGACATCATTGGCAGTGATGACTCTTAAAGTGAGATTGTTCTTGTGTTAAAAAAAGAAGAAAAAAACGACAAATTAATTGTTTTCCACTTGAACTGGACAGGAGGATCCCAGCGGAGGTGCCAGCTGTCTGACAGACGGTGACACTGAAACGTACTGGGAGAGCGACGGCATGCAGGGACAACACTGGATCCGCCTGCACATGAAGAAAGGCACAGTGGTCAAGTAAGCAAAAAATAAAAAATAAAAAATCTATGCCTGCTTTAAGATGTGCAGTATCTCATGTGAACTTTAATCCAGTCAACAGAAACGTCTTTCTTTATCTTATCTGCTTCTCTTTGCTCCTCAGTAAGCTGATACTGACTGTGGACTCTACAGACGATAACTACATGCCCAAGAGAGTCACAGTGTTTGGGGGAGAGGGAGACAACCTGAAGAAACTGAGCGATGTCACCATTGACGAGTGAGCTTGTGAAAAATTTTATTTAGCATATTTGTGTCCCACACTAAGCTGTTCATTCATCTTCACTTTAAGTGTCCAGTGTTTCAGTCAGTTTGACTTTAGTTGTTTTTGCCTCTAGCAACCTGATTGGAGAAGTGTGTGTGCTGGAGGACATGACATCCCACCTGCCTGTCATTGAAATCCGTATTGAGGAATGTAGAGGTGAGATTCTTTTTTTTTTAACAGGTGTGAGTGTATTTAAAGGGATAGTTCAACATTTTGGCAAATTGGCTCATTGCCATAATCCCTATAGTCATAGCAGTAGGTTTGTTACCTTTAATTGTCGGTGCAAGCTATTTTTAGAACGGCGGAGCAGAGTCGCGAGCTGCTCAGAGCTACGCTACGGAGGCTAATGGGATTTCTTGGTTTCCCTCATCAAACTCATCAAATACACAATCCAACAACTCCAAAACGCTCTGGTGGACAAGTTGTGAGCTGCACATTCACCACGCTATGAGATAATAACACAACGTTACCAGACAGAGTTGTTTTAGAGGGAAATTCATACAAAACAGTTGATGCGCGTTACCGTCTGGGGCAGTTTTTCAGCAAGCAGCAGTCTCTGCATTTGCCTCGAAAACAACTCCGTCACCGTTATCATCTCATAGTGTGGTGAATGTGCAGGTCACAACTTGTCCACCAGAGCGTTGTGGAGTTGTTGGATTGTGTGTTTGATGAGTTTGATGAGGGAAACCAAGAAATCCCATGAGCCTCCATAACGTAGCTCTGAGCAGCTCGCGGCTCTGCTCCGCCGTTCTAAAAATAGCTTGCACCGACAATAAAGGTAACGAATCTACTCCTAAAACTATAGGGATTATGGCAATGGGCCAATTTGCCAAAAATGTTGAACTATCCCTTTAATCCCTTGGTTTTTCTGTCCTTCTCCTCAGATGAGGGAATAGACGTCCGGATCCGAGGTTTGAAGATCAAGTCTTCATGTGAAAGGGATCTGGGTCTGAATGCTGATGTTTTCCAGTCGACCAACCTGGTGCGCTACCCCCGTCTGCAGGGCACCGTGCCCGACGCCCTGTACCGCAGAGCGCTGGTCATCCAGAGGTAGGTCGACGTTCATCATGCTGCCACGGCTCCTGAAGTCACTAGAGTTACTGTCACAGATTTAAATGTTTGTCCCAGTTTTTATGAATGGTGCATTCCCTAATTATTTAAAAAAGTATCTGATTAAAATGTATTTTAAAGGGATAGTATCATTTTTTTAAAGTGGGGTTGTATGATCTACAAATAGCCCCTAAGTACTTTAATTGCAGTAGAAGACTCTCTGCACTCCTCCCGTTAGCAACGCCAGCCCATAGCCCTGCCCAGAGATTTACAACATACAAACGGCCTATTTTCACGGCCTAAAAGAGGTTTTACCTGAAAAAAAAATACACAGTTCCATTGTTCGCTATAATATAATTTTCTCCAGCCCCTCAAAGTGCAGGAAAAACACTAACCAAGCTAACCAACTGCTGATCAGCGGGCGCTAACCCTGGGCGGAGGGATACGTGAGTTGGTTAGGTCCAAATAAAAACTGTGTTTTTCCTGCACTTTGAAGGGCTGGAAAAAATTATATTATAGCGAACAATGGAACTGTGTATTTTTTTTCCAGGTAAAACCTCTTTTAGGCCGTGAAAATAGGCCGTTTCTTTGGGTCTGTTCACAACAATGTATGTTGTAAATCTCTGGGCAGGGCTATTATGGGCTGGCGTTGCTAACGGGAGGAGTGCAGAGAGTCTTCTACTGCAATTAAAGTACTTAGGGGCTATTTGTAGATCATACAACCCCACTTTAAAAAAATTATACTACCCCTTTAAATCCACCTGTGATACATTTAGAGTGAAATTTCACCTCCATAGATATTAAAATACAAGTCAGACACCATTCCCCAACTATAAATAGACAATGAGCAGTAATCATGATGAATTTCTCCAGGTTTATGATGGTTATTTTGCTCTTTCTCGCTCTCGGCAGGTTCATCTGCCTCCTGGACAGTGTGCTCCCACACTTGGTGCCGGCCTGGGACTACAGCCTGGGAACCTTCAATCAAATCAAAGTGAGTCATCTTAAAATGTTTTGAATGTACAGAGCTGAATAAAAATCTCAGGCAATTAGTCCCAAACTGACAGCGCTGCCAAACCCTTAATAGATTACACTATTATTTAAACTGCCTAAGTGATTTATTCACTCATAAATATAAGGGAGTCATATACACTGTGTAAATGGATGCATCTTTAAACTTGTGCCAGCAACCGTTCACTTACAACAGACTTGTCTGTGTGTTGTCTGGCTCCCTCTAGAGCATAAAGCAGTTCCTGCTGCTGTCAAAGCGCCGCTCGGCTCTCATCACCCAGTGCCTGAAGGACTCGGAGACCAGTAAGCCCAACTTCATGCCCCGACTCTACATCAACAGACGTCTGGCCATGGAGCACAAAGACAACCCGTCTCTGGACCCGACCTGCAAGAACGCCGTGTTCAGTCAGGTGATGACTCGACTCTTATCTCTAGACGCTGTGATATAATACCAGCGTTGTTACTGTTGCTTTATTAGTTTGTTCTGTCTCTTTGCAGGTGTATGAAGGTTTGAAGTTTGGTATGAAGTTTGAGAAAACATTGGATTATAGGTGGGCTTTTTTTTTTTTTTTTTTTGCTTCAGTTTTCCATCTCAGTTTCAGATTTTTCTTCCTGTAAAGAGCATTCAACTCTAACATCGTGTTGATTAATCAGGTGGCCTGCTCACTATGACCAGTGGTGGGAGTGCAAGTTCATCGCGGAGGGGATCATCGACCAGGGAGGTGGATTTCGCGACAGCTTGGCCGACATGTCCGAGGAGCTTTGCCCCAGCTCAGCCGAGTGTCCCATGCCTCTGCCGTTCTTCTCCCGCACATCCAACCAGGTACTTACCGTCCACCGCTGCCCCGTACACTGTGAAGATTTACACAGGACGCAGCATCTCCATTAACCTGTCTGTCGCTGCTCTCTCAGGGCGCCCTAGAAGCCAGAGATTACTACGTCCCCAACCCGTCCTGCAAAGACTTCTACAAGTACGAGTGGATCGGGCAGCTCATGGGAGCTGCTCTCCGAGGGAAAGACTTCTTGGTGAGTGATTCTCCCTTCCCACCTACTTTAGAGCAGGGGTTCTCAACTGGTGGGTCGGGACCCAAAAGTGGGTCGCGGACCCGTTCTGAATGGGTCACGGACAGCTGGTCAAAAAAGTAAATAATATTTAATGCACATCTGATGTTGGACATGTCTTTTATTTTGAAAAATAACTTATATTGAAAGGCACACGTGAACACATGCAGTTGTAATGGTCCTCACTTTCTTATTATTTGCTCTGAATGCAAAGATATCAGTTTCTTATTAATGTGGCCTGAATGCAGTGAAAATACCTTGTTTTGTTTTGTGGGTCTTTATTTTGTGCAATTTGATATTTATTCACTTTTGTGAACATGCTCTGAATGCAGAGATGCATTAGAAGTCAAATATATCGTTTTGTTGGTCTTCATTTTGTGCAGTTTGATATTTTTTTATTCACTTCCGTAAATGCAGTTGTCATGGTAACTCCTCAGTTTCATTCATGTGCTCTGAAATGCACTTTGCTCAATAAAGAGCAAAATGAGTTTTTAAAGGCTTTAAAAAAAATTCTAGGTTTGAATTCTTTAAAAGTGGGTCGCGACTTAATGACCATGGGAAAATGTGGAGCCCAGAGTGAGACTAGTTGAGAATCCCTGCTTTAGAGTTTAGACTGTATGTGATTTTATAAATTAAAAATGGATGGGTGTACTGACTTATTACTGCAAAATCACGACAAAGCTCTGTTTACCTTAAGTTTTAATGTAATCTTATCTATTCTTATTTATTTTTTATTTTACTTAACAAAACTACTGCTGTCTCTTCTTTAGAAATATTGTCTTAAATGTGTCTCCTTTTTATTTTGCAAACAACATGACAGGGAGAACGGCGTCTCGCTCCCATGTTAAACAAAGGTTTTTCATGAAAGTGATAATAAATTGAATTGAATTATTGAGTCAACGCTTAGGTGTATTGACCTTCATCAGGACCAGCATTATATATTATCAACAGTATATTCAAGACTACAATAAAAAAAACTTGTGGCAATCTAGAAAAGAGAGAAAAAGATAGACATTATCTCCACCAGCAACTCGTCATAAAAAAAAGGAATATACATGTCATGAATAAAGCCAATACACTTCATTCTTTATAGGAAACACCCATTAAAAGCTTCCATAAAGTTACAATAATATAACAAATGTTTAAGCAACTGTATTGACTTATTTCCCTGACTTCTGCTGGTGTACAGGTCTTGGCTCTGCCCGGGCTGGTGTGGAAGCAGCTGACTGGGGAGGCTATCAGCTGGATTAAAGATTTCCCTGCTGTAGACTCTGTTCTGGTGAGCGTTGGTTTGTTTTTTTGCTATTAAACTTTTTATTTGAAGAAGAAATAGGTTATGTTGCTCTTAATTTTGTATACATGTCACCAAGTCTTATTATCAAAGCAGATGATGAAAGAAAAATAGATAAATAGATTTTTTTTTATCATTACAAAAGCACCAACACTCCTATACAGGTATACATAACTTGTATCTAAACTGGTAGGCAACTTAAGGATCCCAAAAATGAGAAATGATAATGACAGTTTGCTTTATGTTATTTTCATTCCCATGTAGATCACAATCTGCTGCACTGATCCAGTTTTACTGAATCTGATCATACCTACTGCGCGTCACACTTTTCTATGTCTTTTCTGTCTGTCTGATATAACTAATCATTGTCCTAACTCACTCTGTCAGGGTTCCTACAGCTTAAGCCAAGTTTAATTTAAGACTTTTTAAGACGTTTTTAATGCCACTTGAAATGAAATTTAAGACCGACTTCACATTAAACACAAATGGAAAAAAGACAAAAAACAAAAATGTCACCACATACATAGGGTTAGGGACAATTTTACCCACTTTCCTATGTGGACTAAGGTACAGTGACTGCTACATGAAGAATTGGGGGGGTGGGAGGGGGTGTCCTTTCAAAATAAATGCCTAAAAAGTCCGAAAAAAAAACTGACTCGGGAGCTGGTGACGGTGAGAGATTTAGCGGCCACTAACTTCTCGGAATGTTACTAATTATTTTGAGATTTGAGACTAATTATAATCAGAAAATCCCACTTACCAAGTGTTAAAGCAGAAGTAAGCGATGTTTTTGTGTTAATATAAGTCTTAAATAGTTCTATCTTCCGACAGCAATCACTTACATAGAGTGTTTGGACCGAAACACGGGTCTGTCAGTCCCTCTGCTCTGCTCTGAGCCGAGGAGAAAACTTTTCTCGTATCCTACAAGTTTTATCCAATGAGGAGAGAGAACGGCATAAAGGGGCGGTCCTCTCTGTGTGTGCAGCCAAGGGATGCGCCTGAATGTGGTGACGTAGGGACGAGGACTGTTATGGTGCGTTCAAGGCAGCCCGTAACTCGTGTTTTTCCGACCTGTGAAGTCGTACCAGTTCGATCTGGTACGAGTTCACGGGTCAGAAGTTACGAGTGGCCGTTATAGTGACTTTCACAGGTAAAACAGGTCGGAAAAACACGAGTGGGTTGCCTGGAACGCTACAAAGTCGTAAGTCGTGACTTGAAGCTGTAATTTACGGTTTCAAAAGCCTGCCTGGAACGCAGCATCAGCCAAAACGACCGGATCGCTTACTTCTGCTTTAACATTTTTGAGACGTTTGAAAAATTGATTGAAGACATTTTAATGCCAATTAAGGCCTTGTTTTTAGATTAATGAATTCAATGCCTTTTAAGACTTTTTAAGGATCCGTAAGAACCATGCTCTGTGCTCCAAGTCGCTGTCTCAAGGTAAATGTGGATGTGTGTGTGTTCAGGTGAACCTGCTGGAGGCCATAGAGAACCTGGACCAGGAGACGTATGAGTTCCGGTTCGGGGAGGAGCTGGTGTACACCACGCTGCTGAGCGACGGCCAGATGGTGGAGCTCATCCCCGGCGGCAGCAACGTGGCCGTTCGCTACGAGGACCGCAGCGAGTTCGTCCGCCTGGTGCAGAAAGCTCGACTGGAGGAGAGCAAGAAGCAGGTCTGACATCAGAGCCGTTGCACTTGTACAATGCTGCTTTGGATTAGGGCTGCAGTTAACGATCATTTTCATTATTGATTTAATTTGTTAAAGGGACAACGAGGAGTTTTGGAAAAGCGAAGAGTTTTCACACTACATTTATGAGCCTCCGCGCACCGTGAAATTCTTTGACCGGCGCAAGACAGACTCATGTTTTCATTCATCAAGAATTAAAGTCAGAGGTTGGAAGACGATCACATACCGTCGTAGTTCCGACCATAAACGGTGATTCGGCGGCGTTATTCTCATGACTCGCCACGAAACCGAAAGTAAGGAAACGCCACCACTAATAATAACAAAATAACGATAGAGACAGAACAATATATTTATCGAAAATGGGCCCATTAACAAGTGTGGGTAGCGGAGATTCATCCACATTAATGTGAGACTTTTTTATAACCGAATAGAAACTCCTCGTTGTCCCTTTAAATGAGTATTCAATTAGTTGTTTGGTCCATAAAGTGTTAAAAAATATCAATCAGTGTTTCCCAAACCACAAGATGACGTCCTCAAATGTCTTGATTTGTCCACAAACCAAAGAGAGACTCAGTTCATTGTCATAAAGGAACAAAGAAGCCAGAAATATTCACATTTAAGAAGCTGAAATTGAGAATTTTGACTTTTTTTCTTTTAAAAAGCTACTCAAACCAATTATTCGATTATCAAAATAGTTGACAATTAATGTAATTATCGATTATTGTGCGAGTAATCGATTAATTGTTGCAGCTCTACTTTGGATGTGGTCAGACTTCCTCCTATTGTATATGCATGAGCCTGATCATTGTGTGTGTATGTGTGTGTGTGTGTGTGTGTGTGTGTGGTATAGATTGCAGCCATGCAGGCGGGGCTGCTGAAGGTGGTTCCTCAGGCGGTGCTGGACCTGCTCACCTGGCAGGAAGTGGAGAAGAAGGTGTGTGGAGATCCAGAGATCACCGTGGAAGCCCTGAAACGACTCAGTGAGTGTCCAGCTTGGAGTTTCGTCTGAGATCTGATTCTGACTGAGATGATACTGTGTTGTAGAGAGATTTACTGAAGCCAAATGGTGTTCGATGCTTGAATACGGACTCACAGCCTCGTCATTGTCTCTGTCTCTCCACCAGCACGATACGAAGACCTGGAACAAAGTGACGTTAGGGTCCAATACTTGTGGGAAGCACTGACAAACTTTACCAATGGTTAGTTCTCTGTTTATTTGACAACACTTTTAGTCAACGTCTTACAACATTATCAAATTAACCGTGTAGCTTGAAGACTGTCCTGTATTCCAGTGTATATGTTGTAGGGATGTCACGATTATAGATTTTCTTTGTACGATTATTGTCAGAGAAATAATCACGGTATTACGATTATCACGATTATTACGCATTAATTAATTTCACAACATATGAATGTGTAAAATCAAATACAGTCAAAATACAATTACATTACAAATTTTTACACTAAATATTTTAAGTATCTACTATTCATATGTAACCAATTATTAATCCTCCAGGGGAAGTGTTTTAAATATTCAAATCATTAATTGTCATCTATACCAAATGTTTAAATTTATTTTAATTGTTTGTCTTTTATCACAAATGAGACGCTAACATTTAAATTTCTACCATGTTACGTTAGGTAAATTGACCAGTATTTCTTACATTTACCTTAACTTTTGTGCACATCTGCCTCTGTGTTTCCAAAATAATCTTTTTTGGAAAGTGACGGTATTTAAGAGTCTTTACGATTAATTAATTGTGGCGTTTAATAACCGCGATTAATTGTGAAAACAAGTAATTGTGACATCCCTAATATGTTGTGCTGAAAATATGCTGCATTACTGATGAACTGCTGTCGATGACGCGTGAGTGACTGTGGTTTTGAATTTTGTTTTCAGAGGATCGCAGCAGGTTTCTGAGGTTTGTAACTGGTAGAAGTCGTCTTCCTGCACCTATCTACGTCCTTCCTGACAAGCAAGGGTGAGAGACAATTTACTGTTTGATATTCATAAAAAACTAAAAACACAGAGGAGATGCTAAATTGTTGTCTGCTTCCTGATTTAGCTCTGAAACGACAGATGCCCTCCCACAGTCCTCCACATGCTCCAGCACTCTTTATTTACCCAACTATCCAAGGTATGCACGTGTTCTCTGTTTTATGTAGTAAAATATACTACTAGGGTTACAAAGTTCACAAGTTGCTATTATGTTGAAGCCTAAAGTATCCTCCGGTTATTTTCCTGTCCTAAAACGTATATACATATTGAACTGATATCTCATCCTGTCCTTTGTTCTTTTCTGCAGTGCAAAAGTTTGCGAAGAGAAACTACGTTATGCTGCATACAACTGTGTGGCCATTGATACAGACATGAGTCCCTGGGAAGAGTGATCTCTCTGCTGCTTCACTGAATGAATGGAGAAAGCTTGCCAAGTTTATCACCGTATCTACACAACTGCCATTTAATCAAAGCTGTATATAATAAAGAACTATATGAAAACATGGAGATGATGTCGAGCTTTTTTGTTTTTCTTGAATGAAATATTAAATGGATGTGTTCAAATCAGTTTTTTTTAAATATTTATGACAACGGGACATTATGAGAAGACATTTGACTTCCAGGAAAGTTTCTTTATGAGAAATGTTATACAAATAAAACAGGGAGCAGCAACATTTTTAGAAGTTACAGAAAATAAAAATGTATTATTTGTATGAAAGGAAGTGGTGGCTCTCAAGGAGATCTGTTTTTATTGTAACCACTTATTAACATAGCAACGCCAACCAAAAAGTTACAAATTTGCTTACACAAAATACTCAGCTCCACCTTAGATCTTTATGTATATGTCTGTTTGTTGTTACATTTACTCATTTGGCAGGTACTTCTATCCAGATCAACTTTAGATACATGTTAGATAGTACTTTATTGTCATTCAATTATACACACTATTGTACAGAGAATAAAATGCAGTTGCACTTGCTCAGACAGATAAAAACTGACCTAAAAACAAACCAGAATAAATAGGAAAATATAAAATATGTACCACAGAAATACTAAATAAACAGTAAAGTGCTAAGTGTGAAATCAGACCCTAGGTTAAAATAACTGAATCAGGATAAAAACAAATAGATATAAAAGAAAAATAATATTAGAAAAGGGGAACATCTTTTACTGCACTATGTACTACATCCATTCATTTAGTGAAAGGAGATATTTATCTTTTTTAAAAAAAATGTATAATAAATAAAATTGGAATAATAAGAAAAAGTAAAATGGAATAATAAATAAATAAAAAAGTAACATTGAAATCGCTGTTATTAGTTTTAGACTTATAATAACAGTATATAAGCAAAAATACTAATTGGTGTATGAAAATCTATGATGAAAATTCACTAACATCTCATCCCACCCATAGACTGTAAAAAGAATCCCACCACGTTGTTGCGGGAAAATCTCGTTCGCGGTGGCGTTAGTTCTCGCGAGAACACGTGGCTTCAAACCTCCCCATGATCCTTCACGGTTCCTCTTTCTAGCCGGCGCCTGAGAATGGGTACGTGTTTTCATGCTCGGGTCGGAGGGAGAATCCTTGTCCATCTGGGGTTTAAACGAAGGAATAATCCGATAATGGTTGGCTATATTGAACATAAATGTTACTTGAACAGATGTAGCTTTATCTTTATTTTCTACAGTCCGTTTATTTTATTTTATAAACGTAAATTGTAGTGGATGCTAGATGCAAGATGGCTGCCCGCATTGTAGTTGGCGGAGTCTGATAGAAGTATGGTAGAAAACAGGCCCGGGTGGCAGTTTGTGGGTTTTTGTGTCTATTCAAAAGATTTAGTTTTGCTTGTTTTAACGTGTCAGGTGTTTAAAAGTTGTTTTCTGCTTGTTGTAGTTGGTTGAAAAGCGCCAGGCTGACTGTTAGCTTGGGTTAGCATTAGCTAAGCAGGCTCGTCGTGATCCTGACATGCTGTTGCACGTTTATGCTGTTTAGTTTTCTGGTTTCTCAAGCTTGTCTTGTGCATTTAACCTGACTTATTTTACATTTCTGGTTATAATTCAGTGTAATAGCACGCTCTTCTGTTCCTTGAAGAGCGCACTGCTTCCTGAGGGTGATAGTTCAATTTCCAAGAAATACGCGTCTAATGTAGTTGGCCCTCCATTTTTGCTTACTTGAAATCAGACTGTAAAGCATGGCATGTATTATATTAGGACTGTAAACGGTAGTTGCTTTAGTTACTGATCATTCTTACTGAAGCCATTTGTTGAATGGGTAGTGCCATAAACGTGCACGAGGTTACGCCTTGAGTATCTTGGTTTAATTGATAAACTGCTGATTATTAGGATTTGCAAAGCTTAAAGTAATATATACTGCCAGATTAATTTGTGTTGTCTTCAAATGCCAAAGGTGTATATTTATTTTACATCAGAAAGCCAGCGTCCATCGCCAAATGTAGTTTTGATGATTGCAAACAGGTGCTTGAGTAACATGATGAATCTTTTTAAGCGGAATCCGAATTAACACTGCGGACAACCTACCTTGGAGAACTGATTACTCAAGCACCAAAAAAATAACCTTTGTAGTGAACATCTTACAACTTTATCTGGTGATCTAACTCCTGACTCTTTAACTTTTCTCATTCATTCAGGTATCTCAAGGGACAACTGGCATAAACGCCGCAAAACCGGCGGTAAACGCAAGCCCTACCACAAGAAAAGGAAGTATGAGCTCGGGCGCCCTCCTGCAAACACAAAGGTGAATGAGATTTGTGATTTACCTCCATCTAAAGCTGTCTTTGATGCGTGGGTGATGAAAACTAATCCTTAGGTAAATGTCCTTTTTGGATCGTTTTGGTTCAAAGCTCTGGACTTACCGATGTTAGGACTTGTCATAGTTACACTGACACGCTTAAGAGCCAATTCATGGTGCTGTATTTCCCCATAAGCCCTGACTAACGCAGGCTGTGAACATGTCTAACCGGAGTTGTATCGTAATGCATAAAACTTCTGTTTCTGTAGATCGGACCTCGCCGCATCCACACAGTGAGGGTCCGTGGTGGGAACAAGAAGTACCGTGCTCTGAGGTTGGATGTTGGAAACTTCTCTTGGGGCTCTGAGTGTAAGTTTATCTCTCATGGTCTCATTGATTTCATGGGACCATGTGAGCCCCCTTCATCTTCTGCATCATGTCTTCCTGTGATGATAACTTTGTCCAGTTCTGCTACTGAATGAAAGTGATGATAACCGTGACTCTGAGAAAGACTAGTTTAATATTGATATGCTTTTTAAAATTTTTTTATATTGATCTAAACTGCAATGTCAATTAACACTGGTTGCTTTTGTATATGCGCAGGCTGCACACGTAAGACCAGGATCATCGATGTGGTCTACAACGCCTCCAACAACGAGCTGGTCAGAACCAAGACCCTGGTGAAGAACTGCATCGTGCTCGTTGACAGCCTTCCCTACAGGCAGTGGTATGAGGCCCACTACGCCACTCCTCTGGGGCGCAAGAAGGGAGCCAAGCTGGTACGTTGGAAAGATGCAACATTTCTAGTACCTTGTGTTTTCATTTGTGGGTTATAGTGCAAAGAAAAAGATTTAGCAAGTTGAACTCGAGCCATTCTTGAGTAGATGGATGTTAAGTGTCTTTTTGTTGCATCTACACAAAAGAGTAAGGCTGTGAACCCTGCTGGTCTTGTGTATTGCAATAATTCTTGCAGTCAATTAACCTGGTTTTTAATGACTTAATTATAATTTGCACACTTGGTTTACACAGAAATTCACTTTATTGGTTAGATTTACACATTCACTTTGACATAAGACAGGGTATTGATGCTTTTTGTCACTGATGAGCTGCTTGTCTTTCCATGAAGATAACTTTGTCCAGTTCTGCTACTGAATGAAAGTGGTGATAATCGTGACTCTGAGAAAGACATGTTGCCTTCAGTGACATCAATGTTAATTTAATTACACATTTAAATCCTCCAGCGAAGTGTGAGGTTGATTCACACTTATCTCTCTAATAAATAAACCTTGTTTTCCTCTGCTCTAGACTCCTGAGGAGGAAGAGGTCCTGAACAAGAAGAGGTCAAAGAGGACCCAGAAGAAATACGATGAGCGTAAGAAGACAGCTAAGATCAGCACTCTCTTGGAGGAGCAGTTCCAGCAGGGAAAACTGCTCGGTAAGTCTGGTGTTTGTGGTGTTATGGACAACTCTTGGGTGTTTTTTTTAATACTAGTATCAGCATTTGAAAATCTCTACCACAGACTGGATGTTCACTGAAAGTCATGGTCTCATCCCAGGGCATCAAATGTCATTGTGCATGTGACCCAAATTCTGCACATCTTTTGCACAGACAGTTTTTGTAATGAAGAGTCTGTGTGAAAATGTGCTGACTGAAGGACAATATGTAGTTAAGTTTGTACACACGAGCCAGTGTTTAAAAAAGGAAAGTAAGAAACCAGTTGGACACAGTAACTGAATCGTACCACTAGATGTCAGACTTTACTTGGTGTATGAGCCCATGAATGAAAGTCTTGCCAACTGCGACACTGACATTTGATCTTCATGTTGGCAGCCTGGGCAGTTAGATGTTTACATCTAGTGGCCCTGTTTTTTATTTATTAACCCACATGTTAATCCCACACACAATATTGCTTGATGCTAATGAAACACAAGTTTTATTTGGCACAGGTTGCAGATGAAGCTGTAATTAATTTGTCAGTAATAAATGTTAGTTCAGTCAGTTTCTATGAAACTTTATTGTTTAGATTTACAAGTTTGTCACTTATGAATACATTCACGATGACACGAGACAGGATATTGATGCTTTTTGTCACTGATGAGCTGCTTGTCTTTCCATGAAGATAACTTTGTCCAGTTCTGCTACTGAATGAAAGTGGTGATAATCGTGACTCTGAGAAAGACATGTTGCCTTCAGTGACATCAATGTTAATTTAATTACACAGATGCAGCTGTAATTAATTTGTCAATAAATGTTAGTTCAGTCAGTTCCTATGAAATGACACTGGTCTTGTTTTGCGAAGGCTTCTCCACCCTCATCACCGTTTCTCCTCTCTCCTGCAGCTTGCATCGCCTCCAGACCCGGCCAGTGCGGCAGGGCTGATGGTTACATCCTGGAGGGCAAGGAGCTTGAGTTCTACCTGAGGAAGATCAAGGCCAAGAAAGGCAAATAGATGTACAGCTGTTTGATAACGTGAATAAATTCTTCCCACCACACGACCGTCTGCTCTTGCTCATTAAGCTGTTTTGTTTTATTGCTGTTTTTAAGGCTCTAAACTGACTCATTAAAGTTAAAACTCTGAGGTTGGTTCAGATGTTCAATCATCACCAAGGTCAAGATTCATGACTCCTTTCATAGGCTGAGATTCATTAAGGTTTTCATCTGAGATGTTAAATAAAAGAAATCAATCACTATAATTATTTTAATGGGCTCTAACCCACTATGTGTCTGACCATTGTGACTACTCAGACACACCTGGATTAATCAGTTTGTCCAATAATGTAAGACAGGAAATGAAGGACCTGCCTTAAATTCAGGAAGTGGTGGAGCTGTGCATAGAGCCCATTGAGTTAAAGTTGGGTTGCTATACATCCTGACACAAGTGCACGACCATTTACAGATATCTGCAGTCCTTAAATTCATAAGTAATTGGTTTACAATTTAACATAACAGTGAAATCCCCATATTGTTTTTACTTTGGCCAAATCTTGTTTAATTATCAATCGAGCACTCAGTCTGGCTTGTTGATGGAGAATTTGTCTGATATTTTTACTTTTTGGCCAGTGAGTACTTACTGTTTGATCATGGCTGTTCAATCTCAATCAACAGACATTTTAATGCTGTGTGTAATTTTCACTGTGACATGCTTTCACTTGTACATCTGAGTGTCTCACACCTGTTCACATACTAGTAAAATGCACTAATTATTAGAAACTTTATAAACACCAGAATTTTCACTATGAATGAAACTAATGGGCCCTATGCACAGCTCCACTACTTCCTGAACTCTGAGTAGTCACAATGGTCAGACACCTGGATTAATCAGTTTGTCCAATAATGTAAGACAGGAAATGAAGGAGCTGTCTTAATTCAGGAAGTAGTGGAGCTGTGCATAGAGCCAATTGATGCCCATTTTTCAAATCAATTATTGGATAAGAACACCAAGCATGGGGTGTTTTCAGAAGACTATGCTTTTCTGTCATAATGTGAAGGGAAAGGAAGCTGTTGGTTTGGATGCATCATCACAATATGCTTGGTGCTTTATAATGGACATTTAAAAAAATGAAGTGGTTCATTTAAATGAGAAATTAAAATACAGCTGGTGATGCTGCAGTAGTATAAACACCATCAGCTGCAGTACTGAGTACACGCAGGCAGTTGTAAAACGCAGTAGAGGTTAGGTTAGGTAAGAAAATGGGTCAAAAGTCGTTTTACGTACGACGTGAGCCCACACGTGACCAAATCCGGCCGCTGTGATTGGCTGAGACGACCTTCATCTGGATGTAGGGTAAAGGTACTGCTCCAGTTTGTACTGTGTCAGCGACGAGTCAAAACAATGCTGCTTAACAAGGTGCGTTTACTTGTATTAACTAAGCTTTAACTCGGCTGTATGTTTATGTGGATTTAGTAATCAAAATATTGTTGAGAGATTTGTCATCCTGACCAACACCTTCACTTGTTGTCCAGGCAACATTTTGCCAGCTACGTCGTTAGCTAACGGCAGCTAGCATGAAGCTACAAAGGCTAAAACACATAAGAAACTGTTTATCAATAATGTTTACTTAAACTGGAGAAGTTCAGCATCAAATGTTTTATCTACTTCAGATTTTGTGAGTGTCCGTGTGATGGTTTTTAAATGTGCTCCTGGTCTGGTTAGTATAGTCCCGTTTAATGGTTTTATGAGTCTGAACCTCCATATAAACATGTAGCCTATGACTAACGTTAAAAAGTCAAATGCAGTAGTTAACTGGTTTAAATTGGTTTATTAAAAAAGAAAAAGAAAAATCTGAATGTTGAAAATGTATTTAGGTAAGTGTCCAAAACGAAATATATATAAGAAGCTGTTAGCAGTTGTATTTGACTATACAAATGTTTCTGTATAAGACTTAGTTAGTTCAGTGCAAAATATTTCAATTTGTGTGCATGCTGTTGAAAGGGATAGCACACAGGACCTGTAATTTCCTTGTTTGCTGTGAAGGAAATACAGTTGAGAAATGTTCAGTTCAGTTTAGTTCAGACAACTTAATTAGTCCCCTGGGGGTAATTCAGGTGAAGCAGTTCTGGCGTTGAGAAAAACACACAAACAGCCATGACATAACAACAAGCAGCAGACAACAGTACAATATGCAAAATCAGTGTGTGGAGTGGCACAATTTGATAACAGAGACAGGATAAGAATAAATAGTAATATATAAATAAGTGTTAAATGTGTTAAAAAACAAAACAACTTCATAACATTTTGCATTTCTATCTCAGAAAAACATGCCTGGCTCTGTTAAAGCAGATAACAGCGGCACGGCCGTTTCGGCTAATGCTGCGTTCAAGGCAGGCTTTTGAAACCGTAAGTTACAGCTTCAAGTCACAACTACGACTTGGTAGCGTTCCAGGTAACCCGTAGCTCGTGTTTTTACCGTCCTGTTGTCTGTGAAAGTTCCCTATAACGGCCACTCGTAACTTCCGACCCGTGAACTCGTACCAGATCGAACTGGTATGACTTCACAGGAAGGAAAAACACAAAGTACGAGTTTCCTTGAACGCACCATGAGTTAGCAGCCCCCGCCCTTGTCAGGCATCAATTGGTCCTCGTGCTACGTCACCACATTCACGCGCATCCCTTGGCTGCACACACAGCCCTTCATGCCGTTCTCTCCCCTCATTGGATAACACTTGTATCCCACAAGGAAAATTTTCTCCTCGGGTTACAGCAGAGCAGAGTGACGGAGAGACTCGTGTTTAGGCTGAAATACTTCATGTAAGTGATTGCTGACGGAAAATAGGACTATTTAGGACTTATATTAACAAAAACATTCCACTGATATCTGCTTTAAGTAAGATGTACTGGGAGGTGGAAAGTGGAAACTATGGCTAGCTGATTATGTCATAACACTTATGTCCTATGACTTATCCTCCTCACACACACACACACACACAGGTGTTCAGAGCCAGTGTGCGGTCTGGGGTCAGGCTGCAGAGCTCCGCTGCCGCCAATGCTGCTCAGTCCTCCAGCAGCCACGCTTCATCCCAGGGCTTCTCCTTTGGTGAGTAGCAGGTGGAAATTTTACACTATTGCAAAGGAAGAGTTCACAGTTTTTACCTGTTTTTAAATTACCATTCACTTGCTTTTACGCACAATGAAAGAGTCACTGGTGCTTTTGTAGCTGTAGCTGTTTTTGCCAAAATCCACAGCTGTCGTGTTGGATGCCAAAATCCACAGTTGTCATTCTGGGGTAAAGTGTAAAAGTTTATTTGAAGTTGATGTGAGGCTTAAAGGTTCAGAGTTAGATAAAGTATCTCTGTTTTTCATTAACTCATGCCTCAGTTATTTAGCAACCTACAACTGCCTTACTCTCTGTTGGATCCATTCATGTCCTTCACTTAAACACTCAAGTTCCTGCTGTTCCTCAAACTACTTGTCTGACTATGGAGATGACTTGCTTTAGTTCATTATAACTCTAATTGTTAGTTGAAGCCTCATTTGCTTTGGCGCAATGAAGGGATTTAGCAGAAAACACACTTGGTGTTTGTCTGAGTGTGTTACCATGTGTCTTCTTGCTGCTTTGACCCACAGAGCTGACGGAGCAGCAGAAGGAGTTCCAGCAGCTGGCCAGGAGGTTTGCACGTGAGGAGATCGTCCCTGCTGCACCTGTTTATGACAGGAGTGGTGAAGTGAGTTTTATATAACCCAAACTCACATCTTAATGTTTTTGTAGGGTTTAATGTATTATTCATAAGACACTATGCATTTTCTGACTGTGAACTTCACTGAGACACAGAACCTTTAGTGATGTCAGGGCAGAGTGTGTTGGTGTTTGCTGTCCTGAGGCTGAGGTGCCGCAGACGCTACTGATAGTGTTAAACAGTGAGATGTGAACAAACAGTCAGTCACCTTTGATAAATAAATGCACCTGTGTGTGTAAACAAGACCTTGACTGGAAATTTGGCTCATTATTGATTCAAGAATAATTAGACTAGCTTGACAAAAGTCAGCTTGTTGTGGGCCTCCACCAAGGGTTTGGTTGTTTGTCTGTTATCAATACCTGTGTGTACTGTTTCTATTTGTCTAGTGTGTTTATCAAATCTATTTTTATTTCTTTATTGAAAGAGGTCTTTGTTTTTCTACCTTTCACACCCTCTTCTGGATCATGTGAACAACAAGACCCCTGGCACTCCATGAAGTCTTTATTTACTTTCTACTTTTCTCCTTTTTTAACATGAATATAACTCTAAATGTTGTCCTTTTCCAGTATCCTTTCCCCATCATCAAGAAAGCATGGGAGCTCGGTCTGATGAACAGTCACATTCCCCAGGATTATGGTACGTTAACATTTAGATTTTCCCACTGAAGCATCCTCTCTAGTGTAGTTTCTTAGCTCATGACCTGAACAATACATGTTAAATTGGCTTTGTGAGATGATTAGATCAACATGAATGGATTATTTCAGGCAAGTTGTTGGACTTCTGTTTGAAAACGCTGTTATGTTCGTCTCTTTTCGTGCTCAGGTGGAATGGGCCTGTCGATCTTCGACAGCTGCCTCATCACAGAGGAGTTGGCTTACGGCTGCACCGGCGTCCAGACGGCCATAGAAGCCAACTCTCTGGGCGTAAGTTGTTGTTTAGCAGCTCCTCACCAATGTTAAAAGAGCCAGTTCATTCAAATCACAAAAGATCTCAGCACGCTAATTTAAATATTGTCAATTTTTCTAGAACATGCGAGCAGTTTTACACATAAAATAGAAGCACATGCTCTATTTATCTGTTAATTGTTATTGGTTAGGGTGAGTGTACATCAAGTGCAGATTGGTGTGATTGATGTGTGTGTTAGTGGTGACATACTTGTTTGGGATGTGCTGGAGAAGACTTTGCACAGAGGTCTGGCTCTCCTAACTCCTATCAATACGAGATCTTGGCGAAAAAACAATGCAACTCTGGAGGGAAATAAATGTTGTGACATTGCAGAAGCTAATTGAAACAATGCCACAGTGAATGCATGCTGTAATCAAAGCTAAAGCCGGTCCAATGAAATATTAGACTGTGACTTTTTTGGGACGGGCAGTGTACATTATATTATATTATATTATATTATATTTAATAACGTACAGATAAGTCTGTGTTTGTATATCACATCCATAAGCACTTCTGATAAAAGAATAGAAGAGAATTGTAGAATTGTTTTAAAGGAAAAAAAAGACTAACCCTACAGTGAGGAGGTAATTAAGCTGCTGTTTCTCCCTCACAGCAAATGCCTGTTATTCTGGCTGGCAATGAAGCACAGAAGAAGAAATACCTGGGGAGGATGACTGAGGAGCCACTCATGTGTGTAAGTATATTCAGGACATCACGGTGTTTTACGAGCCTCGCTGTGTGTTCAGTCAGATGAGACGACGTTAACTCGTGTCTGGTTGGTCTCCTGCAGGCGTACTGTGTCACAGAGCCGGGGGCGGGCTCGGATGTGGCCAGCATCAAGACCCGAGCTGTGAAGACGGGAGATGAGTATGTTGTTAATGGACAGAAGATGTGGATCACAAACGGCGGGAAGGCAAACTGGTATGTACCCAGATTATTACGTTGCAATGCAGTCTAATGTGACGGTCATGAAGATCACTAAGCACGGTACTGGTACGGTGCACACATTTCTGCACATGCCACATTTACTGTTTTTAAATGAAACTAAAAGAAATAACATTAGCATTATTTAAATGTCTGTTTGCTGCAGGGTTTGAATCAAGCACTTATAAAAATCAGCAAGTTATGTCATTTGTCAAGCGGTATCCTTAAAGGGATAGTTCAACATTTTGGCGAAATGGCCCATTGCCATAATCCCTATAGTCATAGCAGTAGGTTTGTTACCTTTATTTGTCGGTGCAAGCTATTTTTAGAACGGCGGAGCAGAGCTGCGAGCTGCTCAGAGCTACGCTACAGAGGCTCATGGGATTTCTTGGTTTCCCTCATCAAATTCATCAAATGCACAATCCAACAACTCCAAAACGCTCTGGTGGACAAGTTGTGACCTGCACATTCACCACACGTTTTGGAGTTGTTGGATTGTGTATTTGATGAGTTTGGTGAGGGAAACCAAGAAATCCCGTGACAATTAAAGGTAACAAACCTACTCCTAAGACTATAGGGATAATGGCAATGTGCCAATTTGCCAAAAGGTTTAACTATCCCTTTAAGGATAATGAACGCAAAAACACGTCTGTTGTTCTATAGGTTATGTGACCATTTGTACGTCTTTTATAACCCTAGGTACTTCCTCCTGGCTCGTACGAACCCAGACCCCAAATGTTCAGCCGGCAAGGCTTTTACTGGCTTCATTGTGGAGGCCGACACTCCAGGAATTCAGATAGGAAGGAAGGTGAGACGAGGAAGAATATTTTTATTTAATTATATACACATACTTTTTTTTTTTTTCTAAATCATGGTCTGGTTTGATGATATGATCAGCGTTTTTCTTGGAGGTTCAAAACCTTGTATGAACAGGGAGATGTAGTTGAAGACAAACCCAGAGCTCTCTGAACAGAAACTGGTTTTCAACACATTCTGCAGATGAATGGAAACAATCCAACGGACTGTTGCGTGCGTGTTAATGAATATCTGGGCCTGTTGTATGAAGGTTAACAGTAGTGTCAGGTTACATCTGCTGAGTAGAACCAGAAAAGGCCCTCAGACTTGTTTTTGCAGGGACAGATGTCATGAGAAACCAGAAGGAAATAAAACAATGCTCCATTTTTATCCAGATGAAACTGCTTCTAACAAACCTCTGATTGTTCTGAACGTGACACAGGAGACGTGTTTGGTGGTTTTTACACCTGCTTCAGTTTCAAGGGAATCGTGCTCTGTATTTGTTTAACTGGAAGAGGATATTTCTGGTGATAAAGCTTCAGTCAATCCCCTAGAGATCATTAAAATTATTTTTTTAGGATTGGATTAAAGTGACTACTAATCTAGGTTTATAAAAACTAAAGAAAGCATGTTCTCCAGCCAGGACGGTCCTCTAATGTCCGTCTGTGGTGCCGTGCAGTCCTCCGTCTGACGCTGTGACAACACGTCTCTGTTTGTTCTGTGCTCGTAGGAGATGAACATGGGTCAGAAGTGCTCCGACACCAGAGGCATCACCTTCGAGGACGTGAGGATACCGAAGGAGAACGTCCTGATCGCAGAGGGATCCGGCTTCAAAATCGCCATGGGCGCCTTCGACAACACGAGACCACCGGTACGTTTTCTGTTGTTGTTGTTGTTGTTAATTAAAGCAGAAGTAAGCGATATTTTTGTGTTAATATAAGTCTTAAATAGTTCTATCTTCCGACAGCAATCACTTACATAGAGTGTTTGGTCTGAAACACGGGTCTGTCAGTCACTCTGCTCTGCTCTGAGCCGAGGAGAAAACTTTTCTTGTATCCTACAAGTTTTATCCAATGAGGAGAGAGAACGGCATAAAGGGCTGTGTGTGCAGCCAAGGGATGCGCCTGAATGTGGTGACGTAGGGACGAGGACCAATAGATCCATGACGAGGGCGGGGGCTGCTAACTCCCGTCGGCTGACAAGACGTTATGGTGCGTTCAAGGCAACCCGTAACTCGTGTTTTTCCGACCTGTGAACTCGTACCAGTTCGATCTGGTACGAGTTCACGGGTCGGAAGTTACGAGTGGCCGTTATAGTGACTTTCACAGGTAAAACAGGTCGGAAAAACACGAGTGGGTTGCCTGGAACGCTACAAAGTCGTAAGTCGTGACTTGAAGCTGTAATTTACGGTTTCAAAAGCCTGCCTGGAACGCAGCATTAGCCAAAACGACCGGATCGCTTACTTCTGCTTTAACTAAATCAGTCCAAACAGGAAATAGTTGGTGTCAGAGTTTTTTTCTTTTTCTTTTTCTTTTTTGACTTCAGTTAATCAGAGTTCTTTTTCCACCTTGACATCACATTGAACTGGATATATAAAATGTTATTTTTTATTTATTTTGGCAATAAGATTAGAAACATTTGGAGTCCTTATACTAGCAGTGTTGCGTGTTTTTGCATTTTCAAGTCTGTTTCTACTGGATTTCTGAGCCTTAAAGAGTTTAATTTGACCAGTTAAAACTGTAGGAGTCTGGTGTCAAGTGTTTTGCAGCCACAGAGGAAGAAAATTCCTGACAACTGAAAACTTTCTTTAATGCGGAAATGATGCAGAAAGAAAATCTTTCAGTTACAGGTGGTAGAGCAGGAAGACTGAAGTCACCTAGACACCAACTGAAAGTCTGAAACAACACTTTACCTACAGTATCTAAAAACTGCAAATGGAAAAAATCCATGTTTGACTGTCGTATGTTTGTCACTGTATATTAGTGTCTCATGTTGCTGTTGTATTGCAGGTGGCAGCAGGAGCGACAGGCCTGGCACAGAGAGCGCTCGATGAAGCCACCAACTACGCACTGGAGAGGAAAACCTTCGGCAAAGTTATCGCTGAGGTTTGTTCACACAGATCTTTAAAGTGTTTTTTTGTGTCTTTATACTACTACTATTATTATAGTGGCTTCCCTTTGTCACCATCTGCACATACCGGTCTGAAGGGCTTGTACACATGATATAGGTGCAAGTGTAAGTGCACAAACACAGTAAAATGTCCAAACATTTACTTTTCTTGTTGCTGATTTATGACACACAGCCGTGGATAACAGGTTGCTTTACCCAACGTCCACAACAAACAATAACTAACTTTGATGAATAAATCTGACCTGTGGGGTTACACGCCACGGCACGGTCAAAACCCGTATGGCTTCCCCAACATGTGCACCTAACCTGACCTGACTATATAGACACAAAACCCTGAACAGATACTGCCACCTACTGGCATACACGTGCAACACCCATAAACGAAACAGAAAATGAACAACTTGGCTCCTTGGCTCTTAAAAACATTTCTCTTTTCACGTGCTTATAGCTGAGCTCTTTTTAAGAACTTTGAACTTTATCTATTTTACTTTTATTTGCTCTAGCTTTTAACTCTGTTTTTTGTGTTTGTTTTTATTCTGTTCTATGCTTCTCTTATTTATTTTTTTTTTTTTTTAATGTTTTGTCTTTTATGTAGAGCACATTGAGTTGCCTTGGTATGAAATGCGCTATATAGATAAAGATGCCTTGCCTTGCCTACAAATTATTACTGTCCCGTAACCGACCAACTCAGGTGTAGGTTGTTAAACGCTCCGCCCGTCTCCTCCCGTCTCTTAGCACCAGGCCATCTCCTTCCTCCTGGCTGAGATGGCGATGAAGGTGGAGCTGGCCAGGATGGCGTACCAGCGCTCGGCCTGGGAGGTGGACCAGGGCCGCAGAAACACCTACTACGCCTCCATCGCCAAGGCCTTCGCCGGAGACATCGCCAACCAGGTGGCCACCGACGCCGTTCAGGTGTTCGGAGGCAACGGCTTCAACAGCGACTACCCGGTCGAGAAGCTGATGAGAGACGCCAAGATCTACCAGGTGGGTGACGATGTTGAGCGCTGAGCGACGGCTGGCTGAGCTGTAGCTTGATGAAACCTAATTTATCTTAAACTCTTATTTCTGTTCTCAGATCTACGAGGGAACGGCTCAGATCCAAAGGCTCATCATCGCCAGAGAACACCTGGGAAGGTTCAAGAAATGAACTCTGCGCCCGTGACGTCCCGTCCTCATTCAAATGCCGTTTTGTTGTAACTTTTCTATACATATATACGTGTAGCAGGAAATAGATCTGGTTGCATAACCTCAGGGTACAGAGCAAAGATGCTGTTTGCCTTAACGCCGTCTCATCCTGCCTTGCTTCTTCAGACTGATTCACACCCTGGACTGACAGCAGTCCACACAGCCTTTGAGCAGATGCCATAAATCATTCAGGTTTGCCTCATTAAGTCAGAAAATATCACACGACCATGTCCCGTTTACCTGCTATTTGCATTCAGGTGATCGTCTCCCTCTGTAAATATATCACATGACAGGAAAAATAAGGAAAAGGTTCTCTGTAAATTGTAAACAACGTCAACCAGACACAAAGTCCTCAGCCTGGCCGTGATGTTAATTCCAGGGCATTAGAGAAAATGCTGTATTTATTTAACATTCTCCTGGTTCACTGTTCGGCAGATGTCCATCATAAGTTAAACTGTAAAGTTGTTTTTATCAAGTGAAGTGAGATTTGTCTGGAGGGTGGTGTGCTGCAGCACTTCAATACAGTTTGTGGGTTTTATTTCTAGCACTCTCTTTTTCTGATTGACAGTAAAATCAAGATGATAGTTATGATGCTGATGTTCATGCCTTATTCTGTCTCTGACTGAGTGTTTGTTTGGCCACTCAAAATAAACTCACTTAGAAAACGATTTCTCAGACTTTGTGGATGTAATGTGCATTTATCAAACCTTTAATACAATAAAACTTGAATCTTAATCTCAACAGGTTCCCATCAGTGTGTAGGAGATGGGAATGTGTGACTAATGATGTAACAAGAATCAGAAGATGATTTTCAGTCAGATTTAGCAAATAATCCTATAACTGTATCTTTCTAATACAGAGGCCTCAGCTTTACACTTCACCACGGATAATTTCTGAAGCACTGACATGTATGATATCATTTGTTGCCTGTGTTCAGTTGTCACTGACATGATTCATGACAATGATTTTTGTGGACAGCAGTGTAGGAAATGAAAATATGTTCTGACTTCATTTTGAAAATGGATGAGGCAAGAAAATCACAACCAAATAAAGTAATTTGTGTTGATTTCATGATCTCAGAATAGAATCAGCATTGTAAATTTCACCCTTCTCTCCTGTATTTTAAGACAGGAAAATGTTTTTTATGAGAATATACAGTTTAATTAATTCTCTCTATAGGCACTCTAGGTGATCCGCTGTAGCAACATGGATGTATTTTGGTGAGCACACCCTCCATTCATCCGTTCACGTTTTATTCAAGATTCGTGGTTTGAAGCTCATGTAAATTGAAATTTTGACGTGAAGTAATTTTCTATTTCAACCTTTTGTATACATGTCAGTCACAAAAATCAAACATATATAATTTTAGTCAGTATTATAATGCTTACAAGATAGGACAGCCATGTTTCGTGCTACGTAGCGCTGAGTGACAGCTGAGCTAGCTAAATATGCTTGCAGTCATGGGTGGGGCACGGGCCCCTGCGTCCCAACGTGCCCCACTAACTTGCATGAATGAGTTTTTAATAGACCTATATGAGTTAATATGTTAAATATGTTGTTAACTAATATGTTAAATAGTATGTTAAGTAAAACATATTAAATTAGCCCATTATATAAGCTTGTAGCCTTTTCAAATAGAAGATCTATAGTTAATGCACACGAATACAGTTAATACACAAAAATATGTTAAATATGTGATTGTATTCATATTAATTCAATAGTCCATGGGTTATTAAGTTTTTTCTTTGAAAAAAACATAAATAAAAAAAAAGATTAATGTCATTGACAGCAGTTAAATGAAAATATAATTTTGAGATGTTGAATGTATGCTGTGCTGCATGGGGATGCTCCAGTCGCTTGGAGAAAGGCCTGCACATGTATGGCTTCCCCAAACACAGGGACAGGAGAAAAGCATGGCTGGCTAAAGTCAGAAGGAGCAATTTAAACACCTAGATTTCAACAACAAAAAAATATGTGAGGTAATCAATAAAACATAGGTGACACATCCAGCAACACCAGATAGGCATTTTCTTCTTCATGGCTGTTGTCCCACATCTGGTATAATATTTTTATATTTATATATATATATATGTATTTAAATAAATGAAGAATGTATGGGCCAGAGCAATAAATAGTTAATCAATAATCATAGACATTGATGCTGTACATCAGGAGAACTGACGAGTAAGGACCAATGATCTTATAGCTCAGGAGTGATGATGACAAGGATGTAACATGTCTCTTATGTGTTAACTGTTTCACCAGATGTGGGACAACAGCCATGAAGAAGAAATGCCTGTCTGGTGTTGCTGGATGTGTCACCTATGTTTTATTCGACCCCAAAGGATTTCCACATGGCCTGCTTAGGGCTACCCATGTCGGTGGTGACATTCATTACATGTAGCCCAATGGATTCTGCCCTCTGTTGTCATTGCTACTGTTTTAGGAGCTGTGATTCTGTGATTCTTCTTGCATTGTTTTTTCCTGTTCTGCTCTGTTAATTAAAAAAATATTAAACTTCCCAGTGGCGTGGTATTTGAAAGTGTGTGAAAGAGCAAATTGTTTGAATATGATTACCTCACATATTTTTTTGTTGTTGAAATCTAGGTGTTTAAATTGCTCCTTCTGACTTTAGCCAGCCATGCTTTTCTCCTGTCCCTGTGTTTGGGGAAGCCATACATGTGCAGGCCTTTCTCCAAGCGACTGGAGCATCCCCGTGCAGCACAGCATACCATGGTGAAGACTATATTCAAGGACAACACAGCGGAAAGGACGCAAACAGCTTGACATGCTGATCTGTTTGACTTCTGTACTGTTTTTAAGGAATTTATTGTGATATTAAGTGCACTGGGCAAAACATGACTACTCTGCCTCAACCAAGTCTGAAAGTTAAAAAAAAAAAAAAAAAAAGAGGAAATATATTGCTGTCAACAACTGTACGGGTTTAGTAAAGTTAACAGAGTTCAAAGCAACACAAGCATCGCCTAATAAGAAGAATAGTTAACAAATAGTGATAGAATTATGTGTATTCCCAATGAATAGGCTTTATGCACAGCTCCACTTACTTCCTGAAATAAGCCAACTCCTGTCTTACATTATTGGACCAATTGATTAATCCAGGTGTGTCTGGTCTTGGTCCAATAATGTAAGACAGGTAATAAAGGAGCTGGCTTATTTCAGGAAGTAAGTGGAGCTGTGCATAAAGCCCATTCAAATCAAATATTTGCATTTGCATGGATTTCCTATTTGAACACGGTTGTCATCATCCAGACTTGTGAGTGACCTGTCAGTTTGCCTCATTCAAGTCTGAAAGTTTGATAAAAACAGAGAAAATGCTACGATTTTATTGCTGTCGATGACAGTACGGGTTTAGTAAACTTAACAGAGTTCAAAGTAATTAACACAAGCATATATATACTGCAACATAAAGCATTTATTGACCGTAATTATCGGGGTTTTCCTATTGCTTTCAATTGCCCGCCAAGCACTTCCGGGAACTTTCTGAGGCTAGTCTACATGGACCATGTGATCGGTTGTCGCCACTCTCTGGCTCCTGTCTGTGCCAACGTTTCCAACATCATCATCAAACCAACTTGCCCTGCTCTCCCCTAGTTGTTTTGATAAAGCAACCTTAACTAGGGTGAGAGAGACAGTCCTTTCCGTCAAAAATAAAAGCACCAATCTAATAAAAAAAATCCCGTAAAACGTTTAAATTAAAAAAATATAATTTACAGAAAATCCTAGAGCCATTAATTCAACCTTTTTCTTTTATTGTATTACAAATGTATTGCCTATTTTATACGTTTTATTTTTGCGAACACTTTTACTCTGGTGAGAGAGAACGGAAAAGGCTGGTAGATTTTTTTTTTTTTTTTTTTTACATTCTTGGTAGTAGGCTACTACCTGTAACCGCCTGCAACCTAATGGACGTGAGAGTCATAGGTCTAGATGTCAGTTTTGCAGATTGTGGTCGTTTCCCCACTCTTAATCAAATATCATGCGCATTTCATACTTGTTCCTGCTTTTCACACACCTTTCATCAGCAGGTAGGTTTGATTTTGAGTACATTTCAATTTCAATGTTTAAATTTCAATGCAACTCGCAACTGCGTCACAGTGTCACGTCTTATTTACTGTGGTGGTCCTTTTTTTCATTTCAAGAAAAAATTGCTTTTTGACGATAGGCCAACTGGGTTAACACCAGTCTATGGTTAAGAAAAGTGATGGCGACAGCTTTACCCTACGTTTAAAATTATGTTATTACTGTAAGATAAGATTTAGCTATATAACCTGAATGAATGTGCATCTAATCACTCCTTAAAAGATTGTGGTTTGCAAGATTGCATTTCCTTTTTCATTTGCGTTTTTTTTTTTTCAGTCGTGCTGTAAGTTTTAACTGATGAGTGTTATGATGATGGTGAATGTGTAAATTCTGTTTGTCCCACAGTGAAACACTCTCTGATGCATTTCCTCACCACATCCAATGGAGTCCCAAACTTCCCTGAGTTAGTGGGTGCTGCTCTGCTTGATGACCTTCCAGTGCTTTACTGCAACACCACCACAAAGTCTGTGGTATCAAAACAGGACTGGGTGAAACAGTGCTTAGATGACAACCAGAAAATCCAGGAGTGGTACGCTGCCAAGTGTTTTGAAGTTCAGCCCCATGTCCTTAAGGCCAGGATGAACAATGTGATACAGCGTCTGAACCAAAGTGGAGGTACACTTTTGTGAATTAACCCTGTACACACAATGATTACTAAACAATAGAGCATAGTTTTCAATACAGTAACTATGATTCTGTCCGGTCTTGGATGTGATGTTTTTCTTTATGCCTTATTAACCCTAATCCTTTGACAAGCAATGTTGAAAGTCAGAGTTGGCATCTTACACCCAAAGCCTGTTTTTAAAGGTGCTAAATAAATAAATAAGGGAGTTATTATTTATTATACTTTGTGTGTGAGCACGCCAAGTACTGAATCATGCAATGCAAACTTATGAGGTCCCCTTGCCAGTGGCAGTTGTATAACGTAGTCCTTCCTGTCTGTCTGTGTCTGTCTCAGCTGTCCACACTTTACAGTGGATGCTAGGCTGTGAGTGGGATGAAGAGAGTGAAAAGATTACTGGTTTTAATCAGTATGGCTACGATGGAGAAGATTTCATATCTCTGGACTTTGTGACTTGGACATGGGTCGCCCTGAAACCAGAGGCTGTCTACACTAAGAAGATATGGGATGCTGATAAAAGGAGAATAGAACTAAGTGAAAACTTCTATACCTACACCTGTCCTCACTGGCTGAGGGAGTATGTGAAGTATGGGAGCAGCACCTTGCTGAGAAGAGGTAGAACACAATACAGTATGTTATACAGTTTGTCCAGATTGTATTGCTATCCCTCTCTTCCCAACCATCTCTCCCTCTCTGTCTTTCTCCTCAGTTCCTCCCTCAGTGTCTCTCCTCCAGACGACTCCCTCCTCTCCAGTCAGCTGCCTCGCTACAGGTTTCTACCCTCATGAAGCCGAGATGTTCTGGACCAAAGATGGAGAGGAGCTTCATGAGGATGTGGCCCGAGGAGAGATCCTCCCCAACCACGATGGCACCTTCCAGATGAGTGTTGACCTCAACATTTCATCTGTCGACCCTGAAGACTGGAGGAGATATGACTGTGTGTTTCAGCTCTCTGGTACTGAGATCAACATCACCACCAAACTGGACAAAGCAGTGATCAGGACCAACCGGGGTAAGGGTAAGATCTGTGTTTTCCAAATGTTACTGCACATTCGTTCCATAGTATGAATTCATCTTCAACAAAAGTCATAACAATCAAACCAAAATTCATCCTCCTCATCCTTGGATTACTAGTCAGATCACAAAATAATCAGCAGATCCTTTCTGATTTTCTCCAAGCTGTAAAAAGTTTTTAAATGCACAAATGACAGGTTTGCCTTGACAATTTTGAAATACACCACATTTGCTAATTTTATTCAATTAATGTACATATTTGGTTATTTATTTCTGCCTTTCTGTTTGTCAAAGTGTCTGTCCAATATATTAAGGATGTTTTGTTCTCATGGTTGTACAATTTGAGACACTAAGATTAATAAATGGATGGACGGGTGGAAACATTTTTTTTTTCGACAGAGAATCCCAGCCAGGAAACCAGCATCACTAACATCATCCTCATCATCTCAGGGGTTGTCTTCCTCTGCTTCTGCTGCTGCTGCTGCTATCAGTTTGCCAAAAAACGTTGTTTTTCACAGCATGCAAGAGCAGTGTAATGACCAAAGTTAATGTTATCCAGCTAAAATGGACGTGACAAAGTTGGTGTTGTTGGTTAGCATGCTTTCAGCTGTATTTGGTTAATCTACAGAGCAGCGAAGGAGACTTAATGGTGTGTATGGAGTATTTTTATTACACTGTTCGTGTGGATGCGGAATTTTATTTAAAGGTACATTGTGTAAGAATTACTCCCATCTAGTGGTGCGGTTGTAGATCGCAAGCAACTCAGTCGTATTTTTCATGCTGCATTCACGTGAAATCGGGCTTAAGGCAGGCGGACAACAGCCGCTGCACGTAACGGCATAAACAAGCCTCTATTTAAACAAGTGGTCCTGGCGATGTGCATGGTATTGTTTACCTGACCCACGTTTTACCGGCTTTCTCTGGACTTCTGTGACTAAAATGACAGCTGGTTTGTTAACAACGGCCGTTTTTCCGGGTGCAGTCCTCACAGTCCTCACTGCGTTACCGCGGTGACTTTTCACAGACGCCACCTCGACCTGAGCTGACAGCTCCGGTGTCTCCGCTGAGTTTCCGTGGTTTCCTACCGTCACGCTGCCACTGAACGTAAAAACATGGCGACACCACATGGCAGCCAGCACCGAGCTTACCCGCTCCATGGAGATATGAATGATATGAACGGCTCATTCAGAGCTGAAAGGAACACTTCACTTTGTTGATGGGGGGATTACTGGTTAATGAAAAACGTACTTTTGAACGAAATAATCGATTTTCGTGATTAGATAACAGGAGAACTTACACAATGTACCTTTAACAAAACTTTGGTTTCAAAAATACCGGTGTTCGTGTGGACAAGGCCTAAGAATAAGAATTAAAAGCATCAGTTGAAGAAACAACTAGGGCAACCCAGTTTGCCTTATTACTGAAAGCTCAGTGGGTAATTTCTTTTTATTTCCGTTGGTCACATTTTTTTTTAATCTATGGGCCTTTAACTGAGAAAGAGGCTCTAACACTAGAGGTCACGACCTCTCAGTTCAGTTGAGGTCTTGGGCTTCAATGGAACACAACTGGAAAATACTTGAAGAGAAGAGTGATTTTCTACAGAACTTAAAAGCAAATCACTCATCAGTCTTCCACCATGATCCCACAGGGCTTTAAATGAAACAACATATCAGCAAATGGTGCTGGAATTTTCAGAAAAGACTAATGTAAACTTCAATCAACATTAAAGCAGAAGTAAGCGGAATTTTTGTGTTAATATAAGTCTTAAATAGTTCTATCTTCCGACAGCAATCACTTACATAGAGTGTTTGGTCTGAAACACGGGTCTCTCAGTCACTCTGCTCTGCTCTGAGCAGAGGAGAAAACTTTTCTCGTATCCTACAAGTTTTATCCAATGAGGAGAGAGAACGGCATAAAGGGGCAGTCCTCTCTGTGTGTGCAGCCAAGGGATGCGCGTGAATGTGGTGACGTAGGGACGAGGACCAATAGATCCATGACGAGGACGGGGGCTGCTAACTCCATCGGCTGACAAGACGTTATGGTGCGTTCAAGGCAACCCGTAACTCGTGTTTTTCCGACCTGTGAAGTCGTACCAGTTCGATCTGGTACGAGTTCACGGGTCGGAAGTTACGAGTGGCCGTTATAGTGACTTTCACAGGTAAAACAGGTCGGGAAAAACACGAGTGGGTTGTCTGGAACGCTACAAAGTCGTAAGTTGTGACTTGAAGCTGTAATTTACGGTTTCAAAAGCCTGGCTGGAACGCAGCATTAGCCAAAATGACCGGATCGCTTACTTCTGCTTTAATGCTTGAAACTACTGAAGTAAAATAAATAAATATTGTCTAACACTTATAATAATAGTGTTGAATACACAGCAGTCCTTTGGACATAGTGATAATAACTTGATGGTAATAAAGTGAATGTCTTTTAACTTTGCTTTGCTTTTGAAGTTGAAAAAAGTATATGAGAAATACTGTCAAAGAACATTCTGTTACAATGTACAAAGTATTAATAATCGTTTTAAATCATTGAAGCAATAACATGTTATGAAAAGATTAAGATAATGGGTACGAGTCAGAGAGTGTGTGTGTGTGTGTGTGTGTGTGTGTGTCCAGTGTTCACACCTTATTTCTCTAACAATTAAATACTAATGTAGAGATGTGGTCCTCTACATGTTCTGCACTGTGAACTTATTTATTGGTCTGCGGGAACTAAATTCATGTCATTTATTTTTGTTTGACTTTTGTGAATGAATAAGTTGTATTTTTATATGCACAATGTGGAGCTACCTTCCAATCATGTTTGCTACAAAAGCTTCTATTCTATTTATTGTCTATCAAATAGGAACAAACTGTGTTTTCAATGGGAATATATTCTTCATGTTGTTTTAGACTACTTTAAAATAAACTCCTATTTTCGAATGTCTGTTTTTTTTTTTTTTGTTTTTTTTACATCTTTATCTGTGACTACAGTGTTTGAGCATGGAGGAATTGGATGATAGGATCAATCATTTTGTTAGTTTCCAAATCAACTTTATTTGAATAAAAACAGGAAGTAGGGAGAGAACTGCACAAAACATAATCACAGGGATTCTTTTTTTTTTTTTTAAGTATATTTTTTGGGGCATTTATGCCTTTATAGATAGTACAGTTGAGGCAGACAGAAAACGGGGAGGCAGAGAGAGGGGTAATGACATGCAGTAAATGGCGCCCGACACGGGACTTGAACCAGGGCCGACTGCAGCGAGGACTGTGCCTCACATGGGGCGCCCGCTCTAACCACTACGCCATGCGACACCCCCACAGGGATTCTTTATATGTTAATACAGATTATTTTTCTATCAATACACTAAGAACTTGCTCATATACTGTACGTTTCATTGCTACTACTCTTCTCCAAGTGGTCACTGTGATCTGAGCTTGGGCGTGAGAGAACTGATTTAGCCAGATCAGATTTACTAATCCCTCTGTGAGAGATAAGAGAGAAGATAAGTGGCAATAAAGAGGGAAATGGTTATTTATTAAATTAAGTAAGTTTTTAAAAGCAAATTTTTCAATAACCTTGAACTCTGTGGTGGCAGAGCATTTATAAAAATAGGAACTATCAAACCTGTAACACTTTGCCTCTGAAGATGGAGATTCACCTCCAGAGGAAGTGTGTAAGACATAATGAAATTGAAACTGAGAAACTGATAGCGAAATAAGTATTTTTTTTTAAATGCTGCAATTAGAGGTGGAAATCCCTTACAACAGTACTGACCCTAAGAGTAAATGTATTCAGTAATTAATTCACTATTGTTTTAACTTAAAGCAGAAGTAAGCGATATTTTAGTTATATCTTCCGACAGCAATCACTTACATAGAGTGTTTGGACCGAAACACGGGTCTGTCAGTCCCTCTGCTCTGCTCTGAGCCGAGGAGAAAACCTTTCTCGTATCCTACAAGTTTTATCCAATGAGGAGAGAGAACGGCATAAAGGGGCAGTCCTCTCTGTGTGTGCAGCCAAGGGATGCGCGTGAATGTGGTGACGTAGGGACGAGGACCAATAGATCCATGACGAGGGCGGGGGCTGCTAACTCCGTCGGCTGACAAGACGTTATGGTGCGTTCAAGGCAACCCGTAACTCGTGTTTTTCCGACCTGTGAAGTCGTACCAGTTCGATCTGGTACGAGTTCACGGGTCAGAAGTTACGAGTGGCCGTTATAGTGACTTTCACAGGTAAAACAGGTCGGAGAAACACGAGTGGGTTGCCTGGAACGCTACAAAGTCGTAAGTCGTGACTTGAAGCCGTAACTTACGGTTTCAAAAGCCTGCCTGGAACGCAGCATTAGCCCAAACGATCGGATCGCTTACTTCTGCTTTAAGAGTAGCCTGTGGTACAGACTTCTTTTACAAATAGCTGAGTTTTAGTTAAGTTTAAAGGTCCCAGACATAACAACAAAAACAAAACAATTCTGAGCTTATACTATAACGTGTCAGGAAACACAATACACAAAAAGAACAAAAACAGTAGCCTTACCAATAATTAAAATATTACAATGTACCATGGACAGACTAAGTGTTTAAAGGAAATGACAACACTTTTATAGGCATGCCTCTGGTGGATTTCATGGGGTCTAAATGAAAGGTTATATGCTTATCTTAAACACTGATAAAGTATAAATCCTTTGTGGGGGAAATTTGAATGTGTGACACAGACTGACATTGCCATAAGACACCTGACTGGCACCCCAGTATTTTGCAAGGTCACACTCTCCAAACCGTCACAACACACACACCTAGCTCAGACCACTCGTTATTGATGTATGGTTATGCATTGTTGTAAGTTAAAGCAGAAGTAAGCGATCCGGTCGTTTTGTCTAACTTCTTGTCAGCCGATGGAGTTAGCGGCCCCCGCCCTCGTCATGGATCTATTGGTCCTCGTCCCTACGTCACCACATTCACGCGCATCCCTTGGCTGCACACACAGAGAGGACTGCCCCTTTATGCTGTTCTCTCTCCTCATTGGATAAAGGTTGTAGGATACAAGGAAAGTTTTCTCCTCGGCTTACAGCAGAGCAGAGTGACTGACAGACCCGTGTTTCGGACCAAACACTCTGTAAGTGATTGCTGTCGGAAGATACAACTATTTAAGACTTAGATTAACATGAACATTCCGCTTAGGCTACTTCTGCTTTAATGCAGGGGTGCAGATCCGATGCCAGGATTGGGGGGAGACACAAAAGAGATTTTTTTTTTTGCCCATATGCAACTCATACCATGCCGCCATAAATCACAACTCCGCAGAGGCTCGGCATATCATTCAAAAAGTACTGCACAGGGAATCCTTTATTGTGCTTACCTTTCTTGTTTATTTGTCCTAAACAGCCAACAGCGCGTATCACTGCTGTTATATTAGTAAATTATAATTTAAAGAGTCTCGGACATATAATATCTACTCACGTTCTTATCTTTCGCCTCCCACCGACCCTCCCAGATCCCCAGTTCTTCTCCCCATCTTCCTTTTCTCCCAGTGTATGGAACTTTATGCATGATTAATTGATATGGATGAATATCAAAATATGAAGCCCTAAGATTGAGGGGGTCGTTATTTTTTAAAGCATGCTGATGTTATCAGCGTCTGTGTAAGAAACTACCCGTTCATCTGCATCGTAGTGGAGGAGACCAGAGGTGGGATGTGGAGTCAGAGATATTTTTGTCAAACATTATTTGTTCCACCATTTCAATCATTTCTTTTTAGATCTGAAGAATGTGAAGTCTGAAAATACATTTGTTAAATTTTGAATAGTTTGGGGTATTTTATTGGGGGGGGCAATTCATGTTTTTCAGAAATTAGGGTCCCCCCCCGTCCCCTCCGGGATCTGCACCCATGGGTTAATGTAAGTTCTGAAAATAAAATACATTTTGATTATTAAGATTTATATTTTTAATTTATTTTATTGTGCAATACAAGTGACAAACTTAAAGACATGACACAACACAAGACAGGAAGGACCTAACACATCAGCCAAACGAGTAAATAAATTGAAAAAGAAAGAACAAATCAAGAGGAGAGGAAATAAAATAAACATCAGCAGCCAATCACACAGAGTTAAATAATTAAAACGGAACAAACCTTTCTCTTTTTCCCCCTTTACCTTCATTTCCCTGTCCTTCCCCCCTTTTTTCTTGTCCCCTTTCCCCGCTCCCCCTTTCTCTTTTCCTCTCTTCCCTCCTCCTCTCCTAACTTTCTATTTATTGTGTGAGGTGACATACAAACAGACAGATTAACAAATATATTACAATGTAGATCTACAGAGATGAAGTCAATCAAATAGTAGGGGGATAGGCTACAACATGGGTGAGTAGGCTACAACTTCAAATAGGCAAACAGAGAGGAGACAAGAACAAAACAAAACAAATAAAAGGAAATACAATAAAATACAAAAATAAAGAATAAAAGGTTAAATGCAGTTTTAACAACAGTTTGAACAGTGAACCAGCAGGTGGCAGTGGCGGTAATGCACTGCCTCCAAACCGACACCGAGAAGCAGAAGAAGCAGCAGCAGCAGGAGGAGGAAGCCAAGAAGAAAGTATCATGCGAGATTTCTCAGGATGGTAGGAAAACCACCCAATTATCGTTACGGTGTTTGTTAGTAAATGTATTTAAAGATGCCATCACAGCCGGAGTGTGTTTAAAGGTCCCGTCGTCTCCTTCCTGTCCAGATTTACCCGCTAATGTGTGAAAACAGTGAGAAAAGAGGCTAAACTGTAGCTAGCATCAGAGTTAGCATGTAGCTGGTTGCTAGCTCAGCCTGACAACAACCTCGTCCTAGTGATTCATTCAGCTTCAGCTTTCATAAAGACAGACAGGGTGTTATTGTGGATGTATCGCACCGTGTGGAGGTTTAGGTTGAGTGTGTGTCCTGTCATCATTATCACACTGTTGTCATGTCATGTTGTCATGTTGTCATGTTGTGTGTGTGTGTTGTCAGGGTACCCAAGTGAAAGATGTCATCATCAAGCCTGAAGCTCCCAGCTCGCTGCTGCTGGACAAACACGCGGACTACATCGCTGCCTACGGCTCCAAGAAGGACGACTATGTGAGTCATGGCTCTTATAGGCTCATATTTAATGTATTATACAATATTAATGTCCACCACCTTGGTTTCCTCTGACCTCTTGTATTTATATTAAGACAGAAAAGCTTTGATACTAGCTTCTGTGGTATTCAATCGTGTCCTCCTACTTTTAGATCATGTTTCATTGGCCTTGTTGTGTTTGTATTGCCTGTTGTCTCTCTGTGCTGTTTGTCTGCTGTATGATTTTTTTTTTTTTGACCTGGTGGTAAAATTGTTTCTCCATGCAAGATCAATAAAGCTTACCTAACCTAACCATACTTGAAAGAAAGTCAAGACAATTTGATCAAAGATAACAATGAACAGTATCGAGCAGTGCTGGTCTCTAACAGCTGCTGAATGTCTGCTCTGTACGTATATGGTACTGAACATGACAATAAATGGGAGTTTTAATCCAGTGTGCGGATATTCCCCTTTTCTCTTTTTCAATGATCCTATGACTATCCGGCACCTGGCCTAAAATAGGCACTGGATGTGCGCTCAACTACTCTGTTTTTCTATGGTACTGAACATGACATAAAATATACTGCCCATCCAAAAAAAGTCACACACTCTAAAATTTCTTTGGACCGCCTTTAGCTTTGATTCTGGCACGTATTTGCTGTGGCATCATTTTGATAAGCTTCTGCAATGTCACAACATTTATTTCCATCAAGAGTTGCATTGAATTTTCAAAGTTTCTCATTGGGGTTCGGGTCTGGACTCTGTGGTCACATTGGAGATTGGACCACATTTCTTCCTTGAAGATGATGGTTCCCCACTCTCCTTCCAGTT
>NC_140923.1:12475162-12976231 GCF_045865225.1 Trachurus japonicus
TTTAATGCGTTGGAGAGTTCTTAATGAAATTTACTTGAAAGACCTCGATGGCTGAGAGCGAGCGAAATGCTTGTAAATGTATGACGTGTCGACACCCTTAACGCAGTACTCAGAAACCTGATGAATAGATTTATGTGTCGGCTTGATGCCCCACATCAACTATAGCTCCATCATGTATAAATCTCTGTTCTGGAGACACTGGTACAGTTGTCTCTTTTTAACTTTATAATAATTTCAGTTTTTGATATGTAATTTTTAGATTTGGTAACACGTTATAATACTAATACTATAATACTACATACTAATGAGTATTCATGTGTTATACATGAATAATTCCGTATTTATTAATGCTTAACTAATGCTTAATAGTGTGTACTTATTATAAAGTGTTAATTTATATTTCTTTTTTATAGCTTTATTTTCTTATGTTGTGCTTCTGTTGCTGTGTTTTTCTTCGCTATGGAGTCTGAAATAAAGATTGATAGATCGCAGTGCAAATGCTCACGAGTCAGGCTGTGGTAGTGAATGATCTTCCTTTGTGTCGGTGCAGGAGTACACGCTGTCCGAGTACCTGAGGATGAGCGGGATCTACTGGGGGCTGACGGTGATGGACCTGATGAGCCAGCTGCCTCGCATGAACCGAGAGGAGATCGTAGAGTTCATCAGAGCCTGTCAGCACGAGTGTGGGGGCATCAGCGCCAGCATCGGACACGACCCCCACCTGCTCTACACCCTCAGCGCTGTCCAGGTGACTAGAGTCTCAACGGGCCCAAACATGTTGAACCCCCTGTGCGCCTCAGCAGTCTGGCTTCCCTGGCTCAAATACAGTATCTTTAATCAACCAATCAATCATGTTCCAAGATAATATTACCAATAATAGGCTTCAATGTCAGCCTGGGGAGGGGGGGGGCATTATGCATCATGTAGCAGCATTTAATGAGCCGTCAACACTTTTCCTGCACCTGAACCCTGACTGAACTTCGCTCGCACGTCACAGCTCAGCATCTTGTTTAAGTTTTATAATCTTTTTAGTCAGAACGGAATTCAGCATTCTTTATTTTTATAATTTGCATATTCTTCTTGCTTTAACTTAAATGCAATGAACTTAATTAGTTAACTAGTCCAAACCGACCCGACCCGTCGGGTTTACTCGGGTCGGGCTCGGGTTGAAGTTGAGAACTCTACAGGCGACTCCCAACACAGTCAACATGAACCTTTGGCTATGTAAAAAAAAAAGGTCTTAAAATGAACTGATTTCATGTCATGCTTTATATAATAAATCAAATAAGCAATTGAAATAATCTGTCTATTATGATAATAAGGTGTTTATAATTATTCTAATCTGAAGGATCAATCAGATTAGATCTGTTTTTGCCTTTAATGGAAAGCACAGAGAGAGAGAGACAGGAAATGAGGAGGCAGAGAGCGGCTGCTCTACCAACTGAGCTAAACTCCGCCCCAGATTAGATCTGTTTTAAAGATGTTTTTATTTAGCAGAACTTATTTTTGTGTCTAAGCATCAGCTTGGTGAATTAATCACCATTCATGTTTATTTCTGGTTTGATTACAGTATTTTTTTTTTTTTTAAATCTCTTCCTCAGATCTTGTGCTTATACGACAACGTGGACGCGATCGATGTGGACAAAGTGGTGGAGTACGTCAAAGGGCTGCAGCAGGAGGACGGCTCATTTGCAGGAGACAAATGGGGTGAGAAGAGTTTACTCTGATTTATGATATCTGGAATAATGTCTCCTCTATAAATGGAAAAATAATTCAAATTAGGAGGTAAAGCACCTCAGTATGAGCACACGCTTTATATCCAAAAGTTTCATAGTATATGAGTTGTTATGTATTAATATATAGTGTGCTTTAAATATTGTATAAAATAGTGCAGCGTTTGTTTTAACGACAGCTCTTTGTCTTTACAGGAGAAATAGACACAAGGTTTTCCTTCTGTGCCGTTGCTACACTTGCGTTACTGGTACGTATTTGACTTTTTCCACTGGTTTTTATCATGAAGCTCACACACAACAACACAGTCATTTAACAATGTCTGTTCTCTGTTGTTTTTAAGGGCAAGATGGACAAAATAAACGTTGACAAAGCCGTAGAATTCGTCTTATCCTGTATGAACTTTGACGGAGGTTTTGGCTGCAGACCTGGCTCAGAGTCTCACGCTGGTCAGGTGAGTTTCAACTTGAAACTAAAAGTAAAGTGAAAGAAATCAGGTGTTAAGTTGTTATTTCCCACACAGCATCGGACATTTTAAACCATTATTCTCACGCCACCTGTGTCGTAGGAGGGAGGCTGACTCAACTAAGAGGTTGTCAGTCGGCGATGGGAACAGGAGGAAATGTTCTCACTCTGCTCGGCTGCTGTTGACGTCCACACGCCCCTGAACTGAGTCACGTCTTCAAATCAAATCCCCCTCAAATCACAATGTTCTTCTTTCCCCCTCCGTCCGTCAGATTTACTGCTGCACCGGCTTCCTGTCGCTCACCGGGCAGCTGCACCAGATCAACGCCGACCTGCTGGGCTGGTGGCTCTGTGAGAGGCAGCTGCCGTCCGGAGGCCTGAACGGACGACCGGAGAAGGTTGGTGAACCGACGCCGGCTCGTTTGTGTTAGTTCTGCTGGGTTGATGGTTCACACTACGGCTGGGACGATTATTCTTTTCTTTTACGGTTTTTTTGGGTGCAGATTCTTCGATATTGGCGATTTTTGCGATTTTTAGTTTGCTTTTTTAACACCAGACCATGTGGAGAAGTTGAATGATGATGGTGATGTCTACAGACTATTATATCAGGAGCCATATTTCCCCTAAAAAAAAAAAGCACATCACATGTGAGTCAGTTTTTCAGATTTATTCAGCAGCAGCATATTTTAATAATTTCAAAGTAATCTGCTACATTTAGCTGAACTTATACTCTCTTTTCAAAAGCCTGGACTGTAGGATGTGAATCTTTGAGTATCTCGATTCGATTCAAAATCAGTTCTCATAGTTGAAGTTGTTTATTATCGTAGGATAAGCCCCTTGAGTTGTCACAACTCGTTTACGAGGGGATCCTACACACATAACATCAAGACATAACACAACTCAGCACAATACAATGAAAGGAAACAAGACAAAACAGTACAATACAATACAGACAATAAAATAAAAAGACAAGACAAACATATACAGTCACTTAGACAAAATTGCAACCAAAGTTTGTACAAATATTAGATAAAATATGGCGACAGAGTCAATGAAAGCATGTGCATCTCATATGCACATAGACATAGATAAATGTGAAGATTCAACCTCCATCCTGATACAGAGCCCAGTGGATGTGGCTGCTCAGCTGTAGCGGTGTGTATTTTATAACGGCAAGAAAAAACAAAACAAACAGCGACCGTCCACTCAATCGACGTTAGAGGGTCAGGTTTCTGATCGGCACGAGCCTAGTCACTCACACATTTAATAGAGTATTTTAACTAGGGCTGACCGCGAGCGGAAATAATGTAAGTAATGGCAAACAAACACTGCATATCTCCAAGATCAGGCAGGTTTCCAGGATGCCAAGTCGCCTACTCATTTTAATGTAACAATTGGCGATGAGAACCGGTGTCAAAAAGGGAAAAAGGAGGAAAAAAAAAAAAAAATCGATCACGGACTTTCATGATCGATTACCATGGCAACGAACGAAGCTTCGAAGCTTTGAATTTTTTGGGTCAGCCCTAATTTTAACCTTATCAGTTAATGGTTATTAATCGGTTAACAAGTGTAGGTTATTTTAGCTCGCTGCAACGCTGTGTACGGAAGCCTGTGAGGGCACGCAGAGAAACAGAGGAGACGTTAATAAAAAACAAATTTTTTAAGTTTATGAATCGATTCAGAATCGTAGATGATAGTAACCATGATTCTTACATGAATCGATTTTTTCCCCCAAAACCACCAAAGTTCAAGAGTTTAAACATAAAAGTGTTGAGTCTCTGCAGAAATTGAGGCTTTTAATTTCAATCAATCTCTGTTGGAAATAAAATACATCCACCGCCACATTATGTTGTGTCATTGCTCCTGGCTCAGACAGGATTGAACACAACTGCATGTGAGATAAATTAAATGTCAGAGAGAGAAATAGATAAACACCGGAGGGATCCTCTTTTCTCTCACTTCACATTTCACACTCTCCAAATCAATTCTGCAGAGTTTTAGATTTTGTTCCTCTCTGCTAAAAGCACTCAGCTCTTTGTAAAGTGTATTCATCAACACCAGTCACTCTCAACAAGACTTACATTAAATATAAGTTTAAGGAATAGTTCACCAAAAAATGAAATTCAGTCATTAGTGACTTACCCTCATGCTGATAAATACTACGGAGTAGTTTTTTATTTCTCTAAGTGCATCTGGAGACCCGAGAGGGGGGTTCATAGTCCAAAGAAAAAGAGTCAATAGCACCCGACACAAAAACGTCCATAAAACTACACAAAAACCATTTAATTTATTTTTTGTATCGGGCGCTATTGACTCTCATATAAAGTTTTCGTTGGACTAGGAACCGGCCTCCCAGGTCTCCAGATGCACTTTGAGGAATAAAAAACTACTCTGGAGTATTCATCAGCATGAGGGTGAGTCACTAATGACTGAATTTCATTTTTTGGTGAACTATTCCTTTAATATTACATGTTCAGCAACCAAAAACCAAACCCAGATAATTTAGTTTGAATCGTGACACTGAACCACTGCAGAATCGACATGTGTTGTAATTAAACGACGTGTTTCCTGGGCTCAGCTTCCAGACGTGTGCTACTCCTGGTGGGTGCTGGCGTCGCTGAAAATCATCAACAGGATTCACTGGATCGACAAGGCCAAGCTGCGGACGTTTATTCTGGCCTGTCAGGACGAGGAGACGGGAGGTTTCGCCGACAGACCAGGAGACATGGTGAGCTGTCGGACACAACGACACAATGAAAGTCTGTGTGTTGCCGTGGAAAGAAGACGTTTGTCCGTCCGACCCGGCCTTTTCTCAGAACCACGTCTTGTAACTTTAATCTGCAGTCATCTCCCGGCACCCTGGGTCTTATTTCACCTCCTCTGTCCTCTTTATTTTTCCTCAGCTGTACACACAGATCCTATCCTTTGTGTCTCTGTCTCATGTAACTTTTATCTTACAGTAGATACACTTGGAGCTGCCTCAGCGCTTCAACGCCTGAAGCTGTGCTGATAAGAGTTTGATAAAAAAAACCTCTGGAAGATGCTGCACTGATGTGTGTGATATGGCTCAGTATTTTTAGTTTTTGGAACAAATATGAAACTCAAACTTTATCAGAAGAAAACTGAAGTAAATATAGAAGCTACATCTATTTTTCCCTATTTTAATAAACACTGTTAGTATCTGCTGTTCATTTGCACAGTGTTTGTATATTAATCAAGTCATAATTTAGTTTATAAATACCAGAAAATAATGGAAAGTCTATATTTTAATTTAGTTTTGTCAGAGTTTGCCCAAAACCCTGAACGTTTTCAGTTTATCCCCAAAGAATACAAAGACAATCAGCTCATATTTGCATTTGGGAATATGAAACCAGACAGTTTTTTGCTACACCAGTTTCCTTAATTACATTTTAAAAAATAAAGAAAAGCAGACTGCTCATCTCTGCTGCTTCCTTTTCATATTTTCCACCATTTGATCCAATTTATAAGATGTTATTTGAATTATATGTCATATTTCTGGCTCTGTGATGCTGATAGTTGCGTTTTTACATCCTAAAATATATTTATATTGATAGTCTCCCATAACATCTCCCTCACCCCCCTACCCAAACAGCTCTGCAGAACAACACAGTACCTCCTCCTACCTCAAAGCACCTTAACAGCACTGCACCTATGAAATGCACAGCTTTTACTTTTTATTTCTTATGTCTCTATTTAAAGGGATAGTTCAACATTTTGGCAAATTAGCCCATTGCCATAATCCCTATAGTTTTAGCAGTAGGTTCGTTACCTTTAATTGTCGGTGCAAGCTGTTTTTAGAACGGCGGAGCAGAGCCGTGAGCTGCTCAGAGCTACGCTACGGAGGCTCATGGGATTTCTTGGTTTCCCTCATCAAACTCATCAAATACACAATCCAACAACTCCAAAACGCTCTGGTGGACAAGTTGTGACCTGCACATTCACCACGCTATGAGATAATAACACAACGTTACCAGACAGAGTTGTTTTAGAGGGAAATTCATGCAAAATCGCTGATGCGCGTTGCCTTCAGGGACAGTTTTTCAGCAAGCAGTCTCTGCATTTCCCTCTAAAACAACTCTGTCTGGTAACGTTGTGTTATTATCTCATAGCGTGGTGAATGTGCAGGTCACAACTTGTCCACCAGAGTTGTTGGATTGTGTTTTTGATGAATTTGATGAGGGAAACCAAGAAATCCCATGAGCCTCCGTAGCGTAGCTCTGAGCAGCTCACAGCTCTGCTCCGCCGTTCTAAAAACAGCTTGCACCGACAATTAAAGGTAACGAACCTACTGCTATGACTATAGGGATTATGGCAATGGGCCAATTTGCCAAAATGCTGAACTATCCCTTTAAAAAAATCTATCTATCTATACCTCTGACTCTTGTTTTCTGTCCCTCTCTGCTCTGCAGGTGGATCCTTTCCACACTCTGTTCGGGGTCGCCGGGCTCTCCCTCCTCGGAGACGAGCAGATCAAGCCGGTGAACCCGGTGCTGTGCATGCCCGACGACGTCCTGCAGAGGGTCGGAGTGCTGCCCGACCTGCTCAGCTAGCGGCCTGACACCACCATCATCATCCCAACATCACATCCACTCACACACACTCACACTCACACACTCTACTACCACAGCTGGATGTTGGGAGCAGAGAGAGAGAGGACCACCACCACCACATCGTAGTGTTAGCTGAAGTCTACACACACATTTCAGACGCAGGTTTTGGTCTCCGCTCAGCGAGGACCAAGAAAACATGACTCATTCCCTCTGAGCCTCTCCGTCTTTAAACCCTCCACCGCTCATTATGTCATCAAGTCAGTTTTCTTGGGTTCACTGCAAGAAAATAAGTCTGACTCTGAGAGGAGGAGGTCTAGACAGGTTGTGAAGGAATGAGAAAAAAAGAAAGAAGATGTTTTTAAGTGTAACAGCACATAAATCATGAAACAACATTCCTCAACATGTTCACATGTATCAGTCTGAGGGAAAAACACACAACTGTTGGCACAGGAAGGAAACAGTTTGGAAATGTCTCTCTCTTATATCTCTGTCTTGCTCTCGTCACCTTTTCAGCGCGTTAACTAGCCAAGGAAGTTATTATCTATCGTTTCTGGGAGACACCTTGATTTCTTCCTCTGTTATTCCACTCCCTTTCATTGTCATGTTTGTTAGCTGAATAACTGTCGAATATTCAGTTTTTACGTGACACATTTGAGAGCGTAGACGGGTTATGTGTGTGGGTGAGAAACAGACAGATTCTACTGAAAAGTTAAAGTTAAGTTTTCTATGTCACAGTTTGTTAGTCGTTTGGTTTAAAGGCACTGCATCTCATCACTTTTCTGTTTTTTCTTTTGTCTTTTTTTTGTTTTGGGAGCCTTTTCCCACAAAACCTGTTTCAAATAAAATAACTTCCATAGTTGAAAAAAGTGAGAGCACGACAAGGACGAACTATCCTCATCCTGTTTACGCTACAGCAGTCACACCAACACTACTAATAATACCTCTCACAACTGGAGATGCAACACGGGACGTTTTTTTTTGTTCATGTTACTGCATTAGAATAACCTCAGTTTAACAGTACAGGGCGAGACTATTGCTTTGGCAGGCAGCGAAAGGAAGGAGACACCCAGAGCTCAAACACATGGCAGTGTCTGAGTCTCTTGCCAAGTATATTTTACATCTTATCCACGGTCTCGACTGCGCTATTTATTCAAATCCTTGTTACTCAGTCCAGCATTGTAATGTAGCTGTGGGCAGAGGGTTAGGTTTGCCCCCACACTGTGTGCAGAGTCATGAAATGTTTCCAGTCTTATGTTCAGATAATTCCTAACAGAATCCGTGAAATGACTTTTTCCATTTGATTTGTTAAACTTGTTTATTTTTTTCTTTCAGGAATAATAACCGATATTCATTGTGCAGCACTTTGTGTTGTCTCACTGAATGCACCTATTTTTCTGTCGTAACACAACAGTAAGTCAAGTAAATAAGAATAAATAATCACGCAGTTCAGTCAGTTCTCAGATTTTCCCCAATTTGAGAGACTGGACAACACTTTTTAGCATTTTTAAGTCATATATAAACATTTATGCATTTTTAATGAGTACAGTTGACAAATAGTGTAATAACTTAAAATGTCCCTAAAGTTACCAATGAACAATAACTGAACTGAAACATTGTCACGGTTATGCAAAGTAAAAACACTGACCATATGATCTAAATTAAAGTGTATATCATGAGAATAGGATTTAAATTTAGTTCACGGTGAATTGTGTTCCTTTGAGATTGGTGTAAACTATAGAAACAACTCGAGTCAAAACTCTTAACTGTTTCCTTGGTCTTCTGTTTGTGTTGTGGGGGCAGCTCTGGTCCAACAAGCTGCTGACTGACTAATGCACATCTAGATGTGTGAATATTAATGTAAATTATTTGTTATCTGAGTTGGCAATAAATGTATGATTTCTCCTCAGCTGTGATTCAGTTTGTTGTTCAGAGATTTGGGAGCATTTTGAATGTTTGCTAATTATCAAGCAACGAAAAATGGGGCTGTGTTTATCACCGGCTCTATCCCACTGGGATCAGGCATCTCATTTTATTTTCTCAGAGAGAAGTAATCAAGGCAGCAGCCAGTTAGCAGATTAACATGGTGGATGTGTCTGTTTTGTGCCTCATGTATGTTTAATCTAATTACTTTGCTTTGTTAGCTTTCTCTTATTTGTGCACAGAATTAAAAGCCGAGTTCAAGTGTGTTTCGATCAGAGATGAAACAATAGGCTGATTGATGGATATAATATTAATTTTCAACTATTTTTTATCTTGGAATTAGTTGTTCCAATCATCTATAAAACTAATATACTAAAAAGTCTTGTTCCTACTTCTGCACAGTGAGAACTTTCTGCTATTTAATTGCAAACATAATTTTCGGGTTAAAAAAAAGAAGATATCTCGGCATCTATGAATCTGTTGGGGAATTTTTGCAATTTAATAAACCAATAACTTATTGATTAAATGTTCTGTGAGTGAGACTTTTGACAAAAACTTTAAAGATGAAGTGGAACAAAAACTATGTATTTGTCAGTTAAGACAGACACGAGACTACTAGAAATTTACTCTCTTCAACAGCAAATCATTATCAGTCAGTTTGTAGTCAGATGAGTTTGTTTACATCAGACCTGCTGTCAGCTACATGCAGTGATAGAAAGTCTTCTTATAGCAGATGTAGACAAACAGGAAATATGTTTCCATGGAGACCACTTCCTGTTCTTGTAGCCTATCATTGAGTGTAGCTACTGACAATTATCACTAGACTTATAGATCGAGGAGCTTCCTTTTCTCTAATTTCCAAGCAGATTAAAGGCCATTTATTTACAACGATATTCAGTGTTGTGGAGACTTAAACTACATGTAGTTGAACTGCATAGCTCAACTACAATCTGCTGTAACTTTCTGGTAGTTAAACTACATTCACCTCAGTGTATTTGTTATTACATTTTTTGTTGACTGATTTACAGGTGGGTATTGGGGGTAGGAGTTTCATTTTCTCTTCATATTACCCAACATGTCTATTGATTCAAACATGTTTATGGTGAACCTAGCTGGCATGTGAATTTTTTGTAGGCTATTATATATTTTGTTTCACATACACCACATGTTGATTTATTTAACACTGAGTTAAATGTGTATACGTAGTTGCTAAAGGCTGCTACTTTTTTTTTTTTTTAGCTGTAGTTTGTTCAAACTACTGCCAGGCTGAACTAGTTTACAAGCTACACTTGCAAAGTAGCTTCCCCAACACTGGTGATATTATCTTGTCATTGATTATACTAAAAAAAACATTTTTTTGCTGATTTGAATGGCTCAACATGGCAGAGTGTAACCAGCTTCTAGCTGAGAGTCGGTGCACACCTGTGCTCCATAAGACTTGTAGCTGTTGACTCTAAATGAATTCAAATCAACATTTTTCTCCCATACAATCAATCAACAGTCATCTAATCAACACAGTTTCTTCACAGCAGGTTCCTGGTATAATAATATCCCACTTGTTCCTTGTGGCTTTGAGAGTTCAGACACCACTAGGTGGCAGCCTTACTTTTCAAAATCAAGTGATGTTGATCCAGAAGCAAAGATCCTGGTAGGGAACTGATTACACTGAAGGAAAAAAAAAGTGATTCTATTGGTAGTTTAAGTTGCTGAAATATATATAAATGTGGGTCGATCCGCAGTGAGAGGACACAGTCACAGCTCATGAGTTATTTGTCAATTGGCCAATTATATATTAAAGACCAAGAAAAACAAAATAACCATTTGCAATTTAAAAGGTTGAACCACTGCATATATTTGCCTTGAAAAAAATACTTAAAACGAATCAATATATATATATATAGTATAAAGTATATAACTTATAACACTTTCTAATGCATTTTACATTGTATCTCGTATCCACGGTGATTCATGTGGTGGAGGCTGTAGTAATTACACTGGCACCCCACAAAATGCCACGACTGTTACCGCGCAAGAAATTATGTTTCATAGCAGTGGCAGATGGTAATAATGGAGCAGCATAAAGATTGATGCTCTCCGCCTCAGTAATTAGAGCCAGGTAATTCTCTCCTACCTGTTTGCCTCCATGTAATAAAGATAAGGACTTTTTTTTTTGCAATGTACAGGCTGATAAGAAAATGACACTTTACCTGGAACAATTTCTAACAATTGCTTTCATAAAATGTCAGACTAATGATAAAGTGATAACAATAACTATGTGGAACATTATTATCTCCATCCACTAATTACTGCATCATAATAGTGAAAGGCTCGGTACATTTTCATTTCCATGCACCTCATGTGTTCAGATAAACTTTTAGGAAGTGAAGAAAATTTGTACAGAAACGAGTTGGAGCATTATAAAATGACTAATTTAAAGCCCTGTTTCTTGATTATAATAAAAAAAAAACTACCAATTATTAACAGCTACATTGTTTATTTATGCTACTAAATAAATGACTAATGAGCAGTTTGAATAATATCAATAAATAGCCTACAGGAATGGACAGAGCAACCACAGCCTTTTTGTGTTGGTTTTGCATTTCTTAAAGGGATAGTAGCATTTTTTTTAAAATTGGGGTTGTATGATCTACAAATAGCCCCTAAGTACTTTAATTGCAGTAGAAGACTCTCTGCACTCCTCCCGTTAGCAACGCCAGCCCATAATAGCCCTGCCCAGAGATTTACAACATACATTGTTGTGAATGGACCCAAAGAAACGGCCTATTTTCGCGGCCTAAAAGAGGTTTTACCTGAAAAAAAAATACACAGTTCCATTGTTTGCTATAATATAATTTTTTCCAGCCCTTCAAAGTGCAGGAAAAACACAGTTTTTATTTGGACCTAACCAACTTACGTATCCCTCCGCCCAGGGTTAGCGCCCGCCGATCAGCAGTTGGTTAGGTCCAAATAAAAACTGTGTTTTTCCTGCACTTTGAAGGGCTGGAAAAAATTATATTATAGCGAACAATGGAACTGTGTATTTTTTTTTCAGGTAAAACCTCTTTTAGGCCGCGAAAATAGGCCATTTCTTTGGGTCCATTCACAACACTGTATGTTGTAAATCTCTGGGCAGGGCTATTATGGGCTGGCGTTGCTAACGGGAGGAGTGCAGAGAGTCTTCTACTGCAATTAAAGTACTTAGGGGCTATTTGGAGATCATACAACCCCACTTTAAAAAAATGCTACTATCCCTTTAAAGTTGCTGAATAGCGCCGCTGTGGTCATTTTGTGTGTTTTGTTTTGTTTTTTGGGTCATTTGTGTATATTGTTGTGTATATTTTGTTTTGGGATTGTTTTGCTTCTCCCTCTGGGCCTTTTGAATCTCACAGTTTTGCATCTCTCTGTTGCTGTTTTGCATCTCTCTGTAGTTGTATTGAATCTCTGGTGTTTTTGTGCATATTTGCAGTCAGTCTGTGTCTATTTGTGGTCAGTTAGCTTCTGTTTGTTATCATTTTTTTCCCATCTTTTTGTTGTTTAATTGACTCCACAATGAGAAAATGTTGACTCTAGACTGAGGTTTTGTTCCAGAGCTCCAGGTTTCTTGTGTGTGGTATATAGACCTGTTCAGTAATCCATTCACGATACCAACTTGCATGGCATGTCACCCCCGGCAGCACCTCTGTTCCTGCCTTATGCATTTTTAATCATGTGATATTTTCAGTGCAGCGTGGACCTGCAAGAAATGTACTGGCAGCCCTGTGAGTTTTGTATTTATTTGTCTATTTATTTTGTCGATGGGGGAGCGGTAATCTGTGGGCCCCTGGCGTCTGGGCAGAGAAAAACCTGCTGGTTGTTAGGCTACTGAGAAACCCCACCGGCTCTCATTAGTGAGGAAGAGAGAGAGAGATGAAGAGGAAGACAGGAGGTGGAAGAAAGAGGGGGAAAAAGAAAGGCATGAGTGAAAGATAAAGGCAGGGAGCGAGGAAAGCAGACAGAGAAGGAGAGGAAGAAGAAGCAGAGAGACAGCAGGATAGATCGCAGCTTTCACGTCTCAGTCTTTTTGTTTGTTTGCAAGGAGAGCTGCAACCCATTTTTTTCCCCTCCCTCCCTCCCTCCCTCCCTCTCCTCTTCTCAGTCCCGTCACCCTCTTGTTATCTCTCAGCACAAAATACTGAGGATTAGTCCAGGCCACGGGGGCTGCAGCCAAATGCTGCTGAACCACAGGCGCAGCAGCAGACAATCACTTAATAAATGTTTAATTAAACCACTGTTGTTGTGGTTGAGTGTGGAGATGACTCATAAGTTTGGAGGAAAATGGGAAATAGTTTTGAAAAGGCGACACGAGAGATTCCTGTTGTACCTTTCACCCAGTTTGTGGTTATTATCAGGGACGCAGCATGACATGTTATTACTCACCCCCAGCAGCTCCGCACTCTGGCTTGGAAAAGATGCAGACTTTTGTTTGGAGAGAGTTTGTTTTCACTGAATTCATTACTTACCTCGTGTCACTGTGGAGATTTTTTTATTTTATTTATTTATTTTTGGTCGATCACCGTTACCACCGGTTTCTGCTGACACTGACAGCGTCGGTTGTTGCTTTGGTCAATTTTGTGATGTCCTCTGACGCACCTGTCACATAAAAATATAGATTTTCACTGCTTTGGTTGGAGTGGAGGATCAGCTGGGGACCATAATATCACAACCAGCGAGAGGCTGTATAGCTGAAGAAAAATATAACTCCTACTACCTTAAAAAAACAAATTGATCACCGAGATGTGCTGAGGCCACACGAGGCTTCTTCTGTCTGCGAGAGAAAACACCACATCAAGTCAAGGATGAAGATGATTTTACATCCTATCTCAAGATACTTCACTGCAGGAAATATATGTTTATTTACTTTGGCCTCAGTTCAGCTTAGAGGAACAATAACACTGACGCTTATGTGATAAATATGAAGCCATGCGAGAGTAAGGTTAACTTATCGTAGTGTAGCCGATGTCATATCTGGCCCTCTGCGTTGTGTTTCTCACATATCGTATCATGTCATATTGTATCATGTCATATTGTATCATGTCATATCGTATCATGTCATATTGTACTGTATTGTATCGTGTCATATCATATCATATTGTATCGTATCTTGTGATATCGTATCATGTCGTATCATATTGGGTCGTGTCATATTGTATCGTATCGTATCATATATCATTGTATCGTGCCGTGTCGTATTGTACAGCATCCTCAGGTGTGGTTGATACTCTGGGAGTTAAATCACATTTGAAGTTCGATGTTTCTTGGTGGTTTTATTTGACTTTTGATTTGTGATGATAGCCTACTACTTATTCTTTGTTTTAAAACCCCTGTTCCTCCATCTCAGTTATTCTAAGCTCAGCTCCAACTCCAAGAATGTAGAGGAAAACAGACTTCAACACAAGACTGGATGATGTTTATGAAGAAATGCTGTGGATTAACACATATGGCAGCTTAGCCAACAAATTTCCTTCATCTGCTATAATATGTATGTTTTCGTAGTGAAATTTACCGGGTTTTATAAGGAGGAGGTGGTCACAGCAGCTGCCAGGACCACTTCCTCTGGGCCTGCTTGCAACGGAGCTGAAAGTTGACCTGGAGAAGCAACTGAAGTTCTCTTGGAGCTCACCGTCCCCTGGGAAGACTGTATTGAGGAGGCCAACGAGAGGAAGAGGGCAAAATACCTAAATGTCCTTACAATTGACCGTTATTTCTGGGCTATTTCTACGCAATCAATCGTTATTTCTTGGCTATTTCTAGACATTATGACGCAATTAATTGTTATTTCTCGGCTATTTCTTGACATTATCACATAATTAACGGCCTGTAAATTACATTAGTTATCAACTTTCTTTTTTACCCAATGAACACAAACCACCTGGCAAGTGAAAAGTAGTGAGTTTTGTCCAAGGCCCCAGTACATAATGGTATATTTTGCAAAACACACAACCCTGAATCGGAGGTTGTATGGTTTGCAGACTATATACAAGATTTATTCTTTTCAATAGAGATAGATTTGGTGATAAATGGTGGAGCAAAGTTCACTCTTGAACTTGTAAATAGCAACAAAGAAAATAATCTAAGCTCAAGGCCCAAAGCTGCTCTGGAGCTTATCATATCATATGACTTATACTTAGAACAGTAGAGCTTTTTTTACAGTGCTGTGTTGGTATTTTAAAGGCTCTGAATATTTCCTCCATCCCTATAAAAGTCATGTTTTTTTGTTTGGTATTTATTGTGGAACTTCTTTCTTTCCCATTAGTATACTGCGATCATCACTAAGAGGCACTAAAGCACAGATCCTGTACTTAAACTGCAACACATGGGAATCAGAGGTTAGTTTGAGTTAATAGACAGATACAGAAAAACAAGGGAAAATAATCTTAAAGTTTATTTTAACCAGAGAGCCAGCAACCCATCAGCTCTTTATTTCGCTCACTGTTCATCTTACAATATATGAATACAAATAAGTGTGGTGTCTTAAGATGAGCCATTACATGCATTAACAAAATGACACAGTGTTCAAAAAGGACTCGTGGTAATAAGATTTCAATTTATGCTGCTTCTTCTTTTCAGCGGCAGGAGAGACAAATCTGTCAGATTGAGTCAAAATGAATCATCCTGGTAAGTCTTCATGGAAGCGGAGAGGAACACGGGACAGCAGCTTATCCTGTTTCTGTAGCTGGAGGCGATCTGATGTGTGAGTGCATCCTCTGTGCTGAGTTGTAGTATGAGATACTCCACTTGTGTGAAAGTGCTGTGCTTGAGTTACACTTTATTCAGGTCACGGTAAGACTGCACCTGTGCTAGAAAGCGCACTGTTAGATCGCTACTACATTCTAAAGTGGTTGATTAAAAGATGATGAAGACGTTCGTTTCACGTGAGAGAAAAATGTCAAAATGATCTGTGGGCTTTTATTTTGATCCCTGCAGGTAATTTGAATGTTTCTCCATGATTTAAAGGGACAGTTCAACATAGCAGTAGATTTGTAGACCTTTAATTGTCGGTGCAAGCTGTTTTTAGAACGGCGGAGCAGAGCCGCGAGCTGCTCAGAGCTACGCAACGGAGGCTAATGGGATTTCTTGGTTTCCCTCATCAAACTCATCAAATACACAATCCAGCAACTCCACAACGCTCTGGTGGACAAGTTGTGACCTGCACATTCACCACGCTATGAGATAATAACACAACGTTACCACACAGAGTTGTTTTAGAGGGAAATACAGATACTGCTTGCTGAAAAACTGTCCCCGACGGGAACGCACATCAGCGGTTTTGCATGAATTTCCCTCTAAAACAACTCTGTCTGGTAACGCTCTGTTATTATCTCATAGCGTGGTGAATGTGCAGGTCACAACTTGTCCACGACAGCGTTTTGGAGTTGTTGGATTGTGTATTTGATGAGGGAAACCAAGAAATCCCATTAGCCTCCGTAGCGTACTAGGCTATAGGGATTATGGCAATGGGCCAATTTGCCAAAATGTTGAACTATCCCTTTAAGATATATAATCTGCTAAGACATTTTGTGATCGGTGGGAAGTGTCATTTAGTGGGAGTAGCCTACACTGTGCAACAACAATGAAATATCAGTCTCCAGAACATGCTTCAGAAACCCTCAGTCCACCTCGCCTCTTAACAGACCGACAGACTGTGAAGAGCGACTCGTCTCCATCAGCTGGGAACCTCCGGCTGTGTCTTTGTGCCGGCGTCTGTCAGCAGAGGAGGAGGGTTTCAACGGAGCAGAAAGGGCATCATCACCCAGGCATCCTCTTACCGGGTTCACTGGACTCGAGCCTGGGAACCAGACCAACACTGACCGTTCTCATCGAGCAGATTCACCCAGGCACTCAGAGTGAAACCAGAGCCCTGCTGCACAGCGTGGTGTCCGGTATTTTTAGACACATCGCAGAGAGGACAAAGTCTGTGCTGAATCCTCTCTCGTGTCGTGTGCACATTCATTATATCCTCTGTAACTGTAAAAAACTTTCTTTTCTTTCTAAGTCGATTATGAGCAGTCAACCTCTGCAGCTTGGAATCTTACCTCATTAAGCAGGATGTGCTCTTGAAATGAAGAGATGTTGTATTTGTAGACGCAATTATGGTTTGAAACGTCAGGGTCTTCAGGCACTTTTGTTTTCACACCTTTTCATCTCATAAAGGACGTGCAGTTTCCGTGGGAACATTTTCTTCTGTGCTGTGTTCAGGTCTGATGTCCCTTTTGTCTCTGCAGCTAATTATTCATCACTGTTCATCATCAGCAGCGGCTCTGTGACACGACGAAGCGCTGTAATTTATGATCTGCGTCTGAATATTTCGGTGAAAAAATATGAACAAAAACAAAACAGTTTTGAGTTGTCAAGGACACTGTCATCTGTAAAGAGTGTTTGATGTGCGATTTTAATGATTTGACCACCGAAGCTTGGCACTTTGGTCAAAACTGAAACATTTTAATGAACGTCTGATGGATTGACATGAGTTTTTCTGCAGATATTCATGGTTGTCTGAGGATGAATCTCTGTGACTTGTGTGATCCCCAGCGCCACCACGAGGCTGATGGTGAGATTTTGAACACAGTCGACATTATACCTGCTTAAAGGGGAGCTATGCAAGTCCAGACGCTTTTCCACTGTTTTACTAACCCTCCTCCCGGCCATGTGCATTTGTTTATAACTAAGCCGGCGAGAAAGCAATCCACGTAGCGGTGGATAACATTATTTATCATATACGATGTTACAATATGTGTATTTGTGTTGTCTTATCTGTCATAAATAAGAGATTATGGGTTATGGAGCACATTTGTGTCGCAGTGCCGCATAGACGAGAGCTGGGAGACCGGGTCGGTGGCTCTGATCTTACAAGGTTGGTTTTCAACCGAGAGACGCTACGGGAGCATATCCCCGCTTTTCCCAAAAAGGGTCTTATGTTCCCCGCTGTTGCCGGCCGACTAAACTTAACCAACTCCTTTCTTCATTGCCTAAACCCAACCGATGGGACAATTCCACTTCTCACTCAAAAATGGCAAAAATCTGGGGCTGTGTTTAGCTCAGTTGGTAGAGCACCCGCCCCATGTGTAGAGGCTACAGTCCTCACTGCAGGCGGCCCCGGATCGAATCCCGCGTCGAGCGGCCCTATCCTGCGTGTCATTCCTCCTCTCTCTGCCTCCCATTTCCTGTCACTCTCTGAACTGTCCTATCCATTAAAGGCATAAAAGCCCCAAAAATATACTAAAAAAAAAAAGAAAAAAAGGCAAAAATCTGCAAAGTCACAACTCCACTTCCAGGTATGGGACCAAAAATTGCATGTTCCCCGGGTCCTTTTGGGGAAAAGCGGGGAACATAGGACCCTTTTTCAGAAAAACATAGGGATGACCTGGATGCGCTACATTGAAGGCAGAGAGCCTCCATTCTCCCTGGAACAAGTTACAAGTCATTTATTTAACCACCACAGTTACTCAGAAGATGTTTAATTAAGGTAACAATCTTGCATGGCGCTGAGTAACCATGAGCATGTTAGCATGTTGGTGTTAACTCAAAGCTTTTGTGTTTCTAAGTACAGCCTCACAGAGCTGCTAGTACGACCACGACAGCAACTACTAGACCTCTGCCGGCTTTTAATTTGCTCACACAAGGAAAATTACCTGCATGTACTCGAAAACCAACAGCGTTCATTGAAAACATCTGTCATTTTTCAGTTTGATGTTAATGGACATTTCTTTCCCATTACAGTATGCCAAGGACGAACATGTAACACAATGTGAAACGGCTCCTTGAACATGAAACAAGCAATATGTATAAAATCCTTGGAAATCCACGGTGGTGTCAAATGTTAGTTGCAGATTGATTGACATGCAGCAGCTGTGAATTATTTTCTTGTTTCACTGTTTTACTGTTGTGCACTAACTGAAAAAACATCGTCTAAGGGCATGAACTTTATATATCATATTCAGTACATGCATGCAGGGCCGGCCCCTGGCATAAACACTCTATGCGGTTGTTTAGGGCCACAGCCGTTAGGTGGGGGGCCACATGATCAGAAAGGTACCGGGGTTCATTCAAGTCATTTAAACATCCTGAGGTCTGCATGCACGCTATGAGCTTTATATGTAATGTGAAGTCAATATTCAGCTTCTATTATCTCACATTTGAGACATTTGGTGAAAATAGAACGGCAGAATGACAACATTTGTGCTCAAAAAGTACTGTAATCTTACAAAATTTCATTTTAGACTTGTTTTCTACACTTATCTATTACTGTATTCATATCTTCATCATTCAAGCACCAAAACAGTTCATTCTCATGACTGAAGGAGTGTTTTCACAAGGGATTTGAATTTTTTTCAAAAAGCAGACCTCAAATTTCCAGCATTTGGCCTAAATTATTTCTTTCTACAGTGTTCTAGGACAAACTGGCCTCAGTGTGCTTACAGCGGAGGTTCTAATATTTAGACATAAAACACTTGAGTATTGTTACATCTGCAAGTATCTTAAAAAGATCAATTTAAGAAAATATGTAAAAGTCGAGAAAATGGCCTCAAACCTCAGAGAGCATAAACACGTCTGTATTCAGTTATAACCAGTGATTTGGTGTTTGCGCTTAGAGTGCAGGGCCACAAACAAACATCTTGTTTAGGGGGCCACCAACATCCTAGGGCCGGCCCGGCATGTAGTGGAGGTGGACAGAGATTGGTGTCTGACTTTTGGACAAAGAAACTGCACGTACTTCTAGGTGGAGGCGAAGTGTCTATCATTAGATCTACTGTACAAAGCTGAGGCTGCTGTCTGAGACCTGGAAAGAAAGAGTTTTTTTTTTTTTTTTTTTAATCTTGTAGATGTAGAGTTACCTTCGTCAGCTTTTCTTGGCTAGATAGCTCATTATCACATCCAAAAAAAATATGCATATCACCCCTCAGTCTCTTAATCATCCAGAGGTAATTTCACATTCACGGTCTGCAGGTGACCTTGACTTTCTCTTTTTAAATAGGGTGCGCACTCTTGAGAGTTTAATCCGCGATGTGGCACTCGCCGAGTTTGAGGATTACTTTTTTTTTTTCATGCTCTGTTTGAAAAGCTTTAAAAGAAAGAGAGCGAGACAGAGAGAGGGGGAGATTTGGTGATAACCCCCCCGATAGAGCTATTGATTTGGTGAGAGGACCTGCTTCACACATGGCAAGATTCAAGAGAAAATAACTGAGAAGTTTAATCAATGTGCCGACAGCTAATCAAAAGAAGTGAGGTGTACCAGCAGCCTGCGGTTACCTGCTTAGAGGATTTATATGCGGTTGTGTGCCTTATTTCCACCAGTTTGTACCTCAGTGGGTTCGTGCCTGTTTGTGTCTCAGTAATTGCAGATGGTGTATATCAAACATTATTTTTGTGTTGAAATAAAAAAAAGAGAGAAAGGAAGAAAAACTCAGATTGGTTTCTTTCATTTGCAAACAAGACTGACATCTTGGAAAATTTCTATTTACTCAAGGTGTCATGTCATCTGGCAGGAAGGCAGGCTGCAGCTGAACTCAATTACAGCCTCCCATACAGGCAGGGGAAACACAAAGACGGCACCTGAATAACATGATGGAGAAGGCAGACGGGTATTTTTTTTGTTGTTTTTTTTTGGTGACTATCTCTGATAATTCCGACGGTTTCTGAAAAGATTTATTTCATATTGCTCCAAATATATCGGGGGAAGGTCAACTTGAAATGCGCTGTGTGGTTGTTTGTGTGGTCAGACTGTTTGTGTCCTAGGGATCTTTACACGGGCTCATACATTGTATTCAAATCATCATCTTTCAATAAAAATGTGTGATAACTGCTGCTCTGTCAAAATTTTCATACTAACCTTTATTCTTATCCTTTTTTTTTTTTAAATTTAAGATCACAATAACTGGATTTTATTGTGACCCATCCTCTCTAACTGCAATACTGAGACATATTGTAGCTCCTCTCTTTCCCTTCCCACAGTATAATGTTTATGTTTTGTCCATACATCCGTCCCATTCTCGTACTCAACCTTGGACTCAAGGGTGACTATAATTTGATAGTCAAAGGTCACGGCCTCTGTGACCTTATAAAACACGGGTTTGGCCACAGCTCAATAATTCATACAGTTAATATAACACAACACAACACCGGTGTCTAAAATGATACAGTTCATATCCAGAAGGTCAAAGGTCCAGTTCACTGTAACGTCATATTATTCTGCACAGCACCTGTGTGCATTGTTCAGCGCTGTAAGCCAAGTCTCGTACCCCACACAAACATTTTTAGTGCAAGTGTTTCCAGGTTAAATGTACTTTTATTATTTATTAATAATTGTATGTGTAATATAGAATAGTTTGTTCCTGCTCCAAACCTGTACATTCAGTATTAATGTTTTGAATCACTGTGCTGTAAAGAACCCACTGTATTTGTCTATAGAGACCAATGTAATTGTACCAAGTATGTATTTTTTATGGTACAAGAGGTATTTTCAGGGCCGGCCCTAGGATTTTGGTGGCCCTAAACAAGATTTTTGTTTGTGGCCCTGCACTCTAAGCGCAAACACCAAATCACTGGTTAAAACTGAATACAGACATGTTTATGCCCTCTGAGGTTTGAGGCCAATTTCTCGACTTTTACATATTTTCTTAAATTGATCTTTTTAAGATACTTGCAGATGTAACAATACTCAAGTGTTTTATGTCTAAATATTAGAACCTCCGCTGTAAGCACACTGAGGCAAATTTGTCCTAGAACACTGTAGAAAGAAATAATTTAGGCCAAATGCTGGAAATTTGAGGTCTGCTTTTTGAAAAATGTCAAATCCCTTGTGAAAACACACCTTCAGTCATGAGAATGAACTGTTTTGGTGCTTGAAATAGGATATGAATACAGTAATAGATAAGTGTAGAAAACAAGTCTAAAATGAAATTTTGTAAAATTGCTTTTTGAGCACAAATGTTGTCATTCTGCCGTTCTATTTTCACCAAATGTCTCAAATGTGAGATAAAAGAAGCTGAATAGCCTATTGACTTCACATTACATACAGTATAAAGCTTGTAGCGTGCACGTGCAGACCTCAGGATGTTTAAATGACTTGAATGAACCCCGGTACCTTTCTGATCATGTGGCCCCCCACCTAACGGCTGTGGCCCTAAACAACCGCATAGAGTGTTTATGCCAGGGGCCGGCCCTGGGTATTTTTATTGACCCTTCTTCATTTCTAATGCTGTAGGCCTATATACAAGCCTCTGCAAATTTAATACTTCTCTTCCCTCAGAAAAGTTGAAAATTTGCTTCTGGTTTTCACTTCCTTCAGACCTTCACTGTCCCTGCTAGCTTAACTAGAACAACTTGAGGTAGCCTATATGGACAAAACTTTAAATCTAAGTCAATAAAAATGATCCAGCCCTGCTGCCAAACCATCTGTCATATAGGAATTAGATTAGATTAGAACATCTATTCATTCTTTCCTCCAAAAGTTTTTAAACTTAAGGCTGGAAGTAACTCCAGGAAGGTCATTATAAGTAACTTGCTATTGTAAATCATAGAGGGATACTACACACAACTGCAAAAAAGAGGATGGTCAAGGAAGAATATGGGTACAATAAATCTGCAGTATTCAAAAGTGTTATAGCCCAGGAATATTATAGGCTACTGATACCATGGGCCATAAAGTATTATAAAAAAGTACAACAAAGTCATTAACCACACTGATGAGTCCACTAGTGGCAGTCCACTGGCCTGGTGGTGGTTATCCTTGTCACTTTACAACCTCTTCAAACCTGATCCTGTCAGCTGGACTCTACCTGTGAAGGGTTGTCTGCTCTCACTGTGACAGCTCCTATTTCCTCTGGGCGCTCTGGTTTCCTCCACAGTCCAAATAAAAGACTCTTATGTGGTGGACTGGACGGGATAGTCTTTTTAGGTTGGGTGAATGTGTTTTTTTTCTTTTTTTTCTCACCACTGAGTGACTGCAACTAGACCCCAGCTCTCACCCAGGACACGCTGGGGTTGTAGCCACTTGTCCATTGACCCTGAACATAAATGAAACCGATTTCTGTCAAACTTTTAAGAATAACACTTAAGTTTAAAATAGACCAAGGGTTGTCATGAGACTCGGACAGATAGATAGATAGACAGGCCTAGATAGATAGATTTGAGCTCCAGACTAACCATTTTAGGCTAGTTTACGAGGCCCCTAATTTAACTAACAAAAAGTTGGCTATTAACAGGCTATTTACAGACAACACTTAACCAAAACCTACCTGGTGATTCGACCAAATACGTGTAGATGTTTGGGTAAGAAATTTCTGGCCACTGTGTGGAGTCATTGATCATTGTGGGAGGCTAAATGGGCATACCGGTAGATTAAAGCAGATAACAGCGGCACGGCCGTTTCGGCTAATGCTGTGTTCAAGGCAGGCTTTTGAAACCGTAAGTTACAGCTTCAAGTCACAACTACGACTTGGTAGCGTTCCAGGTAACCCGTAGCTCGTGTTTTTACCGTCCTGTTGTCTGTGAAAGTTCCCTATAACGGCCACTCGTAACTTCCGACCCGTGAACTCGTACCAGATCGAACTGGTATGACTTCACAGGAAGGAAAAACACAAAGTACGAGTTTCCTTGAACGCACCATGAGTTAGCAGCCCCCGCCCTTGTCAGGCATCAATTGGTCCTCGTGCTACGTCACCACATTCACGCGCATCCCTTGGCTGCACACACAGCCCTTCATGCCGTTCTCTCCCCTCATTGGATAACACTTGTATCCCACAAGGAAAATTTTCTCCTCGGGTTACAGCAGAGCAGAGTGACGGAGAGACTCGTGTTTAGGCTGAAATACTTCATGTAAGTGATTGCTGACGGAAAATAGGACTATTTAGGACTTATATTAACAAAAACATTCCACTGATATCTGCTTTAATTAATTGTAATTTTTCAAGATAGCGTGAACGGTGGGTTTCAAAGAGGGTGTCAAAATAATTATGAGACATAGTGCTACAAAAGAAACAAAAAATAAAACATTCAAATTGATTGTTAGTCTACGCTCCATCAAAACACAAAAAGCCACTGAGTGCAATTTAAAAATGCCGGGCGCTGCCCTGTAGTCTGGAGCCCTATTATATTGTTCTGTAAATATAAACACACCTCGAAAAACACGTTTCAAATTAATTACATTGTATCATCAAAAAACTCAAATCAAATCAAATCAAATCAAATCAAATCAAATCAAATCAAATCAAAACAAAAACTCGGGTAACCATGGCAACCACCGCAGTCGTCAAGGATCTATTATTGTGTCGTCATGCGGAAGTAGGCGGTGCGTCACTAAAACGGATCTGGAGTTGGAGCGAAATCCACAGGTAACTTACAGGTAACCTCAGAGTTTCACATTATATTCAACCAACTCGTGGTTCAACAACTCTCATCAGCGGATGATTACTGTAGCGGTGCTACAGTAAACACAGGCCGCCCACCATGATGCCGACCTGTTGTTTGAATGTTAGCTAGCTAGTAGTTAGCCGATATTGGATGAATGGAATAAACGTTAAACGTTTAGCCTAATGAGAGAAAAACGTATCTCTTAATTTAGTTTGTGTTAACACCAATTTTAAAATGAGAAAGTGAGGTAGCACTATAAAGAGTCTAGTTATTTGAATTGCAAGATTATGCCGCGGCGGAGGCCAATATCATCATTTGCATGTAAATTTATTTCAGCTGACAGACACTGTGTTTACCTTCCCAGACTGCATCAATCAGAGCTCAGTACTGGGAAGGAAAGAGACACAGGACAGGATGGGGAAATGGAGGAAAAAAGAAAAGCGAAAAGGTGAAGGAGATGAAAGAGGAAAAGCAGGTACTAGCCACACACAAAATACTGACTGACATGATCCCATTCAGTCAATGCAGGGCTAATTAGCACAGAGGCATCACATCCACCTGTTGCCCCTGTATTTTGTTCCTAATTAGATTCCAGTGGTGTCTGTCCTAAAAACCTCCCTTTACTTTAACAATGTCAACATTCATCTTCCGGTGTTTTATGACCATTTTAGCCTCCTCTGTATTTTCCAGATTGTGTTGTGTGGCTCATTCAGGGCCGTTGCTAGGAATTCTGGGCCCCCTTAAAGAATACTAAAGTGGGCCCCTCCCCCTAACTTTTCCTTTTTTTTTCTTAGACTACGTATGTATTATCGTTTTTTATTTAGCCTTCTTTGTTTTGATGCTAATGCAGCATTACACTGCAAAAACTCAAGTATCTTAGCAAGAATATTTGTCTTATTTCTAGTCAAAATGTCATTTCTAGTCAAAACAAATCTCATTATACTTAAAATAAGACACATCATATTAAAAGTAGCTTGTTTTTAGACACTTTTTACTTCTTTCAAGCATATTTTCACTTGGAATAAGTAGAAAAAATCTGATAGTGGAGCAAGTTTTTCTTCCTTATTACAATCACAAAAAACTTACTTTCACTGGCAGATTTTTCTATTTATTGTGAATTTAAGTGAAAAGTATCTAAAAACAAGTTAATTTTTAGGTAATGAGTCTTATTTTAAATGGAAAGAGATTAGTTTTGACTAGAAATGAGACATTTGGACAAGAAATAAGACAAATATTCTTGGAAAGATGTTGAGTTTTTACAGTGTACTATGAGTATTAGTCAGGGTCTTACGCAGAATAAATCAGTCATGCAAAGATTAGACTACTGGGGTTTTTTATGGGCCCCACTGAGCGCTGGGCCCCTAGAATTATCATCACCTTTCTCCCCTATACAACGGCCCTGGGCTCATTCATTGCAAGATTTAACCTGAAAGGATCTCCCTGTAGAAACAGAGTCTGACTGCTGTATTTGTCACTCTTTGTTTCACCCTTGTGACTTTGTATGTATTAGTCAGCCGTGTTGTCTGGTCGACTCTGGCTGCTTACATTTGTCCTCTGTTTCCAAAGACTCTGCATCACATACAGAAATTGGCAGCGATGTGGCCGCATCCCAACAGATTTGTATTATAAGAGTCAGAGGAATGACTCGCTAGCAAAATTGAATTATTCCACATTTTCTGCATCCCTCGTCCTCTATTGTTAAGATGCTCTGCTGGTCCAAACCAACAGCAGTGTGAACACAGCTTTGAACGTGGATTCATTTTCACAAAATATCTTGTTTGATGAATTCATTATTCAGCTCTTGAGAACATAAAAAAAGGAAAATTGATCTTGTTCCACCATGACTTCTTGACTCTAGAAATGTGTCTATTGCTACTGATATAACTCAGAGTAATCTTGTGTGATGTAATCATGTTCCTGCAAGATATGGATCTTAAAAGACAGATCATATATGATGTTTTTGGACATTTAGCTTGTGTATTGCTCCACCATGAAGGATTTCTTGATGTTATTAACATTTGTAGTTTTATGTAGCTTTATGGGAAGTTTCGATGCACTGTTTTGGTTCAGTCGCTGCTTTTTAATTTATTTATTTTTATTAATACCACATAGCATCATTTCTGGCCTGCTAAAAACCCACTTCCATTTAGCATTTACCAAGAAGAGTTGCTAAGGACCAAAAGAAAAGCTGAAAGAGAGAGTGAAGCATTTTACCTAAACTCACCTGTTGGCTCAGTGACCTGAGTGGGAATGTGGCTCTTTAAATGCTGAACGATTTAAATATGAAAACTTTGCAAACAAGTTCACCATGTTAACTAAAAAAGTGATGATATAGATGATATAGACATCAATATTTTGACTTTATGTGAAATATTAGGGACATTTTTGCCAGTCTATAATACTATGTGCCATATTTGGAAACTTCTATTAAGAGTCCTTTAGATTTAGATGTGTCTTCACTCATTAAAAAGGATTCTTAAAAAGTCTTAAAAGGCATTGAATTCATTAATCTAAAAACAATAGGGTTAGGGTTAGGGTTAACCCTAATTGGCATTAAAATGTCTTAAATACATTTTTCAAAGTCTTAAAAATGTTAACACTTGGTAAGTGGGATTTTATGATTGTAATTAGTCTCAAATCTCAAAATAATTGGTAACATTCTGACAAGTTAGTGGCAGCCGTCACTGCTAAATTTCTCACCGCCACCAGCTCCCGAGTCAGTGTTTTTGTTTTTCAGACTTTTTATGCATTTATTTTGAAAGGACAGCTGGAAAGAGACACAATCCAATGTTCATGTAGCAGTCACTTTACCTTGGATCTTTAGTTTAGTTTAGTTTATTTAGATCCCCATTAGCTTTTGCCACGCAGCAGCTATTCTTCCTGGGGTCTTTTCATCATAATAAATGACAAATACAAACCATTAACACATAACACATTAATACATAAAACAAAAATACATACAGAAAACACATACTCAATACATACACATACAAAACAAAACATCCAAGACAAACACTTAACATATGTTCCCCGCTCCTACATTGAATCACTACACAACAAGGATACCAGGACCCAATTTACAAATATAGGCTACTAATGGTCAAAATTGCGAACAAAATAATAATCTCTTAGTTTCATTTTAAAACTAACCATGTTTCTTTGTTGTATAACATAATTCGGAAGGGCATTCCACTCCTTCATAGCTCTATATAATACTGTACCTTGAGAGAGAGCCCTGGGTAAAATAAAATAACCTCCAGCAGCATGTCCAGTTGAATAATTATGTATGTTTGAACTAAAAGATAATTTTCTATACAAAATGTATGGCATTTTAGTTGTTATTATATTTCTAAGAAAAACCATCAACAAATATGACAATCTGTGCTTCACATCCAGCCAACCAAGACTGGCATCATGCATTTGACAATCCATATGTGACAAAACCAGTGCTTGAATGACTTGTTTAGTAATTTGTGCTGTTAGATATTTAGAGCATCTCCTAATCATTGAAAGAATGTTTCCAATTTTGGTTATTATCCTCTTAATATGCATGTCCCATGATAATGAACGATCACATAGGAAAGTGGGTAAAATTGTCCCTAACCCTATGTAATTAATGTGGTGTTTTTTTTTTTTTCTTTTTTCTGCATTTGTGTTTATTATGAAGTCGGTTAAGTGGCTTTAAAAAAGTCTTAAAAAGTCTTAAATTGAACTTGGCTTAAGCTGTAGGAACCCTGGTATGGAGCAGCTCTCTCCACACTGTGCACGTTGTAAGAGGCAGGAGTCAGGAGGAAATCAGCGGCGGTCATGTGACTCGGTGGAGGGCGGGACTGTGCGTCTGTGCCGGCCAGTAGCAGCGCAGCGTCGGTCCAGGTCCCAGCAGCTCCGTGGGAGAAAAAAAAAGAGAGCCACAGAGGAGACGAATAACGGTACTCTCCAATATTTATGGAGCCGATCGCCGCATTTAACCGCACCGCAACCGCGTCCCCGGCCGTGATGCGTACATGAAGAGACGCGTTGGGAAGCGGACGCGGTGAGCGGCGTTTTTCGGGGGGGCTGACGAAAACAAGCGGTCCACCATTGTTTGCGTAGAAATAAGAGAATGGCCTGGATGTGGAAGGTAAGTGGGGCTTTCTCTCAGTCACACACATACATCACAGTCCAAAAAAAAAAAAAAAAAAAAAAACGGGGGGGAAAAGGGGGGTAGAGACAGACGAGGAGCTCCTGACGTGGTTGTCTTGTAGGTCAGTGTCCATTTTTACAGATGTGAGGTGAAATGAGAGCAGGAGGCTGTGGCGCTGCTGCTGCTGCTGCTGCTGCTGGTGATGCTCCGTGGAGGTAATGATGAAGCCTCTCCTGGTTTCTGGATGTTGGTCTGGGTTTGGTCTCTGGATTTATGATTTTTTTTTTTTATTATTATTTTTGAGGGGTTCGTGCACATGACAGGAAACACAGAGGAAACTAGGCCCAGGTGTCGGTGCTGTGCAGTCAGTCAACCGGTGTTTGTGTTTGTAGCAGCTCGTGGAGAGACAGCAGTGCATGTGCATGTGCAGGCCAGCCAGCCAACATCCCTCATGAGACGTTCAGGTGTTCACATGTGTCGACAGATGAGGAGAAAGTTAATGAAAAGTTCCTCACTGACTCCCACTCTTTTCCTCTCATTTTCAATTCAGTGCTTTAATCTCAGTAATGTGCACATTTACAGATGTTGGCATCAACAACACTGCCAGAGGTTATGGTGTACTAATTGATCATGAGTGACACAGAACACATTTAGGATTAGTTATGGCTGTGACTGACAGTTATCTTATTATTAATTAATAATAAATAAAGACAAACAATTATTCTCAGTTTAAAATAACAGAAATCAATGAATGAGTTCCCTAGAGTTCAGCGTGACATCTGCAGATGGTTTATTATGTCTGACTAACAACCTAAAACCCAAACATAGTGAATTTATAGTGATACTAAACAGAGGAAATGAGGAACTGGTCCCAGTAGTGGATGAATCATATAAACAGTTTAATGAGAGAGTTGCAGAACTTATTGTTTCAACATCACCAGTGGCGAGACGTAATTCCTTGACTTTTCAGTGACGTATTTTACTCTATAAAGTTTTGGACAATAGTGAAAAATGTGCATCAAAGCTTCCTGGGTGACACCTCTGGTTTGTTTGTATGTTAAACTGTTTAAAACATTAACATATTCAGCAAACAAACATATGAGAGAAAAGTCCTCATCTTTTAGAAGTTGCACCACTTTATTCTTGCTAAAATTGTTTAATTAAGGTCTCAAACTCAAACATATTCACTTTACAACAGAGAGAGTAGCAAATCATCACTTGAGAAGAACTTGAACAATTAATAGTTTGACTTATTACCTCTGGTTTGTGTGGTGGTCACTCTAAAAGCCACAGATATTAAACTGGGACCAGAGAACATTTGATCAACTTTCTTGAGAAGTAACTTAATCCGTTATTAAAGTTCTTGTAGTTGTTGATAAATGTTTGTTGTCTGACCGGCAGCCAAACTTTAAAAGATAGCCTACCTAGTTGACCCTGACATAAACCAGATGGGCAGTGGTTTGGTTAGCAGGGTCGTAAAAGCAGCTTGACCCAAAAAGCTTTGCATCTCTGTTTATTTCATTTGCATGCTTGTGCTGTTTTACATTCCTGCACAATAGTTGTCTGTACGAATGTGAGTGTGTTTTTCAACAGGAACAAACTGTATTTACTACTCACATCACTCAACTTACTTTATAGCCCATGCATGTAAATACCCACAATTACTAGCATTAAAGCAGAAGTAAGCGATCCGGTCGTTTTGGGTAATGCTGCGTTCCAGGCAGGCTTTTGAAACCGTAAATTACAGCTTCAAGTCACGACTTACGACTTTGTAGCGTTCCAGGCAATCCACTCGTGTTTTTCCGACCTGTTTTACCTGTGAAAGTCACTATAACGGCCACTCGTAATTTCTGACCCGTGAACTCATACCAGATCGAACTGGTACCACTTCACAGGTTGGAAAAACACGAGTTACGGGTTGCCTTGAACGCACCATAACGTCTTGTCAGCCGATGGAGTTAGCAGCCCTCGCCCTCGTCATGGATCTATTGGTCCTCGTCCCTACGTCACCACATTCAGGCGCATCCATTGGCTGCACACACAGAGAGGACTGCCCCTTCATGCCGTTCTCTCTCCTCATTGGATAAAACTTGTAGGATACGAGAAAAGTTTTCTCCTCGGCTCAGAGCAGAGCAGAGTGACGGAGAGACCCGTGTTTCAGACCAAACACTCTATATAAGTGATTGCTGTCGGAAGATAGAACTATTTAAGACTTATTAAAACAAAAATATCGCTTACTTCTGCTTTAAAATGTTCTGCTTTACATTTCAACTCTTGGACCGTCCTCTTCCTTTTTAAGTGAGTCCAGTCCTCTACTGAAATGAAGCTTTGATAATGGAAGTGCTGGATGTTGGCACTGGATGTTTGTTCAGATACCAAGTCTTGTTTGTTTGTTTGTCTGTTCTTGGATCAGATATTTCCTGATCAATGTGATGCTTTCAAGAGTTCTGACAGTATTTCATTCTGGTTTTACATTCTTTAATGTCAGGAATGGAAAAAAGTTTGATTTTGGTTCTTGTTCAGAGGCTGCAACTAAGCTGATTATTTTCTTGTTTTACTTGTCAACTTGCCCGGGCACGTCAGGAGTTCCTAAAACATTTTCCTTATTGGATCTATAGTTGAAAACCCACTTATATTCAATTTACGCTTAAAACCATAAACCTCACACTTAAACCAGCTGGAACCAGGTATTGTTGCTTGAAATATGACTGAAAAGATTATTGTTTTGTTGAGCAACTAATCTCCTAATCTATTAATCGCGGCAGTTTTAATTGCCATTGAAGCGTAGGTAGGTTAGTGTGTTGGCACAGGTGTTGTTTTTGATTCCCAGCTCTGATCATGATATATGAAGTCACAAGAAAACGCAGTGAAAACCTCCAAAGCCGTGGAGTCGTGTCCCACTTGTGCTTCTCAAAAACTTTTCGCATAATGAGGTCATATTATCGCAGTATGACTATGCTGAAACCTGATAAATGCTCTTATTGAATCATCACCTCGGGTCTAATCCACAGCACAGCAGATACTCAGTTTGCTGCGGTGGTACAACTGCTGCGCTCAGCCTGTAGAAAGTTGTTTTCCTCCTCCATCCTCCATCCATCCATCACGCTGGCGGAGCGTCAGACAGTTCGTCACAGCCAACACGCCGCCTCAGTTTGGCTTTTTGTCAGACTTCAGACTTCTTGTTTTATCCATATTTCATTGTGCCAAAGTTGAGAGCTTTTTTTAAATTTATTTATTGAAAAGCACTTTTGTTCCCATCAGTCCCCCGACACCCACGAGAAGAAACGCGTCCCTGACAGGAAGCGATCTCTCAACAACGTGTCACTTTCACAGACTTTATTGTCACATCAGACTCGTTAGGGCTGTTTCTGTTATCGGAGAGAGCACTTGGTCCCAAACTAGAACTGACACCGTACTCTTTCATTATATATTAAAAAGTAGGAAAAGTGGACCAAAGTAAATGAGCTGTAACTTTAAAGTAAAACGCCACCAGTTGTTTTCCTGCTGGTTTGTGTTGAGAAGTGGTGATTAGGTTCATAAATCCTGCTCGGCACATTGTGTCAGACTCTAGATGCCCATAATACAAATGTTTATATCTTTCAGTAAGCTGCTGCCTGAAAGTGATGACAAGCCAGAGCAAACATGCCTTCCTCTGGTAATCCACTTTCCTTGTTCCATCCACTGTGATAATGGACATTTATGAGTTTTGTATGGGGCAGTTTTGACACTTAATAACAACATATGGAAACGCTTTGCTGTTACATGTTGTTACATCATGAGTCATGCCTTGTTTTATTACATTGGCGTTGCCCAGGGCGCCCTCAGACTGTGTGACAGTTAACTGCTTGTCACATTGCGTAAATGTGTTTAATAAAGTCTTGGTCTCTTGGTCTTGTCTCTCTGCGCTTGTCTCACATGTGAGACTAAAGGATATCTGATTAAGGCTTGAGAGATAAATATATGTCATTATGTCATCCATCTGCTGCGCTCCACTGCTTTAAAGTTGCAGCTGTGCAGGTTTTGTTTGTGCGGCTCTGCCAAAGTCACAAACTTTAGTTGTTGTTTTTTTGTTTTACCCTTTTGCATCCAGCTCTTTGGTCTGGTGTATTTGGCATCTTTCCATTCCATATTATACTCACTGGTTGTTTTGAGTATGGAAGCGGTCACACTGTGAGACTTTGGCCCTAAATTTTCATACAGTGTCTGAATTTTGCCGTGGGCTGTGTTTGGCTGCCAAAGCTTCAGATCTTGCCCTGGGTGGATGTGTTTGTCTCTTTCGGTGCGGTCCGGGTGCAACTGGATCTGGATCGACACCCCGCAGATTTCACACAGTTTTCTCTCACAAATGTCAAGTTACATCTCAACAGCACAAAAATCTCCCGGCGTAAATTTGCGTTTAGAGAAAAATGTGCTGGGATGAGCGGCCCGGGATGATGAGATGAGGTGAGATAGGCGCCACAAATATACAGACATAAACAATAACACATTACCATATCACTTCCTCAAAGATCCACAAAGCTCCATGCACACCCCCCACAGATGCATGGAAATTACTGCACAAAAAATTATTGCACAACGTCCTGAGATGATTGCACAATGCCCTACATCAGAGAAACTTACTACGGAAGATGAAATGATTACACAGTGCCCTACACAAACATATAGGATGCCCTATCTGATCACTTGCTACAGCAGCAGTGGCCTGTGTCACATTATTGCACTTTCCTCTTTACACACAACAACACACTCACTGTCTCTCACCCCCCACTCATGCACACACATACATACACAATTAATTTCCTGCTGTTAAAGGGATAGTATCATTTTTTTTAAAGTGGGGTTGTATGATCTCCAAATAGCCCCTAAGTACTTTAATTGCAGTAGAAGACTCTCTGCACTCCTCCCGTTAGCAACGCCAGCCCATAGCCCTGCCCAGAGATTTACAACATACATTGTTGTGAATGGACCCAAAGAAACGGCCTATTTTCACGGCCTAAAAGAGGTTTTACCTGAAAGAAAATACACAGTTCCATTGTTCGCTATAATATAATTTTTTCCAGCCCTTCAAAGTGCAGGAAAAATGCAGGCGCTAACCCTGGGCGGAGGGATACGTGAGTTGGTTAGGTCCAAATAAAAACTGAAGGGCTGGAAAAAATTATATTATAGCGAACAATGGAACTGTGTATTTTCTTTCAGGTAAAACCTCTTTTAGGCCGTGAAAATAGGCCGTTTCTTTGGGTCCATTCACAACACTGTATGTTGTAAATCTCTGGGCAGGGCTATTATGGGCTGGCGTTGCTAACGGGAGGAGTGCAGAGAGTCTTCTACTGCAATTAAAGTACTTAGGGGCTATTTGTAGATCATACAACCCCACTTTAAAAGAATGATACTATCCCTTTAAGTAGCTTGATTGATAATGGGATAAATGAGAGTTTGTACCTATCAATCTTACAGTTGGGTAACCTGTACCTTCTGCCTGAAGGCATCAGTTTGTACTCCTTGGATGGTGTTGGTGTTGAGGATAGAAAGATAAATGGGTGGATGGACTTTTATGTCTCCTCAGGTTGTACCTGCTCTACTTTATTGAACTTTTCAACATTTCACTCTGACATGATGCGTTTCGTAAACTGGGGCTCTTTGCTATTTTTCTCTCTGCTGGACCTACATGGTAGAGATTTTTGAGGCCAGCAGAGAGTTTGAAAAAATGATAGCAGTTTATCTACTCATAGTGTTATTATTTGTGATTTTAGGGCCCATTTAGACCTAATTTAAACAAGATATGTTCTGAAATGGACATTTAAAGAGGAATTATGCAGGATTTGTAGCTTTTCTATGCTACATTTTTACATTAATTAAACAGCTTTGCAGTAATTGTGATGGTTTAATAAATGGCTTAACTTGTTACAGGGAGAATGGAGGCTCTCTGCCTTCCATGTGTGTGTCACTTGTTGCGTCTCTTGGCTGAAAAACAACTTTGCAAGATGCGCACCGCGATACAAACGCGCCCCATATCCCGTAATCTCTTGTTTATGACAGATAAGACTAACACATCGTAATATATGTTATATAACGTTGTCTACCGCATTGATTGATTTCTCACCGGCTTTGTTGAAACAAATGTACATGGCCGGATGGAGGGTTAGCAAAACAGCGGAATAAGCGACCAGACTTACACAGCCCCAAATAAAAACCATATCATCACGACACTGTGTGTGTACAGTATTTTGTAAGAGTATTTAATCTATTTCTGATTTGGCCTTTTGCCCTAAATCAAACTGCTTTACACTGGCTACCAGTCAAACAAAACTTTAGTTTAGACTAACATGGACAACCTCACAATACAGCTGTGATCTTTTAACCCCATATTCTTCAGGTCGATCACTCTGACCTTGCTTTCCAGTCTGTTTCTCCTCGGTTGTGAACGCTCCCCCAGTGACTTTGTGTCTGTCTGATTCTGCTGACTCTTTTAAAACAGCTAAAGACACTGTTATTAAGACAAGCTTTCAGTTGATTGGATGCCTTGGTTATGTTTTTATGATTTTTGATGTCATATACCTATTTATGTTGTGTTATTTTTGCCCTATTTTGCCATGTCTCTGCACTTTTGTAAAACACTTTGTGATTTTATCTGTGAAAAGGAACGAATGAAGCTTCAAATTTTTTGGGTCAGCCCTAGTTACTCACTTACTTAAACTCCATTTAAAGTCTTAGAAAACAGACCTTTAAAACTCTGTGTTTGGTGTTTATCTACCAGAACCAGAGACAAGCTTCTGATTGGCCAACGTTGCCCGATGCTTATTATATATATCCATACTGATTTTTGAAGAGGCATACCCCTGTTTAGATAAATACACCAGGACATATGGATTAAATAACCTATGACACATCTGCATTATATATTCTGTTTTCTCATCAGCTGCTCATATGTCAGTGATGACATACTTAGTGTGTTATTAGATAAAGATAATATTGGCTATTCTGTTCATCCCTCACATATCATTTGCCGTTTAGTTCATATTCTGATATTATATAAACCGGAACGAGAAAACAAAAAGTGTTGAGCTACTGTGAAATCATGTTTTTATTGCTGTATATTTTCTTTAATTAAAAAAAACTCATCGGTGGCACTAACAGGGTTTTTTTTTTTATCGCTTTCCTTTATTAAAGGGACAACGAGGAGTTTCTATTTGGTTATAAAAAAAGTCTCACGTTAATGTGGATGAATCTCCGCTACCCACACTTGTTAATGGGCCCATTTTGGATAAATATATCGTTCTGTCTCTATTGTTATTTTGTTATTATTAGTGGTGGTGGAAATGCTGGTCGAGCCGACGAGCGTTTTTTACTTTCGGTTTCGTGGCGAGTCATGAGAATAACGCCGCAGAATCGCCGTTTATGGTCGGAACTACGACGGTATGTGATCGTCTTTGTGATCGTCTTTGAACCTCTGACTTTAATTCTTGATGATTCTTGATGGCGGATCTGTTGATGGGGGGGGGGGGGGGTTGGCGGAACGATCGTCGGGTTAGGGGGGAAGACGCACCGCGCCGTGCCGTATTAAGTTTCGCTTTCACCACGCGCTGCTGTTATGCATGCACGCTTCTCTGTGGTGTGTATGTGTGTGGGAGGATGCGGCCATTGTCCGACGGCGGCGGCGAATATCGCTACATTTTTTTTTTTTTTTAAGACGTTAGTTTAGGCGGCAGCTCTTTGTTGTTAAGGCGGCCGCCTTAACAGGAAAGCGCTGCGGGAAACCCTGTGAGTCTGTCTTGCGCCGGTCGAAGAATTTCACGGTGCGCGGAGGCTCATAAATGTAGTGTGAAAACGCTTCGCTTTTCCAAAACTCCTCGTTGTCCCTTTAAGTCCTGATTTCTGTCAACAAATTGAGCATTTAGTCGGTCATCTGAACTGGCCCACCTGCCTCAGTATGGTTCATGAGACTGAGAGCAGCTTCACTCGCACTCGGCCTCTGAGTTTGTGTTTTTAATTGGTGAGAGAGGCCATAGAGAGAGAGAGAGAGGGAGGTCTGAAGAGCAGGGCTCCTCTGTTTGTTAGCTTGTGTTTTAATTGGAGTGAGTTCATGCGTGAAGAACTGTGCTTGAGCTGGGAAAGGCAAAAAAAACTGCTGCTGTTGTCTCTCCCCGTCCGAAACAGTTCGGGACGAGCTCTCCATCATCACTCCTCATCAAAACTCAGCGGTGTCGGGTTCACACGAGTTCACATGCGCACATAATACAGGTTTCTATTGGATTAATGCGTGCTCACACAAGCGCACAGTGTTGTTTGTGTGCGTCTTTATGTGCACCAGCGATGGGGGGAATGTGGTGAGTGTCCCGGTCCTCAAGAGTTCAGGGATGAATGGCACTTCTCTCAGTCCCTCTCGTCCCATGTGATTGTGTTACAGCAGAAGGCAGGCTGATAAACAGTGCCCTGCCACAGTTTGAGAGAAAGCACAGGGCACTGACAGGATGTTGAATGAGGCCGAGCCCCTGGTTTATATTCAGGGTGTTATCAAATCCGCTCTCAGATTTCCCTTTGTGCCATTGGCTCCTTTTATCTCTTTCACTTCTTGAGTGTGAAGTTTACACGAGAAACTTTGGGGAATCCATTGTTTTATAGTTTCCTGTCTGGCAGCGCGGGGTCCTAAAGGGAGACGTTTAATTCATTTTTAATCCACAGTATTACAGATCAGTTACAGATAGATCCCTTCATGCAGTAATGATCTCTTTAAAGTGATGCATAATACATGCGGCCCTACAGCAGAAGTTTAGTTTTACTGATGAATATGCAAATTATTAATAAATGCATGCATATGACAAAATTCAGAATATATCGATATACTCTATCCTGCTTTGTGGCTGTTTTGAGCAAACTCAATGCTCTGCACCAAAGTGAAACTCCTCCTGATGTAAACCTCATTCAAATCCAGTTGACATTTGTTAATTAAAGCCTCTGTTCCAGATCAGATGCATTGCAGTGGCTCAGAACGGTAATTTGACTTCTTGTGCGTCACTGCCGTGTTCAAATCATGCAGGAGATATAAGATAATTGACATCTGGACACCGGGACAACTCATGAAGGCAGCTTTCTCAGATCCCAGTCTTCATAATGTCAGCTACAGGTCTTTTGACTTATGTGATAAACGTGATGGCTCGACACAAGACTCTGGTCCATGAAGCTGCTTTCACACGTGTTTATAGCAGCAGAACACAGAGGACTGAACACTAAGGTTTTAGACTTCAGATATCACACCTACAAACTGGTAACCCATTTTAAGAAGAGGAGCATGCAAACAGAAGTAGTGATGCTGTTATGTTTGTTATTCATGGGAGCTGTATTTGTACTATTTGTACTATGTTTGTACCTATTTTTCTCTGCTCACTAAGTAGTTGTCTGTAAAATCACAAATCTCTCAGGCGCCCATTAGAGCATGGACAGTCAAATCAGGAATATGCTTCATTTTTTCAAGGACTGAACCTGAAAGACAGATTGTATGGGCTCTTCGCACAGCTCCACTACTTCCTGAACTTAATCCTTTGTTTCCTGTCTTACATTATTGGACAACCTGATTAATCCAGGTGTGTCTGACCATTGTGACTACTCAGACACACCTGGATTAATCAGGTTGTCCAATTATGTAAGACAGGAAACAAAGGAGCAGCATTAAGTTCAGGAAGTAGTGGAGCTGTGCAAAGAGCCCATTGAGTTGTGGAGACTGGTGGAACAAGACTAGCATGTCGTACCATGTGAGATTTTAGCTAACAACTGTTTTGATTACACATCTAGAAGTTATTTTAGAAAAAAAAGTTGTGTTTCTTTGCACCTTGTGAATCCAAAACTCCACTGTTGACTGTCTTTTAGCTTGTGTTTTGGTCTCTATAGGGTTGCAAAGGGGCGGAAAATTTCCAGTAAATTTCCGGTAAATTTCCAGAAACTTTCCATGGGAAGTTAAGCTGGGGAATTTCGGAAATATTCCAAATTGGAAACTTTCCATGGGAATTATGGGAATTTATGGGAATTACTGGGAATTTAGGGAAATTAACTGGAAATTGGGGCTAATTTAAACGACGATTGTAGTGGAAATAATGAAAGTAATGGCAAACAAACACTGCATATCTCCAAAATCAGGCAGGTGCCAAGTAGCCTACTCATTTTAATGTAACAATTACCGATGAGAACCGGTGTCAAAAAGGAAAAAAGAAAAAAACAAACAATCGATCACGGACTTCATGATCGATTACCATGGCAACGAACGAAGCTTCGAAGCTTCGATTTTTTGGGGTCAGCCCTATAAAAAACATGACATTTCAACAGATTTTGCTGCATGTGATTGAGGAATAACATAGATATTCAAGTACTTGCATTAAATCTGGTTGTTTTAGCCAAGATTATGCTACAATATATTTTCCCCAACTATATTTAGTTTCCATGTTAAGGGCCAACCTTGAATTTTGTAAATTTTGGATTTATTCCCATATATTCCCGTTAATTCCCATGGAAAATTTCCAACTTTGAAAATTCCCAGAATTTTGCAACCCTAGGTCTCTACCATCTCCAGAAAGAGAATATCCGGCTCTGTTGTTGCGACCTGTGTCCGTCTGCTGTTGGGCGCCGAGCAGGTCGTGTGCTCTGGGTGTTTACAGCTTTGTTTTTTGTTTTTTTAGCAGGAAGCAGCAGCCTGCTAAGAGAGCAGTGAGAACAGTAAAGTGGACAGCTAAACACTGAGGTGAAACTCACTAGACCCCTGTAAAAGCTGGGAGGCAAGTGATTCAGAAGCATACACCGTAAGACTACGTGCTATTTCGGGCTATTTAAATGATTGGACTGCAGGGCTGTCAGCGGGGGGAACCATGCATAAACAGTTTCCACAAATATGTCCAAAAGAACATTTGGAAGAATGGAAAAAATATGCACAGTATAGCTGCAGTAATATCACTGTTTCTATTCCCCAGCACACAAAGTGAGAGGAATTCACATCTCAGCTTGACTTTAACCCACTCCACTTCTTCCTGGCTGAATCACCTAAAAGGAAGTCTTTGTCCGTCACGCTGCTGTTAAAGCCTGTCCGGGCCATCAGGGTACCATTTTAGCGTGCGGCTGCTTTATCATGCTAATGTAACCTACATCTGTTGTGCACGCCACGCACGCACATTACGCGCACACACACTGCTGCAGAAGTTGGTGCGAGGAGGGAGGTGGGGCGGGGGGGTCGGCGTATTCACAGCGGTTACCCGGGGTGATAACCTCCCTCCAGATCTGGCATTAATCCAGGCCGATGCAGCAGATGTAGCAGTAACTGGGCCAGCGGGGCTGACCCTTCGCTCACACGGCGAATCTTATCAACATCTGGGGGGACTTAGAGCTGGTCTTGATCTCGCTGCATGTTGGTCATGTTGTTCAGGTGGTCGCTAAACCCCCCGCTGGTTTTTAATCATGTGCCAGTTCGGTGCTGCTGCTGCTGCTGCTGCTGCTTGAACTCTTTCGCTGGCGACGCTGACAGTGCTGCCACTGCTGGTCATTTCCTTGGCAGCTTTTGTCCCGTTTCCCGTTTGGACAAAAAAGAAAAAAGAAAAAACACAAAGAGAGAGGACAGCCAGAGTTTAATGAAAGAGGTGATATGGCAGCCTACAAATTAAGTTCCTCTGTAATTGCAGTCACGGTCAGCAGCATATAATTACATGTCACTCGCAAAGAACCTCTGGGCCATTGCTCCTTTTTATTACTGTACAAAAGGAGCCGTCTGAAGCCGTGACGTCAAGGTTGAGGTTTGGTACTTTGACTGCTCTAAAACAAGAGGACAGAGCCGATACTGATGGAGGAATGAGTTATTAATATGCAGTTTCTGCCTGCACATCAGGAGCAAGAGCAAACCTGTCGTAGTCGGTACAGTGGAGTGTATAATAAAGTGAAAATTGCCCGAGTTAAATGAAAAACCATCTTTCATAAGAGAGAAACTGAGCTTTTAATTCAGATTTCAACTCTCTAAGGCAAAACCAGTGGCTTCATGTGATGTCTACATGAACTACTGTTACCAGGTAGTGATGTGTGTTTTCTCTAGTTTTTAATGTTCACAGTCTGCGCTCTCTGTTCTTCAGAGAGAGCACACATTTTAATCACAAAGATGAGAGAAATAATAGACTATTTTCACATTTAATAAATGAGCTCAAGCTGCTCTTAAATTATCCGGTTACGTCCTGCCGTGTCCGGACTATTGAAAACAGCAGAGCTTCAACCTTCGCTGAGTAAAAACATTGTGAGAGATTTGGCTTTCACCTCCATCACCTGTTGCTTTGTGCGAAAAACACAGATGGAAAATCGTGCAGTGCAGTTTTTTTCTTTTTTTCTGTGATACTTTTATTAATTTGCAGGTCTCTGGCTTCACGGAGAGAAAGAAGGAACTTTAATCACACAGATCAGACAAATGGTCACGGGGGCATTTTTCACATTTCATAACTCATCTCAAGCTGCTTCGAAATTATCTTTTGACTCCCTGAGGGACCCAAACATTTAAAACTCCACTTTCAGAAAAGTAAAAAAATCCTTTGTAGAAGTTTTTTTTAATTCTCTTTTTTCTTTTTTGACTCCCCAGAACAAAGCAAATGCTTCTCCACGACTTATTGATTCATAGTTTTGGGTGAAAAGTTGAACTGGCAGCAAAGTTTTTATCTTTTTTTAAAAGTTTGAATTACCAGAATTGATTATTGTTTTCTTTTGTTTAGTCTCTGAAATGCTGATGGTGATGGACAGTCATCAGCTTGCTTGGGTTTTCTTACCCATAATCCCTCAGACATTCAACTAATGTCTGATATAACAAAGAAAAGTGCATCGAAGAATCTTAAAAAAGACATTTTTCGTTACAAAAAGACTGACTGACTGGCCAAAGTCATTGTTGTCTATCAATAGATAATATTGTGTCTTAATCCCAGTTTCCTTCAAATGTCTAGTTTTGTCCAATTTACAGCCTTAAATCCAATTCCCTGTCACATTAGAGATGAAGTAAAGCAGCACTTCCTCACATTTAATTAACCGTAACAAGGTGATGTTTGGCTTTTTGAAGCGACTTAGATACTTAATTGATTATGAAAACCATTGAAGATAAATTTTCTTGACTCAATGACTCATTTCAGCTCCTGTTTTCAGTCTCCACTGCTCCTTCTTTACTGGGGAAAAGACATTTTAATCATCAAGATCCGGAAAAATGATATTTTTTTAATCAGCTGTGCTTTTTTTTTTTTTTTTTTTTCAGTTTTCATTAATCATCTCAAGCTGCTCCTGAATTATCTTCTACCTCTCTCGGGGGTCCAAACAGTTAGGAACACGGTTTAATTTCCGTTCAGCAGCTATTCCCTCTGGTTCTTATATTAATAATGTGGAAGTGTGTGTGTCCTGTTGGTCTTATAGGAAGGATAATTGTCAGATTATGTGGCGGCCACAGTGTTTGTTTTGAGCTGTACCTGTCAGCGCACACACCTTCAGCAGCCAGTTCTTCAGGGATTAAAGGGTCAAACACCATTTTAGGATTAAGACTGGCTTCTTAACACTTGACTCTCCGCTCAGATGTGAACTCCCGCTCGCAGATAAAGACTGAGCGACTGACTGACTGACTGACTGACTGACTGAGCGCCTTCCCTACAATCTGTAAAGCAGAGCTGCCAAGACAGCAGATCGTCGGTGGTCAGATGGCGTCATCCGGCCCCGATGGGTCCCTGGATGAAATCTGGAGTTTTGGGTTAGAACATGATCCAGGAGGCGATTGGCCAACTCACTGCAGCGAGGAAATAACAAATAGCGGATGGACTTCACACTGTGTACGTATGACGAGGACCAATGGTTGCTCAGTCTGATGAGCTGTGGTGTGGTCTGATGTCTCTGTTGAACCAGTCATTACTGGTGACGTGTGTCTGTTTGTGTTACAGTAGAGTTGGCAATTAAAATCATGTTCCAGGGTGGCAGGAGAACAGTTTATCCAGGTTTCACCATGCAGTATACAATGATTATTTTCATTTTCACTTATTTAGAGGATCACATTCATGATTAAAGCAGAAATAAGCGGAATGTTTGTTAATATAAGTCTTAAATAGTTATATCTTCCGACAGCAATCACTTACATTGAGTGTTTGGTCAGAAACATGGGTCTGTCAGTCACTCTGCTCTGCTGTAAGCCGAGGAGAAAACTTTCCTTGTATCCTACAACCTTTATCCAATGAGGAGAGAGAACGGCATAAAGGGGCGGTCCTCTCTGTGTGTGCAGCCAAGGGATGCGCCTGAATGTGGTGACGTAGGGACGAGGGCGGGGACTGCTAACTCCATCGGCTGACAGAAAGTTAGCCAAAATGACCAGATCGCTTACTTCTGCTTTAAGAAAACAAAACACCAAAACATCATCTTCTTTTGAAGAGGATATGCAGATTTTTACTTTAAAGGGATAGTAGCATTTTTTTTAAAGTGGGGTTTTATGATCTACAAATAGCCCCTAAGTAATTTAATTGCAGTAGAAGACTCTCTGCACTCCTCCCGTTAGCAACGCCAGCCCATAGCCTTGCCCAGAGATTTACAACATACATTGTTGTGAATGGACCCAAAGAAACGGCCTATTTTCGTGGCCTAAAAGAGGTTTTACGTGAAAAAAAAACACAGTTCCATTGTTCGCTATAATATCATTTTTTCCAGCCCCTCAAAGTGCAGGAAAAACACAGTTTTTATTTTGACCTAACCAACTGCTGATCGGCGGGCGCTAACCCTGGGCGGAGGGATACGTGAATTGGTTAGGTCCAAATAAAAACTGTGTTTTTCCTGCACTTTGAGGGGCTGGAAAAAATGATATTATAGTGAACAATGGAACTGTGTTTTTTTTTTCACGTAAAACCTCTTTTAGGCCGCGAAAATAGGCCGTTTCTTTGGGTCCATTCACAACAATGTATGTTGTAAATCTCTGGGCAGGGCTATTATGGGCTGGCGTTGCTAACGGGAGGAGTGTAGAGAGTCTACTGCAATTAAAGTACTTAGGGGTTATTTGTAGATCATACAACCCCACTTTAAAAAAATGCTACTATCCCTTTAACTATGCTACATTACCTTAATTAAACAGCTTCGGAGTAAATGTGATGGTTAAATAAATGACTATCTCTCGTTTATGACAGATAAGACTACACAAACATGCATGATGTAACATCGTATTTGATAAATAAGGTTATCCACCGCTACATGGATTGCTTTCTCGCTGGCTTTGTAAAAAACAAATGCACATGCCCGAGAGGAGGGTTAGCAAAACAGTGGAAATGAGACCGGACTTGCATAGTTCACCTTTAGATGCCTTGTTTGTCGTCCTTGAAGACGTCATCCAGGCCTAAAGGGCAGCAGCTGGTTGACGTTGTCACCTCACTGCCAGATATTTATGGTTTGAACCTTCCTGTGTTTTCCTGCAGGTACTCTATTCTAGGCTTCCTCCCAGCAGGTTAGGTCCGTTGCCCGCTGCTGTCAATGTGAACATGACTGGTTGTGTCTCTGTGTGTCGGCCCTGTGATGGACTAATGGAGACCTGTCCAGGGTGTAACCGCCCTCGCACAGTGGCCAGTGGGCTTCAACCCAGTAAGGATAAGTGGTGTGGCTTATGGATGGATTGGCATTTGCATTTTTCACCGCTAATATTTCATCCAATATTTTGTTTAGTAGTTAATCAACTGAGAAAGTGATCTGTAGATTAACTGACAATGAAAATGGACATTAGGTGCAGCCCTAATGAAAATAGCTGTTGATTTATTTTCTGTTTAGTTAATCAAGCTCTTGTCCATTTTGTACCATAGACGAGAGATATTTCCAAAGAGGGAAAGAAAAGTAATTTTCATGATGTTATTTTAAGACATTAACAAAACAAGCTACTGTATTGAAATCTAATTGCGACACTCTCTTGGTATGAAATTTGGAAAATCTGAATCTGTTCGCTGTGTTCCTTCCCTGCTTCGCTCTCATCTGTCTTAATTACACATTTCTGGGCAGTCCCGTCGACTTCCAGGAGCATTTATGTGCTCGGTTTGTGTTCATTTCCTAACGCGAAGTAGCTACAGAGTCATACAACTCCCAGCCAGTTGGATTCATTTGAACATGTTTCGCCATTGCTGGATTACGTTTGGCAAGTGCCCCCCTGCACATTGTACACTTGGCAAGGCCTGAGAGCTTGTTGTACTCCTGGCAAGGGGTTTTTCTGCTCATTGGCACTGGGGCGCTCCAAAGCCCCAGAAGAGACGGAGCAGCAGAGGCCATGTTTGATAAGGAGTTGTGCTCTCCATAGAGTCGGACGAGGCTTAGAAATGCTGTCCAAGTGACAAAAAAAAAAGAAGTCATACAGAATCAAAAGGGGCAGCGAGAGGCGTCGGAGTGAGGGGGACGACTGTGTGTAGAGTCTAAAGCAACAGTTCAAGTATTTGCCTTGCTGAAGCGTCCTTAAGCAAAACACTGAAACCCATTTAGCTCCTGTGGTGCCTCGCTTCTAGCTTCTCCCGGTCCGGGGATAGTAAAAAAAGTCTTTCTTTGGAGCATCATCTCGGTGTCACGGTTTCATAAAATCCTGCAGGACACCGTCTTAAGGCCGTCTAAAAACTTACATCCGACCCGGCAGAGCTTCATTTGATCCATCCCGGATGCGTCAGAGGTGCTCTTGATCCTACCAGCCGCGCCGCTGTAATCCTGCATGTATTTTCTCAACAGCCTTTTTCCTAAACATTTGAGGTGGCAAGATCAAGCTGGGTTGTTACTCTCTGACTAACAGCTGATTTTGTGCAGCTCGCCTTGAGCTTTTCTGCGCTCCGCCCTTGAACCGAGGCCTTCGGAGCAGGCAGAAAATCCCTGTAATTGCATTAGTGTTGTTCAACTGCAAACCCCCCCCCCCCTCCCTCCCTCCGTTTGCCACACCCGCTCCCTCCAGACCGGCTTTTTTAGCTTAATTTATTGCCTTGACATGTTCGGATTTATTTTTCATCCTGTTGCAAAATTGCGGATGACACATACAGCAGCATCAGATATCCTTGACGCAGCTTTGATTTACTCTCCTCGTCTCCCTCTCTCTCATTCGAGCGTCAGGTTGTGCTATAAAGTCAGTGATGGGCTCAGCGGGAGCCAGGTCTGGTCATAGTCTAGGCCCCCGTCCTGAGGGCTCTTGACCAAGCCGGCTAATAAAAGGTTTCAGTGCCAGTGTGTTATTATCCCCGGCAGAAGCCCGGCGCTGCTCCGGGCGCCAGCGCCGGGGGGCTGATTACCTCCATGAACTGAAGAGGTTGACAGACACAAATAGAGCCCGGCGGTTAAGCGAGGGTATTAAATAAAGTGCAGTCAATTTTTTTCATGAAATATAATCCAACCCCCCCCCCGCATCATCTGCTTTTGTGCTCCCCTCTGCCCCCGAAAACTTTTCCCCTTTGTTGTGGTCATTATGGAAAAAGGAAATGGACAGCGGTTTCAAAATGCCGCGTCCTATCTGCTCGCTGAGCCTGCTGTTGTTTTGTCCTGTCACGCTGTTGCGTTTGAGGTTGCGCCGTCGGTTTTTGTCGCGTCCGCATTTGGTTTTTTTGGCTTCTTATTGATTTCCCCGATCACTGCTGTTTTTGTTTTTGTCGTTGTTTCTGACACCACTGCCTCCTCCCGGACCTTAACCCACACACACACATACGCTCGCATTAAATGCCACATATCCCCGTCCTTCAGATTTTGCCAGCACAGTGCAGCCCACACACAGAGGCTTTGACAGAACAGCAGCAAACTTGATTGTTGTTTTTAGCAGGAGGAACACCTGCGCGGCCTCATAGCCGGCCTGTTTGGTGGCCTTCGATTCACCTGGCTGGTTTTTATTTATTGTGTGTTTCACAGGGTGCTTGTTCCAGCTCTGGGAGAACCTTCACAATCAAAGAGGATTAATGAAAAACAAAAAAGCCGCGCTGGCAAATCATCTGAATGTTTTTGTGATTGGAAATCTCAGAAACATTTCTGCAGCCCGGAACAAAAAGGATTCAGCTGAGCCGGTTTTTCTCTTCTCAAAAAAACAAACTACAGACAATAAATTGGGAGTGAGACACGATTTAAAAATATGTCTTTAATGCAACAGATCCGTTATCCAATCCAACATATCCTGTTTGTTCCGCAGCGCAGGAAGATTAGAGCCGTCTTTTCTTATGCTTGGCGCTCGCTGTCATGTAACCTCATCCTGACAGACAGTATTATGGCTCACGTCTCTGGATTCATTAATCATTAGGGAAGGAGCACGTCTGCTTGAAATGGACTTACACAGTGAATGTATCAAAGGAAGTGCCGACTGAAGGGACGGTCCTCCAAGATCAACAGGGTTTTTCCCGACATGGAGGTGGGAACATCTTGATAGGAGCGTTTTTCACATGCAACATATTTTAGTTGTTGTTTCAGGAATCCTGAGTTTAGCAATAACACGTTATCATTGATTGTGATTTATTAGCTTTTTGCAGCTGTATATTATCACCTGAAACAGAAACTTTGTCGACATCTCACTTAAATCATTTTTATTCTTGCAAAATGGCATTTTCAATCTAACAGACAGAATAATGTAGTCATAGAAAGACCTCAAATAGCTACAAAAACTAAAGTTTGTTCTGGCAGTTTACATAATATAAGGTTGATACTGCATCAATTAAATATTGCAATACTGTCACATATTAGTCACATGAATCATTACTTTTACCACAGTGCAGATTCATCTGTCCTCATGATTCACTTCCCCTGAAACTCACCTTGGATTGATGACTGATTGGGGATCGAACACTAACGTAGGAAACCTCTTTAAGGGCGCATTCACACCTGCTTTGTTCTGATTCAGCAACTAAACCGATACAACTGGATCACTTGTGTTCACACATAGTAACAGCTCCAAAAGGTCCAAAGCATAGACTGTAAAAAGAATGGACGTAGCATCCGTGACGTCACCCACTGGTTTTGGGGAGTCGTTTTTGTGACTCAAATATGGCGGCCTGAACAGCGCCATGTTGGATTGGCCGGCCGAGAACCCGCCCACTGGCCTCGAAGCAGCCTGTCTCCAGACCTGTCACTCAACGTTTCCGCGCTCTAATTGGCCAGAGTTTTAACCTAATAACAGTAAAACGGTAGAGTTAAAAAAGATTCACCCCCCTCAGAGTGTGTGCGGGGGTAGGACCAAAAAACGTTCTGACACCAGGCTTTGATCATGTTTATTGAGGATGTAAAGTCGGCGATTTTAACATGGGGCTCTATGGAGAATGCTCCCTTCTGACACCAGCCCCCAGAGGAAGCCGGGGGGATTGCAGTTTTTTGAACGCGGAAGTGAGCTTCACTTCTCAGACCGACAACTGCCCCCTTGGTCCAAAGTTGTAAACAAGTGCCATGCGCTAACAAACTCCTCTCTTATTGGTCAGAAATTTTTAAAAAATGAATTACCCCAATGAAAAAATGAAAATCCGACCAAATCGCGGTTGAAGCCCAGACCAGACCCAATACTTGTCTTCTGTGTAGCCTATATTTTCAGCCCTAATCCGACCCGAACACGGCAAAAAAATAAGAAAAAGAAGCGACTGGAGTGATCCTCGACCAGAACTCGGCCTGAAGAGACAACTTTCACCTGTTGTGACCTTTCCTTTTACTCTGGGCTCCAGGTGTGACCGTGGTCTGTTGGTCTGGTCCACACTTTGGTGCAGGCTGAAAAATTTCAACTTTTTATTGGATGGATTGGCAGGATATGGCATATTGTGGAAACATTCATGGTTTCCAGAGGATGAATCCTAATGACTCTCTGGAGCTACACTCAGATTCATCTTTGTGGCTTTCAGGGAAACGTTTAAGATAATCCAACAGTTTGGTCCACATATTGATATATTCCCCTTAGAGTTACTTGTAATCAGTTTGTTGATCCTCTCTGACTTTTCCTTTAGTGCCGTGTCGGATCAGTGCAGCCTTAGAGAGCTGCTGGCCTGCCTCTCCCTCCCTCTGTTGGATGAAAAGACAGACTGTTGTTGTTGTTGTCATCTCTTTAAAGTTACAGCACTTGCAGACGCCACAAATCATCTTGCCAGCTAGAACAATGCGCTCGTAACCTGAAGGTACAGTATCAAAGTCTTGGCCCCTGTGAAGGCCTGAGCTACCAAACAGGACAAATTCCCTTTTATTGCTCAGTCACTCGGAAACTTCAGTGTACAACACATACTGCTTTCTGTCGCTCGCAGCCTTGAGTGGAAGTCTCCTTGTCGGGCACATTTCTTTAACAAATAACACCTTGAGGAAAGTCTCTGCAGAGGCCGGACGCTTGTCTATAGTCAAGTGGAGAAGGAAATTGGCGACACCGTTTTGTCTCTCCGCCCCCCTCCCGACTTCCAGATGATGTGCTGCATCTCTCTGTCTAATCCTTTTCCCAATCTGTAGTTTGCACCGGTGATATATATATATACACTCAGATTTCTCAGCGTGAGCACTCATGCTGTGTGTAATCACTATCAATGAGATGAGGCTCTATTGTGGAGTTATGGAGGGATACCACTGAGTTTCAGGGGAAATATCAGTTGTTAAATGTCAGTAATCCTGCACTGGCATTTGGCAAATTGAAATGGATTTTCTGTGGTCGATGTTTTTCTCAACAGAGAGACCCCCTCCCGCACCCCCCTCACTCCCCTCCATCCTGCCTTCGCCCTTCAAACACAAGGAGACGAGGAGAATAATTGCCATTCTGCTGTGAAGTGCTTCATAGAAAATACAAAATTGTGCGTGTGGATGTGCAGCATCGGCTCTTTGCTTTAATTTGTGATTGTGTAGCGGGGATCCTCCGGTCGTCCGCTGCCCTGGTTTGTGGTTTTAAAGTTTAGGACACCTGTGGTGGATGGAGAGCAGCTGATTTATTACCACACAGTAGCTTTGTCCTTGTGGTCTCTCCTCTGCCCGGTGGCCATCTGCGACCGTGAGAGGCAGCACTTGAAAATCTCAAATATTACAGTATTTTTAAGCTAAAAAAAACTGCTCTTGTCCAGAACGAGCAGCAGAAGTCATTCTCTGTGATTGGCTGAATTGGCCGCGAGACGCTCTGGCTCCATGTTTCCTCTAAATATAACCCTGGACAATAGAAGCTGTTGGGTTTATAGAACGGGGAACAGTCGCAGTTTTTTTTTTTTTGCCACATTTAGGCTCCATTTGGCCGTGAAGCACGAGTGAGTGGAGCAGGTGGTCTGAAAAATTGAGCTTCTGCATCTTCATAGCCAGGCTGTCGCTGTCTTTTCACACACTGCTCCTGATTTACGCTTTATTAGCTTCAGCCAAGTTCAGCAAACACACATTCAACAGCTCGACGGCGATAAAAACAAACAGAAGCTCCCAGACAAGATGAGACTATAACACATAAAAATAGTGATAAAAACAAGAACGGAGAGGTTGAATGGAATATCCATAAAAAAACAAACATTACCCAGTTTACATGTTTAAATGTATATGAGCTTTTACATCGCTACAGATATTGTGTCCGTTCTGTTCAAATTATAGAGGAGCTGAATACAATTTCAGTTTTGGATCGGTTTCAAAGACTTAATGCATATCGGAAACATTTTATCTGACCACACAGATACAATCCTGCTGTGTAATTTAACAACACTAGGTTTGGACCTATTACATGGCTAGACGGTGTAATGAGGAAAAACAGTGGTGAAGTCGTCGTGTTGTATTTGCATTCTGCTTCGTGTCGCCCAGTTTCAACTCTCTGTGCTCACATACACAGCACATGAACACAGCTGGACTCGCAGTGCAGCTGTTGCTATTTCAGACAATGGAACAAGTTGGAAGTAGTGGTGATTCTGGAAAGCAACTGGTTTGTCTAAAAAGTCACTTGTTGCTACTCAGAACTATAACAATACTGCAATGTAGAGCAAAAACCCAACAGACATCCAGATGAACTAGAAAATATCAGAAACCAAAATGACAGGAACGGCTACAAGTCTTCGAGTGCTTATCATCATTCAGTGATGTTTCACTTCTGATGCACCTGCACAGTATTTATAGACTTATTTTGACTTATGATTTAGGCTTTTAATTGACCCTTCGCCAACCCCTCCCACAAACGGCTAGTGTCCAATCCTACGTTAGCAACCGTAACTATAGGCCTGGCAAGCTTTTGGCAACGAGTCATCATTACGTTTGCTTTTGTGGACACATTTTGATACTAGGACGAAAAACATTTGTTTGTAGAGAAGGATGTTGTTGTTGCTGCTGCCGCTATTACGGCGGCGGCAGCAGCAATATAGAGATGTTCAGATACGAGCGGACTTTTTTTTCGACTTGAGCAAGTGTAAATATGGGGAAAACCATATGTTCACCTCCGAAATGACAGCTGTACTTTTAGGGCTTTTACCTGGGCGTTTAGGGCTTTTACCTGGACTTTTAGGCGAGGGATCCTCCAGGCAGGGACTGCTTTCAGAGAAAAAAAACAGCAGCAAAAGCTGTATGTGGTTCACAATCGCCCAAAAACTTGCAGTTTGACAACCAGTGAGATGACCTAAGTCTTGGTGGGTTGATAGACGGTAAAATGACCAGCCCTTAATGCTGCTCTGTACATTGTCCAGTCGTGTCGTTGAACAGATGTTTTATCCTCCTGCGCGAGTTACGTCACTGAAAACTCTGAATGATCTTTGTGACTTCTTCTCTCTATTATCTCAGAACAGTTTATCCAGACATTTGCTGATATTTCCTTTGAAATCGATACCAAATACTGCCAGGAGCATGGCTGGGAGTGAAAGCTTGCCCGGCGTAGCAACAGTAAAGGGCCCTTACGCAAAGGGTCAATTGAATTACAGTGCAGTACAGAAGTCCATACGCTGGCTACTGCTGTGACATTTAACAATCAAATGTAATAACAACATACCTGAAGAAACAGAAGTGACTCTTATGGTTGTTACATAAATGCATTTTAAATTGCATTTAGCAATGAAGTTTCCAGTCAGACATGGACTTCATACTTAATAATGTTGTAGACTGCCCCTTAAAGGGACAACCAGGAGTTTTGGAAAAGCAAAGTGTTTTCACACTACATTTATGAGCCTCTGCGCACCGTGAAATTCTTTGACCGGCGCAAGACAGACTCATGTTTTCATTCATCAAGAATTAAAGTCAGAGGTTCAAAGACTATCAGATACCGCCGTAGTTCCCACCATAAATTCTGCAGCGTTATTCTCATAACTCGCCGCGAAACCGAAAGTAAAAAACGCTGGTCGGCTCGACCAGCATCTCCGCCACCACTAATAATAACAAAATAACGATAGAGACAAAACCATATATTTATCGAAAATGGGCCCATTAACAAGTGTGGGTAGCGGAGATTCATCCACATTAACGTGAGACTTTTTTATAACCAAATAGAAACTCCTCGTTGTCCCTTTAATTCGTAATAACATGTCACCATTGTTAATTATTTAGTATTAATAATAAGCTGTAGTTAATGATCAGGATACAAAGTAACAAGGAACTAAACTTCAAAACAAAATGTTACAAGAGTATTCTCCTAAGTTTTCCTTGATATTGTACCTGAGTAAATGTATTCCAGCGACTGTACTTTGCTCCAGTGGTTTAGTGGGTCACACGGCGTGTCGTCGTTATCCAGCTCATCTAATGAAATACGGAGCGTCACCGTGGGAGACGCGGCTTCCTTCAAGTGCCTCGAGGCAGAAATTGAGAGCGGTGTCAATCACTCTGTAAATAACTTCCAGTCACATGTAAAATCCCTGTGGGCTGTGTCTGTGTCTGCTCACACAGATGTTCAGCCTCTCATCCTCCTAAAGTGCCACAAAGAGCAGCTTTTTTTTTTTCCTATTTTCAACAAATTCGTAACTTCCTCAACCTACGCAGCAGAACATGGAGCTTCACTGTGACTGTGGACATATGGTGTTGTTTTTATTTCTTTCTTTTCTTTTCTTTTCTTTTTAACCTCAACCTTAAAGTTTGTTGGCTCCAGAAGGGGAAGTGAATATTGCAGAGTGTTTAATCCGTTATACTTGTGGGGATTATGTTCCATTTGATATCAGATATGCATTAGTCAAATGGGTTTTGACTGCTTTCCCCACCACAGGCACGCATACGACGAGTACACGTGTGCTCACACACACATGGACGCACTCACACATTTATATTCATATCTGCTGATTTACAGTAAGTCTGGGATTTGCATTGTTAATGTGAAAAAAAACAAGTGGATGAGAAGTGTGTTTTTCCCTGTTGTCGCCTCCTGCTGAGTTTCATCCACATGAAAACAAACAGATTCTCTTTTTGGTCCCAGATTAAGATTTTCCTCTTTTTTTTAATGATGCTCTGTCTGTAGCATAATGATTCAGTATCATGCCACCAGAGCAGATTAGTGCTCATTTGACCTGGATTGAAGGATTTTCTTTTCATGTCACCGCTGATAAGGGTGATACAACACAAGTGGCAGCAGCAGCAGCAGCAGCAGCAGCAGCAGCAGCAGCAGCAGCAGCAGCAGCAGCAGCAGCAGCAGCAGCAGCAGCACAGGGACATGTTGTTATTGTACCGCAGGGAGGAAACACCATGCACGTCAGGCAAATCTAAAGTTTCATTTGCACGGCACAGACATTTAAAGCTGCTCTCTAGGTCTGTCTTTTATTATTCTAGACTTATAAAACAAGCTGAAGCGGACGAAAGCAGACTGGAGCTGCTTCCCAGCTGGAAACTGATCCCTGAACAGGGAGTTATCAACCCTTTAAAAGGGAAAGGTGGAGTTATTATCATATTATCACATGCAGATCATCGTCATTTCCTGTCCTTTGATAGAAAACATTACAGAATAGTTGGATTGGTGGTGGAGCTGGGTGATGGGGCCTAAAATAAAATCTCACACAACAACAGTTGCCACAGTCTTTTGGCAACAGAAATGTAGCTTGTGATTGTGCTCTAAACCCGACAAAACCACTTCCAGACGACCGAGGAGACGGCGGCTTTTATTAGAGCGGACTGCCATGTCGATGTTGATGAGAACACTTGTGTTACCACGAACTGTGGCGGCTCTGTACAGTAATTATGTTGAAGTGAAATTCGATTTTCATCTTTAAACATTGTCCTAAAGCATAGAATTGAATCAATCAATAAAACTAATTTATTGCCCATGGAGCTGTAGTTGTTGGACTTCAATGGAGCACAAGAAGAACATTGAAGTTCTTTATCACTGTTTATGTAATGTAATATTGACATATATTGCAATCTAATACACTGTCAGGGAAACTCCTCTCACACACTGGCTGCTCTGTGTCTTCAGAGTTTCTCCAACTTCATGTTGATGTTTGGATTTTTTATTCGGAGCAGGATTTTTGGCTAATCCAGCAAATTGAATAACCCAACAAATCAGTGCTGTATCACACTGATGCGATGACATTATAAAAATCCAATATTATGTCCTAAAAGCTGCTGTGCTAATTGATTAGCGGAATCTCATCATAATACTGTAAAACTCTTTGAGATGACAGAGAGATAACTGCTGCAGTGGTTTGGATAAATCTGCAGCGGCTGACTGATTATTTATGGCTGCAAACAAACTAAATACCACCAAGTGTCAGAAAATAATGAAAAACGCCCATCACCTTGACGCCCACTTTGTTTTGTCCACAATTGAAAGATATTTAATTTCCAAATATCACATTTGAGAAGCTGAACATGGTGAATGTTTGTTGTTTTTTTGCATTGTAAATCACAGAAAAGACTGATTAGTTATAAAAAATTGTTGTTTTTCTTATTGTAAAAAGTTCCATTCATTATAGAGATAGATGACTTGTACCCCAGCTCTTCTTGGTGTCGTAGATATACAGTTTCCTTACCCAGTGTATTGTATTTAAATACAGTACAACTGAATGACAGATTTCAGTTTCTGTCTTTTTTTAATACCTGTTGATATTTTGAAAAATATCAGTCTTGTTGATTTTGTGGATTTCCCAGCATGCAAGTTTAACAAGCCATTTTGTGAGAGGAGCTGGATTACCAGAGACGTGTTATTGCCTAAACAGACGACTGACAAACACCCTGCAAAGCGAAATGCAAATGAATGAGGTGGATTGTTTGTATTTGCAGAGGGAGAAGCCTTTGCATGTCAGAGAATAAAAACCTCCTGCTGCAGGAGTCTGTCTGGCTGATGATTAATGCTCCGTAACTCAGCGAGGAATAAAAAGCGAAGGGGGAGTGGATGACGGGAGGATTTCCTCCTCGGAGCAGATAGAGGATCTCCACAGATCCTGTTTTTTACTAAGATGAAGGGAGGAGGTGCAGACGGAGATCCTCTGGTCCCGGCCCGCTGCCACGGGACGTGCTGAGTGAGGTGACTGCCCCCTCTACTGGGCTCAGCAGGGATCAGCAGGCTGCACACCCCCTCCCACATGAGCCATGAACTGAGCTGCTGCTCACTCATTCATAAGGCTGCAGTGATACAGAGTGCTGCTTTGTCTATGCATTTGTTCATCTCTCTTAGTTTTGCTTTGAACTTAGTATTAATTTATTAACTTATTGTTTGTCAGTTGTTTTTAATTTTTAATATTTTTATCATAATGTGTACTCTTGTGAAGGAGATGTTGGATCTCAAGAGATTAATGACCTAGTTAAGTAAATAAATGAAAATCTGACAGCTGTTGTTACCTGTCAGATTATTCGATTTTTAAGATGAATATTAGATTTTAGATGCCAAAACCTGCAGAAACATTGCTCAATTATGAAATATCCTTCTTTGTAAAGTGTGATTTTCCGTTGAAAGTCATAACTCTACTGCAGCAGGGTTTTAAAACACAGATATAGAGACAGAAGGAAATGAAGAACTAATGCAAAGAGGCACCAGAGCCCCTTCTGTGCGTCTCTGGATCTCATTGTGCACTGTGTACTGCTGCATGGCACAATAAGGTAATTAACACTGGGTGTCACGATTCTCCAAATCCTCGATTCGATTTGATTTTCGATTTTTGTAACAAAAATCATGATCCAGGGGCCAAAATTTCCCCCAAGGTTTTGAAACAAATATATTTATATCTGTACATTATCATAATTTTATTTTCATTAATTTACTGATCGTCGATCCTCTCTTTGACTTTGATGCTCGAGACCATGACGTAATTTCGATCGATTTCGATAAAAAATCGAAATCGTGACACCCCTAATTAACACCCAATCATGTGCTGAGCTGTGTGTGTGTGTGTGTGTGTAAAGATGCTGAGCAGGCCCAGTTCTGATCTTGAATCAAGAGGAAAAGATCTAAGTGACTTTGAGGAGGGGTCGGAGATGCTCAGCTGACAAGTGTTTGAATAAGACCGAGGTGAGGTGACGTCTCTCTCTGCGTATAGATCTATGGGGGCCGTCTTCAGTAAGTAGCTGAGGACAGCACATCCCATGACCGCGGCGCTCATGCGTTACCGAGGATATGTAAAGGAAAAACAGAGGAGCAGCTCTTCACGGGTGACTGAGGATGTCAGAGCAGGACGTGATCAGACTGTGTCAGGGAGAGAAGCACGAGGCCCGTCGACAATGACAAAGAGAGAGATCTTACAGTAGGGGAGCAGTGCATAAACTCCTCATTATGAAGATGATTGCACATTTGAGAGTTCAGCGGTGCAAAAAAAAAAACAGAGACACTGGTCGACAGAGAAAAGGTGAGATGGTCAGAGGAGTCATCGCTTCAACATATTCTTGACAAGTGGGCGAGTGCGTGAGTGGCAGACGCCAGGAGAGCAGCGGGCTACAGGCCGCGCATGCTTGACCCCGACGACGACGAGGGCCGTCCGTTGTTTCCATTCTGCTGCTGAGGGAAGGAGGGGTTGGATGGTTCAGGTCCACTTGTCCCCCTAAGAGGAAATATTTCTATCCTGGTGGGAGTGCTCCTCCTCTCCTCCTCTCCTCCTCCAGGATGATGATGATGATGATGATGCTCTCATCCATAGGGGACGAGGCCTCGCTGGAGGATGTGACGAGTGTGTAAATGAGGTGAATCACGTCCTGTGGCCTTTCATGGTCGCCACATCTCAGCCCTGATGTGACTGGAGGTGGACTGTGGTCTTCAGCATCTTCATCAAAACACCACCTGAAGGGGGGGGGGGGGCACTTCACTGTAACACACTGAGAGGCTTTAGTTCAGTTTTACTTCATCATGTGTTTTATAAAACGTTGTCCTTTTTCATGAACACTGATGTGTATGTCATTTATAAACACAGTTGTAAATGTTTGATAAGCTATAATGTGCTTAATAATTGTATTTTACAATGATAATATTGTAATTCTTGATTAATTCAGGTATTACTTGTCATTTAAATATTTTATAAAACACGTTTAAAGCGGAAGTAAGCGATATTTTTGTGTTAATATAAGTCTTAAATAGTTATATCTTCCGACAGCAATCACTTACATAGAGTGTTTGGACCGAAACACGGGTCTGTCAGTCACTCTGCTCTGAGCCGAGGAGAAAACTTTTCTTGTATCCTACAAGTTTTATCCAATGAGGAGAGAGAACGGCATGAAGGGCTGTGTGTGCAGCCAAGGGATGCGCCTGAATGTGGTGACGTAGGGACGAGGGCCAATAGATCCACGACGAGGGCGGGGGCTGCTAACTCCATCGGCTGACAAGACGTTATGGTGCGTTCAAGGCAACCTGTAACTCGTGTTTTTCCGACCTGTGAAGTCGTACCAGTTCGATCTGGTACGAGTTCACGGGTCGGAAGTTACGAGTGGCCGTTATAGTGACTTTCACAGGTAAAACAGGTCGGAAAAACACAAGTGGGTTGCCTGGAACGCTACAAAGTCGTAAGTTGTGACTTGAAGCTGTAATTTACGGTTTCAAAAGCCTGCCTGGAACGCAGCATTAGCCAAAACGACCGGATCGCTTACTTCTGCTTTAATCTAAATAGTTTGTTAATTGTTTACTCTCACTTTATGAATGATCTTACGGAGACGCTATGATCTCATAAATACTGATTAATATATAATTTATCAAGTATGAAAATACAAAACACATTATAGATGATCTTATTGTATTAAACCGGAGTTAAACATTTATAACTGTGTTTATAAACGACATACTAACTAGTATCAGTGTAGGATGCTTTATAATTGATGAATTAAGTTATTATAAAGTGTTACCATAATACTTTGGAAGAATTGTTGAGTCAAGACACATGTGAAGCAGCACAACGCTGTTCTGACAACACGTTGCGGTTTTACACATATTGTAATTAAAAAGTTAAAATCTTCTTACTGAAGTGCAAATTATCGTTTTCATCACCTCAGTTATTGACACAAAGTCATTAACATCAGCTTCACCTTGACAGCTACAGAAACGCTGCTCTCACATTAACTCTGAGGTGATAAAAGTCCTACAGTATGCGGTATATAGCACCATGAAAGGGCCTTTAAGCACATTTTTTGCTGATAATAGGTACGTTATACATACATAATTTTACTTAAGTGAGATTTGCACTATGAAGTTAATGATCTTCGCTTTCATTTGAAAATGAAATGGAAAGAAAACAAAGAGAGTGGATGTGTGATGAGTAAAAAAAAAAAACCCACAAGACGGCTCATGAATGGAGTTAATCACAAACCTAATCTAAATGCAATAACATCTACAAATTGTATTAATTCTCTCTCACAGTTCTCGTGGCACTCAGAGCTCCTGTGGGTGAAATTTGGAGGGGGAACTTGTGCGTGACCATTTTACCAGCAGCAAAGAGCCCACTCCTCCTCCTCCTCCTCCTCCTCTTCCCCCTCCTCCTCCTCCTCCTCCTCCTCCTCTTCCCCCTCCTCCTCCTCGCGGGAGAAGAATAGTTTGTTATCTTGTACTTGGATGACTTTTGAAGTGAGACCTTTGGTGGAAATGTGACACGAATGAAGTCGTGTGTCTGGACCCTTCGCTCAATCTCGAGAGTGAGCTCTTTGTTTATGGCCCCTCTCCTCTTTTCTGCCCTGGAGAGGCTGTGGCTTGGAGAAAGGAGGAGGTGGTGCTGGGGGGAGTGAGAGAAAAAATCTTGGTAAATATTTTCTCAAATGCCTTAATTGAAATTGGATTTTAACTGCTCGCTGGACCGTGGTGGCAAAAATCAGGTATCAGGGAGGTAGCGCTTTTGCATTGCAAATGTAATTTTGTTTTTTGTTTTTTTTCCCACCCTCCTTTGCCCGTTGCCCAGGAGGCACTCGAAAATCGCTACCAGATATGTTTTTTCATGAGCCATTTTCTTCAGGTTGAGCTTCTCATTATTCCAATACCCAGTGCGATTAGCTTTTTTTGGATTGAACTACAGTGTGGTCCTGTTGTTTACGGAGCTGCAGCCCCCGAGTCTTTGTGGGGAAATTGTATTCTCTTCATGCCCAGATAGAGCCTGATGGAGGTGAAACTTTGATTGCACGTTATATATGGGGAAATAAACAGCTAATTTGCTTTGAGTTTTCATTCATCACACTAGTGAATGGGGCGCTACTTGTTGATCGTTCTGTAATTCGCAAATTTATTGCCTATTTGGTGTACATTAAGTGGGAGGATTGGTGCCGTGATTGATAGAGAAACTAATGTTTGGATGTTTGTTTTTCGGATCATCCCTGTAGGGACCAAAGGGTGAGCAGAAAAACCTTATATCTTCCTATTCAACATGCTACAACCACAGCATAAAAATACAGTGGGAATGAATATTATTAAAGGGATAGTTCACCCAAAATTCAAATTTCACTCATTATCTACTCACCCTCATGTCGACTAAGGGCTGGGAGAAGTTTCAGAGTCCTCCGTGCCTTCTCTGAGTTACGGGGGGGTCCGCGCAGCAGTATTTGTCCATATAATGGTTGTCAATGGATACCAACTTTCTTCGTCCAAAAGACACACCAAAAAACATCCAAATACCTCCATAGTGCTCGTCTGTAATGTCCCTCTTGTATTGAAGCCCCGACATGAGGGTGAATAGATAATGAGTGAAATGAACCCAATGAATTTTGAGTGAACTATCCCTTTAAAGGCAGGGTCTGTAGGATTTTCCTAAAAATCAAAATGGATATATACAAAAGAAATCCTGCTTAATCATCACCTATGGGCGTCTACTCCTGTGTGGTGGTGACTGTGTCTGCAGACAAACTGCAGCGGACAAACCTACAGACTCTACCTTTAAAGTGCTGAGTAAAAGGAAGAAGACATGAAAGTCTCGTCTTTCAGTTATTATTAGACACAGAGGTCATGTTGCCTGTAGTGATTCATCAATCAACAGATTAGTTGATCGGCAACACGTCTGATAATCATTTAATTGTAATAGAAAACACCAGATTTTCAAATTGTGAATATTTTATCCTTCATTTTCTACCAGATGAAACATTGGCTTCATATTTTTCACATTACATATAGAAAATGATCAACTCAGTCTTTAATATTGGAAATAATCACTAGTTGCAGCTTAACTGTATATTTAAAGCCTGTGGGGAGTTTATACTCTGTTTGACATAATGTGACACTAAACCAAATACATTAAAAAGGTCTGTGTGGAGACTTTAATCAGGTTCTGACTCTGGGAAAGTAGAAAAAAAAGATTAAATTCCTTTAAATTACTGCATCTCTTGAGTATCTCTCTGACCAAATCACACACATCTAGACTAATAAATCTGATCTCCTTTTGATAACTAATGTAATAACTTGTAATGAGCCCTCCGGTGAACACCTCTGTTAGAGGCAATATAAAAAATATATAAAAGTCCAATACAGCATAAAGTCACAGAAAATGAAAACACTGAGGTAAAAAAAAACAAACAAGTGTCTTAAATTTGAGCTCCTTTTGTTGCTCACATTCCCACACTGGCTGCGGCTGCTCAGTTTACGATGGTTCAATTAGGTCATTGCCACAAATGGACGAGGAGGCCATCAATAACTTTCTGCTAGTTTTTCTGTGATTCGCTCACACAAGCTCGCCGCAGGAGAGACCGGGGAGAACATTATGGCTCCCTGGTGTCCCGGGTCCCGGTGATCCCACACGCTGTGTCTGCGGACTGAGATCAATACCTGCTTGGGGAGTTTATAGGTTTTAGCACCTTTTAAAACTAGCCCCCCCCCCAGCACCAGAAAGCCTCTTGGTCCTGGTGCGTTTTTTTTTTTTTTAATCAAAATTTTATTTAATTCCTCAAAAAATTAGAAAAAAAAACATAGTGAATAATACAGGGCACAAGGGAGTGTGATAGATAAACGATAGACAATACTAACAAACAGGACAACAATAAAAATAAAAACAAAAAGGGGAACAGAACCAGAGCAGATGCACACAGAACAAGATAAAAATAAATAAAGATAGAAAGGAATAAAAGAATAAGATAAATGAATAAATGTCAAAAATTAAATGAAGAATAATAACAATGATGATAGCAATAAAGTTGCAGTAAAATAAAATAATAAAGTAAAAAAAATAAATAAAAAAAGATTCTGGTGCGGCAAAAAAATTTCCAAACAAAACTATTAGTCATTAATACATTTTGAGTCATATAACCCCCCCACCCAAAAATAATAATAAAAAAATAATATTAATAATTAATAAAAATGACTAAAGAAAAAAAAAAGAGGAAAAATACTGTAAAAAGATGCTCTGATACCACACAGCAATAGCAAATACATCACAGACAAGACTCACATACACAAAAACAAAGACAACCACAGACGGTCCTGGTGTGTTAATGAAACGTCCCGGGGCCAGTGGCGGCCATAAGTGGCACCGCAGTTAATGGCCGTCATTGTCTGATTTGATGGTCACAAACAAGGTCGTTGCAGCTGCATATGGAGTCGTATTCCTCAAGCAAAATGTTTTAACATTGACCGAAAGCTCTAATGTTGAAGCTTTATGGCCGCTCCGCTGCGTCTCTGCTGGTGTTAATGGTCTCCCACCCCCCCCGCTCCACCATCGCACCGCTTCCCTCGGCGTCGGGGAGTTTTCAGCTCCTCTGTCAAACGGCTCAACAGGCCGACTCGTGATCACCCTGATGGATGGGCCAACCAGTGAGGGGAGCTGGTGGAGGTTCAGCACCCTGCTATAGCCCACGCAGAGCCTCCAATCGCCTCCAGACTTTGACACATTATTTCCCCCGTGATTTGTGGCCAGATTGAGGTTGAAGGAGACAAGGAAATTTTCCGTCCTCATGAGAACAGATGGATGTTGTTGCGGCGCCGCGGCTCGAGCCGAGGGTTGTTTCTTATTTTTTTTTATTCCTCTCTCTCTTTTTTTTTTTCAGTCCACTCTTGAAGAACCATCTTGCTTCATAAGGGATCGGTTTCATGCTCCATAATGGACTCTTGATGACTAGCTATTACGGCACATTTTCAGAAAATGACCTGCCATTTGTTTTTTCTTCTAGAACGGCGGAGAGCGAGACTGAAAAGTCCCTTCAAGAGAGCGATGAGTTATTTTGTAAAATACTTAAAGTATTGAGTGGCAATGGAGAATTTCTCATTTGTCCCCTTTGTGCCGCCTCATACAAGATCAAAGTTGAGACCCCTCTGTTTGTGATCAAAGATGGTAATGGGGGGTAATGCCACGAAATGATACGTGATGTAACACGCATGCAATTGGTAAAATGCGATAGGCTTGTCAGGGCAGCAAATGGCCACCGTCTTTTTCATCCACCCCCCCCACCACCACCACCACCACCACCGCCGCCGCATGTTTGATCTCGTCTCTGAGAAGCGAAGCCCCCGGCTGCTCCCTTGGGACGTTTGATGTTGGAGATCAGAGCTGGTGGTGGTGCAGGCACTTTGGCTGTGGGGGCTTCACCATTATGTCGTTGCCACATCCAATCTTCTCACCATCAGATAACTTCAAAGAATCTGTGAAATACCACCTTCCTAAAAAATCCAGAGTTCCCCACTGGTGTTGTCTGTTAGATTAGCAGCACGTTATTGAAGTTTCCTGGAGGAAAGAAGAAAAAAACTGTCTCTGACTCCATAGAAATCTGTCATCACCTCACACTCTGAGATGGTGTTACACACCGCAGACTTTTTTTTTTATTTCATCTCTTCGTCTGATTCTTTCTCTCCTTTGTGCATTGATCTCCAGCGCTGCCCTGCCGATGGCTCCTCCTCTGTGAGACCTTTCTGTGTCCTCCATCTCTTATCCATTATTCATCACTCTCTCTTGCTCTTTCTGCCGGTGCAGTAATACCCCCCTCACCTCCAGACCATCATTGTGCAGTTTCTCAATGTATGGAACAACGCCGTCTCAGCTGTGGCTTTATCGCTAAAGTAGATTATTATTATATTTGTGCACACTAGACAAAAGCCGTGGCGGCTCAGTTCAGGCCCTGTGCTGCATTCAGAGGTGTGGTATAGGGGTTGGGACAATGTATCACCAGCTGTGGCATCATTACTGTTGCATCACACAGTGCAGCTTCTGTCACCATGACAACATGTAACTTTTTTCACAAAACTTGACATTGGTTTTTATCCAAGGCTGTATAGGGTTGCAGATGGATTTAGTGACATGTCTCTATCAGTATTTGGGAGGACACAGCTGTATGAATCATCAGTCCAGAGGTGGTTGTAGTAGGTTGTCAACTATTCAGCCACCACTGGGATTTAAAATGACTGAATCATTACTGGACTGTACCGAAGAGATGCACGAGTGGATTAGCGGCATTTTACTGCTGTCGATCCACAAATTTCAACTTGTTGATTTTGGATGAAAAGATACAAAAAATGTTGTTTGTCATTTCCTGATGTTTCCCTCTCTTTTAATCAGCAACCTATTACTGTTTTATAGTTATTATTTAAAGCTGTACAGAAAAGAAAATTGAATTTGAGCCCACTGTGGGTCTTAACATTAGTGTAATAACCCATCTATCAGACGATGTAGCCCAAACTTTGAGCAAAATTCTATTTTTGATTAAATCCGGGATGAAAGTGTGGTATTTTTTTTTTCCATTGGATAATGCAGGCACACAAATTATTCAAATTCGTTTTCCTTACTCGGGTAAACTCGTGCGGCAGCTCGTGACAACTCGGCGTGACAAACAGGACAAACGGCCATTTCTGTACACCTTTAAATGTAAATACAAATACCATTTGGTCAACAGCATTAAAAAGTCTTCTTTGTTTCTGGAGGGGTTGTTGTCATTGAGACCAAACCTATGACCTTAGCTTTAACCCGTGTACTAAAACACAATGCTTTTGTTTTGTTTGAAGTTATGTTTTGGGGACATTTTTAGATTTTTGGGGGGAATAACGATTGGTAAAGATCATCTTGGTCGAGAATTCAACCATCGATCACCGCTTTGGACTACGCCAACATGCCAACATTTAACTACTAGCGAGCGCCCCATGAAACATAATGTGTAAAGCAGTGGTTCCCAACCTTTTTTGGCTCATGACCCATCACAAATTTCTGGTGACCCTCAATCAAGATGCGCAAGCTCAGTTATTCTTATATGCTGCATTTTATTTGAACTTGATTTATATGTAAGAAAGTGAAAGTGTCGAATATAGTTGTTTAAAGCAGAAGTAAGCGATCCGGTCGTTTTGGCTAACTTCTTGTCAGCAGATGGAGTTAGCAGTCCCCGTCCCTACGTCACCACATTCACGCGCATCCCTTGGCTGCACACACAGAGAGGACCGCCCCTTTATGCCGTTCTCTCTCCTCATTGGTTGTAGGATACAAGGAAAGTTTTCTCCTCGGCTTACAGCAGAGCAGAGTGACTGACAGACCCGTGTTTCAGACCAAACACTCTATAGAAGTGATTGCTGTCGGAAGATATAACTATTTAAGACTTATATTAACACAAACATTCTGCTTACTTCTGCTTTAAGTCTGTGGTGTTTTCAATCATAATTTTAAAAATAAAAATAAAGAATATTTAAAGAATTAATTAAAGAATAATTAGTTAAAAACATATTTTTAATTAATTTTTTTAATAAATTACTAGACATTACAGGCGACCCCATTTGAATTCCTGGCGACCCCAAGGTTGAAAAACACTGTAAAGTGTCTCTCTGTCTGTGTTGTTTTCATTACTTATGATGTATATGTATGTATATTACTTATATATATGGGTCACACCCATTCAGCAGTCTCACGCTGAAGAAAGCCAAGGGCTGAAACGCGTCCGTCAGGCACTGCTGTGCGTCTAATAAATGTTTGACTAATTTGTGAGTGCTGCCATTTTCAGTTTTTTTCATTACTTGCAAGCAATGCATCTTGGGATAGGTTAAACCATGACTGATCCACCTGTTGATGCGTCCTTGTCCAGAAGAAGAAATTTGTGTATCTTGGTCATATTTGTAGGAGCCTTTGAAATGGGACAGTCAGTGTGTGAGCGTCTTTGAAGTGTGAATCTGTGCAAATGGACGATTTGAGGAGGAGGAAGAGGAGGAAGCCGTCAGAGAGAACTCATCATGCTCGTCACATCTGAAGTGAAGGGAGGAGGTCGCCGTGAGTCGTCTGTGTTCAGTGGAAAACTGAAGTGATTGAATTCAACACTGTCTTCTCTCCACGTTATGAGCTTTCTCCGCCGCTCCGCAGACGTCTCTCCTGACTCTGACAGAGCTGTCGTCTCAAACAGTTTCAAAGTGGCCTGAGCTGATGTACTTTTATCTTCCAACTTTTTTTTTAATACTAAGTTTAAAAAGTCAGAACATAGCACCTGCGTAGGTGTGGACGAGGTGTGTAGCTCACATTCGTCTGCCGCAGCATCTACAGCAAACTGACTGAGAGACAGAGACAGAGACAGATCCAGACAACAGTGTTCAATCTCCGATAATCAGCGTCAGTTGTAACGAAGATCTGAGTAAAGCTCAGACACGCTGACAGAAGTGATCTGTACCAGTGATTACACAGCGAGTGATACCACGGCTTCCCGACATCTAAGACTCGTGGAGAGAAATTAACCAAGTGGTGAATGATCTGAACAAAAGCAGCAAACTGTCACAAAGTCAGAAACACGACCGGGCTCAGAAGAGACAGTCAAAGCACACAAACGTCAACTCTATCTCTGGAGGAGAAAGCGACTTGACTGAAATCTCTTCAAAGACGCCTCTCAATTACTCTGTTTAGTTGCATCAAGTGCACATGCAAAGTAACAACAGAGAGAAAAAAAAAGTAGTGTTGACAAAAATGACAGAAAAATATATTCAGAAGGAAGAAAGATGTAATACTTTTCTCCTGGCTAATGTCTATATTTATATACAATTTGAAAAACCGGGGTAACTTTTGGCAGTTAACCACCGCGCTATACCGAGAATATGTTTTATAAGTGAAATACTTGAACTGAGGCTTTCTCTTCTTTCAACTTAAAGAAAATCAAATCAAGCTGCAGATTTGATTTCACAGGTTCAGGATGTATTAAACTCTCCTTTAAAGAATCACATCACTGTTGGATGCACCGCGTATTTCCGCTGCCCTGCTTCTTTGGATCGGTTTGTACTGAAAGTTGAGGATGTCACTCGTTCTGTGATGAAATCGTATCATCACGTTTTATGCAGCTCACAATCCTGCACCGTGAAGCTTTCCTGCAGTGTGATAAAGCAGGGGTTCCCAAACTCTTCCATGCCAAGGCCAAGAGATTCCTCTTTGTAAACCCAATGAGTTGGAGGCTTGATGTCAGGAGCAAACCGCCAGGTCATGAATGATATTTTGACTGGCAGGCAATTAGAAAGATGAGCATGGCAAATACAGTTTTGATATGTTGTATTATTATAAATTATTAGGTAAATGCAGAGACTGCTTGCCAAAAAACTGCCCCCGATGGGAACGCGTATCAGCGGTTTTGCATGTATTTACCTTGAAAGCAACTCCGTCTTGTAACATAACGTTATTATCTCATAGCGTGGTGAATGTGCAGGTCACAACTTGTCCACCAGAGCGTTTTGGAGTTGTTGGATTGTGTATGATGATGAGTTTGATGAGGGAAACCAAGAAATCCCATTAGCCTCCGTAGCCTAGCTCTGAGCAGCTCGCGGCTCTGCTCCGCCGTTCTAAAAATAGCTTGCACAGACAAATAAAAGTAATGAACCTACTGCTAAGACTATAGGGATTATGGCAATGGGCCAATTTGTCAAAATGTTGAACTCTCCCTTTAACAACATTAAAGCAGATTTTATTGTTTCTGATTGTTTAAGAAAGTTAATTCTGAATAATTTTCTGTTTTTAATTATATTGAAAAATACACAAATCAGTCACAACATCAAATACACCGGTTTGATACCTGAACTATATTGTTTATAAAAAAACTGTGCTTTAGAAATATTCTCCAATCATCTGGTTGCTATATTGGCTGTTTGCTATTATACGCTGTGTGTTGTTTTAATACAGGATCTAACTGTTATTAAACAGAGAACTGTATTTGTCGGCTGCAGCAGCTGGTAGATTTATGATGCAGCTGGAGCGCCTCTACTCTATTTGTTTACTCTTCGATTCAAACTATTAAGCTCCTGACAATGAAGAAATGAAAATGAAATTCTGATTAAAATGCTCCGGCTCATTTTGTGATGTCTCTGCGTTTCTCTGACTTGTGCTTAAAAGCTCTTTTTCTCTCTCTCTCTCGCTCTCTCTCTTTCTCCACAGAAGAAGTCTGTCATCGCCACCAGTCTGATTGTGGCGGTGTCGCTCTTCGTGGTCGTGGTGAACTACTCGGAGAAGCCGTACTTCCTCCTGCAGCCCGTCTTCGGCCAGACGTTCAGCAGCCACTGGATGTTCTCCAAGCAGCCGTACAAGGCCTTCAAGCCTCACCTGGGCTACGTCAGCATCCCCAAGCAGGAGGTGAGGGGCGCTACACACACAACACAACACAACGCAACACAACACAGTCACAACAACACAAGCCCAGATGAACAGATGCGCCATGTGTTGTTTTTTCACCTGAAGTACAGTATGTCATTTTGGTTTGTTTTTTTACAGGGATAGTTCAACATTTTGGCAAATTGGCCCATTGCCATAATCCCTATAGTTTTAGGAGTAGGCTCGTTACCTTTAATCGTCGGTGCAAGCTATTTTTAGAACGGCGGAGCAGAGTCGCAAGCTGCTCAGAGCTACGCTACGGAGGCTCATGGGATTTCTTGGTTTCCCTCATCAAACTCATCAAATACACAATCCAACAACTCCAAAACGCTCTGGTGGACAAGTTGTGACCTGCACATTCACCACGCTATGCGATAATAACACAACGTTACCAGACAGAGTTGTTTTAGAGGCAAATGCAGAGACTGCTTGCTGAAAAACTGTCCCCGACGGGAACGTACATCAGCGGTTTTGCATAAATTTCCCTCCAAAACAACTCTGTCTGGTAACGTTGTGTTATTATCTCATAGCGTGGTGAATGTGCAGGTCACAACTTGTCCACCAGAGCATTGTGGAGTGGTTGGATTGTGTATTTGATGAGTTTGATGAGGGAAACCAAGAAATCCCATTAGCCTCCGTAGCGTAGCTCTGAGCAGCTTGCGACTCTGCTCCGCTGATCTAAAAATAGCTTGCACCGACAATTCAAGATAACAAACCTACTCCTAAAACTCTAGAGATTAATGTTGAACTATCCCTTTAAGTTTTGTATTTTGCGCTGTGAAATCATCTGATTTTTACTTTCATTAATCTCGGCAGAATAATCAAGCCAAAGTGGAGCCGTCACACACAAAGTGACTTAAACGTACTATACATTACTGTGAAATTACTCTCGCAACACAAAATCAACAACATCTTACGCTGTTTTAGTTTGTTATGTCACACTCACTTTAGTGTGTAAATAACAAATTACCGAGGACATTACCTGGTTGTTTGAGGACACTTCTGCTCAGCTCAGCCGATTGATCGAGCGTCTGAAACCTTCATTTTTCCACAGACACAACTCAAGGAGAGAAAGCATCTTTTTTTTTTTGTGTGTTCACTGCGGTGATATGTTTATAGAGTTATACAAATAACTGTCTTGATTCTCAGAAAAGAGACCCCAGAGAGTACAAGAGTACGAGTACATAATCTGCACTTAGAGAGAAACTGGGATGCAAGAAACTGAGCAGGAAAACAAAGAACAAAGGGTCAGACTGTGGCAACCCCCCCCCCTCCTCCTCTCCTGCACAGTAGAAAACACAACCAGGCTCAGAACAAAAATAAAAAACTGGAACACCAAGGCACATGGTGCAAAGACGATCTGGAAGTGGACCGGTCTGTGTGGGGAGGAGGCAGCGTCTGAAACCACTGCAGATTAAAACCATGTGCACAAACAAACAACTGGACTCAGTGAATGAAAAAAACCCTAATGAGCAGAGTGGAAGTCAGGAGCGCGACAACATGTAGTGAAATGATGGAAATAAACATGGCAGCTGATAAATGGTGATGAAGGACAAAGTGTTGATGCTGCAAGCTGAGAGAGTTTTTATTGTTATTAGTAATTAGTGTGTGAGAGAAAATAACTAAGAGCTGATTGACATGAACATCTACCGCATTATATTCTGCAGTGCTGGGAGGGTTTACTTTTAAAATGATTACTGATTACATGTCCTAAAATGTAATCTGTAATGTATTTGGATTACTCAAATAAAGCAATGTATTCTGAATACTTTCTGGATTACTTTTAGATTACTTCAAAATCGCCTGCCTGAGCACCTCTAACTTGCTTTAAATGCGCCTTTAACTTGCTTTAACCTTTAATTTGCTTTAGAGAATGATCTTACACATGATCTTATAGGCTAGTGTGGCTCCTTTAAACTAAAGCATTAATAAATGTGTTTAATTTGTTATGATTTTCAGTTTAATTTGTTATGATTAAAAAAAAAAAATTGCCAATCACATTAAATTAGTAGGCTTAGGTTGTATTAAAACTGAGCAGCTTTCTCTGCTCTACAGTCCAGACTACAGCCCCTCAACCTCTCATACTTATGCAGAATACCTTCGAAAAAATACACAATTTAAAATAGGTTTTGTTTGTGAGTGTAGGACAAGCAACATGATGATATTTTGAAAATAAAGTAATGACAGGAGCCACTGTTAAATCTGTAGGCTAACTCTAAAACTGTACTTAAACTCACTTCTCTGCTGAAGTTGGTGTGGTTTTGGAAACAGCGTGACGTTGCTGTTAAACCATGCTCATTAGAAACATCATGACAGTCCAGGATCCTTTTAACAACGTGATCCTGTCACAGTTCATTCATGTTGTTTACCAGAGACCGGACATTGAAGAGGAATATGCTGGGCATCCCCATAACATTACCAAAATGAAGCCAACTTCAGCAGAGACGGCCGGCAAGTTCCTCCTTTTGTTCTAACTTCGCCACAGTGACACAAGTGTCTGCACAGTCAGTGCAACCCTGATATTCTGTATTTCTGTATTTAGATCGCTCCACGCAGCAGGATCCACATCCACACACATGAACACATGTAAAAACTTTTAATTTCCAACCTCTGACGTTCTACAATTAACCTTCCTCCGCTCGTCTTGTCTCAGTGTGAGTGTTGTAACACCGCTAACCTTTTCTTTTATGGTGCATTTATATTCTATAACCATCCATTAACATTAACCTTCCATCACACAGCATCCACGCCATAATGAAGCCGTATTCAAATGCACTCATGCAAATGCACAGCACCTCCTTGAGGATTTTTTTTTTTTTTTTTTTACATTTATTTTATTAGGGGTCTCTGTGATGGATCTGAAAACGCCTGTTTGATGTCTCTCGTGTGCGTTATTTCTTTGTAATTTTAAACACCCGTGTCCGTGATCCTATTCTTCATCCTTCCTTCAAACAGCTCTGTGCTGTATATTCCCCGCACAGTTTATGGAAATTGAAATATCAAAGCCTTTTAACTCCCACCACATCAAAATGTAAAAAACCAAGCTGTGTATTTGTTATTTGGGGAGGCAGCTGGCGAAAAGAACTGAAATCGTGCTCATATTGGTGGAAATGGAGTAGTCACGCTGGAAAATCATGCAGAGAAGCGTGCAACGTTTCCGGCTGACGGGGAGAAGGGGGGGGAGGGGGGGGTGAGGTCTGCGCTTTCAGTTTGGGGCGGCGATACATCTGGAGTTGGAGTCGCAAACGCATACGTTGGTCCTTCATGCGAAGTGGATGCCTCATATTCCGCAGCCTGATATTGGCAGATTAATGCGAAGCGTCAACCCCCCCTCTTCCTCCCCCTCCTCCCCTTCCTCCCCCTCTCCGGAGAGTTTCATCCACACAACACGGGCCCAGAGGCAATCATGTCTTACACCAGTCTCTACGTCTGCACCTCCTCCTGCCTCCAGACAAGCCTGCTTAAATCACTGCCCTCTCCTCATGGATATTTATGCAAATCATAGGAAGAGACTGGCTCTTTCTGCAGCATTAGGCCTCTTCTCGGCTCCTGTTAACCCACCAGTGTGTGTTTTTCAGCAGCAAATCAGATCGGGCAGCGATCGGCCTGACTGAACGTGAGCGCCGAAAGCGTTGGTTGCTCACGCCTGAGAACTTCTGACAAAGGATGGACAGAATTGCAGAAGTCTGGTCAAGGTGATACGCGCATGCATGGTGTCAGAAGTGATTAAGTCCAGGATGAAATCCCGCTGTGCGAGCTGTCAGCCTGTGTTAAGCACACAGCAACACCTTAAGAAGCAGTAATATTTCTCCCCGGACAGTGAGGCAATCTTACCTGATCCACAGCGAGGTGTCATTTGAGGTGTTATAAACCTCTCGCCAGCATGTATAATGCATAACCCGGCAGCATGGGAATGGTCTGCCTTATTTTCCTCATTTGATTGAGTCTGTCTCCAGGTGTGATAAATTGTTCCCGCTCTGCTTTTCAGGAGAAATAGAAAACATTTGTCTTGTGGCACTTTACATTCATGCCTCTGGTCTATCACAGCCGGAGACAGAAACTCAATATTTTCATTTAGAGCTGAAAACTTACAGGCCCTTTGAAATGTACACAATAACCAACATGGAGGAAAAGTGCCTCTACTTTCTTTTGGATGATTTCCATCTGTTGGTAGATCCAAAAGCTCCTCTGCACGGCGCTCCCTTAGCACCAACCAGCTAATTAGCTTCGAGCTAGTTGCACCATTAAAACTCGAGGAGTTCCTCGGCTGGCGAAGGCCTCAGTGATGTGTAAATCAGTAAACAGGGAACATCTGTAGAAGCCTTATGATCAAAAGCATTAAAGTGGGGGAAACAGGAAACCGCTGCAGCATCAGAAGCTGCAACACAACTTCCAAAACACAGATTTTAATAGAGGAGCCACATGGTTCTGCTAAACCAACAAGAAAATGAAAACACGGCTTTGTTTTATTTATGCATTCACAAATAGAGACACATGTTCCAGAGGTATTATTCCTCTAAACTAGAAGATTGATTGGTTTAATCTGATATTTTGTATTTAATTTAACTTAATTGACATTTTGCCTCATAGCCGGTTAAACTAATCAATGATCAAATGTCAGTTCAGATATTGTTTATTATCCACTATATTAACCTCCAATAAACAGGTTAGCTGTCATTTGCTTTGTTAGCCACACGTCTAATCTCTTAACATCCCTTTTATGGAGACAAAAAAAACCTTCACGCAGTTATCTGAAATAAGTCTTTATTTTTCACCATTATTTTCTCTAAGATGACATTTCACACACACACACACACACACACACACACATGGAAGCTGCATTTCTCCAGTTCAGCACAGTGTGTTTTTCCCCGACAGGAAGAGCATTCGGAGTGAATCACTCTCCAGCACCATCCAGCTAATCAATGAATTTTTAAACACAAGGACTTCCAGCTCCCACCGAGGCGTCTTACACTGGGACTTGGCACGTTAGCGTAATAATTATTGCTTATTAATTAATCGTGTTTAGAGCATTTTAATGAACGTCAAGGTTAAGTTCACATCCCAGCGGTGCAATTTAATGAAGACCGTGTCCCCGGAATTAAGCCTGCTTTTTCTTTTTTTTTTTAAATAACCCACTTTATTTTTAGCACACTCATGCATTAAAATCTGAGGCTTTGCTGTGTGATTCTGTGCTTATCATGGAGTGCCAAATTTATTGGGATTATAAAAGTGCTCTCTGTTTCCGCGGCACACTGAAACAGCTCCGCCGTCGTGAATGCGAGGCTGAAATGTGAATCACAGCTGAGTGGAGGGAGAGGCTGTAACGTTTTATTGATTTACAGGATGTAATATTAATGGATTTGTCAGGAGCTGGATTTCCAGTCTTGTAGCGTGTGCTGGAATAAAAATGCTCCAGTGGAGTTTGTAGTAATACATTTTCAGGTTTTTTTTAGACACTTCCTTAATGTGTGTAAATGTGATTAGTGTTAATGGGAAGCGAATAATGTTCAGTGTCATTTCAGATATTTGTGACTATAAACTAAGCAGATGTCTGTTTTTATATTTCAATGAAGCTTTTTAAGACAAGGAAATGCTCATGTGACCTTTTTTTAACCTCCATACAAATAAAACCCAGTTTTCTGCAGTGATGGGAATAACTTGGTTAATAGCATTACTAACGGTGCTACTTTTTTCAGTTACAAGTAATCAAAATAGTTACTGTTTCCCCAGTTATAACGCCATTACAGTTACTGACAATAAAATGCATTGTTATTTGACTCAAGAAGTTACATCACACAATAATAATACACTCGTTTAAGTGTACGTTATATAGGCTACACTTTTTTTCAGTCCATCAACTGGTCTGGAACTAACCAACTCACTCAGTATTGTGTGGAGGAATACTGAGTGAGTTGGTTAGTAACCGAGTTTGTAACTACATAAAGTAACTATTATGTTACTTTTTTATAACATTTTCAAATATGTCTCGCTTGGACTCGCTCCCCGCCTAACCTCCTGTTTATCTGGAACTAACCAACTCACTCAGTATTCCTCCACACAGGCAGGGATACTGAGTGAGTTGGCTTTTTTCCGACTAGTTGATGCACTGAAAAAAATGTGTATATAACATAGACCTTCACAGGTGTATTATTATTTTGTGACGGGACTTCTTGGGTCAAATAACGGCGAGTAACGGTGCTGTCAGTAAACGCTGTTATTTTATGACGCCGTTAATCCCATCCCTGGTTCCAGACATAGACTGTAAAAAGAATGGACGTAGCGTCCGTGACGTCCCCCATTGGTTTTGGGGAGTCATTTTTGTGACTGAAATATGGCGGCCTGAACAGCGCCATGTTGGATTGGCTGGCCGAGAACCCGCCCACTGGCCTCGAAGCAGTCTGTCTCCGGACCGCTCCGGACCTGTCACTCAAAGTTTCTGCGCCCTAATTGGCCAGAATTTTAACCTAATAACAGTAAAACGGTAGAGTTAAAAAAAAATTCACCCCCCTCAGAGTGTGTGCAGGGGTAGAAACTATCGGTTGAGACCAAAAAACGTGCTGACACCAGGCTTTTAACATGTTTACTGAGGACGTAAAGTTGCCGATTTTAACATGGGGGTCTATGGAGAATGCTCCCTTCTGACACCAGCCCCCAGAGGAAGCCGGGGGGATTGCAGTTTTTTGAACGCGGAAGTGAGCTTCACTTCTCAGACCGACAACTGCCCCCTTGGTTCCAGATAAAGGGGGGTTAGGGCGAGCGAGTCCAAGTAATTTGACATATTTAAGCATTTTATAAAAAAGTAACACAATAGTTACTTTTTCTGGTAATTTGTTACTTTTATAATGTAATTATTACTCAGTTACTAACTCAGTTACTAACTCAGTTACTAACTCAGTTACTTTCGGGGAAAAGTAATGAGTAACTGACTTTTTAAAAAGTAACATGCCCAACACTGGTCATTTGTTGTTTATCACTCCACTGCTCCCCTGCAGCATCCCAGAGCTCGGTGCCTTGCTCAGAGGCTCCTCAGCGGCGGTGGTGGGTCTTTGCAGTCACGCTGCAGCCATGTGTCTGGCGTGCAGTTAGCCAGCACAGCCCAGCCAATCTGTGTGTGCTGAGAGGCGTGATGGAGTTATGAGATGGGCTGAAGGAGGGGGGGGGGGGGGGTGATGGACGAGCTGCTGACAGCTCAAGGCTGCCGTGACGTGTGTCTCAACCACCAGGCAGAATGGAGAAGCTCCACCAGCCCCAGGTCCAGGGATCATTTCTTGACCCGTGATTAAATCCATTCATGGGAGAAAAGCCAACAGCAGGTAGCAGGTCGGAGTAATTCACCTTAAGAGTTCTGCTTGTGTAACGTTTCCTTTCCTACGCCCGTTGATCTTCAGAGCGTAAAACAATGAGTGCTGATGAGCCAAGTCGTTGTAATTGAATTTACTGGATCGTCTCGTGGGATTCATTTTGCAGAACATAAAGGGAGAGTTTCACATTTGCTGCTAAAGAAAAACAACCCAAAAAACCATCAAGAATTCAACACAGATGCAATTTGTATTCAAACCAGTGACATTACACTTATTCTCCATTAAGCAAATGATCAAACGGGGCTTAGTCATGACACAATGCTTCTCTCTTCTTTAACTTTTCCTTGCATTCATTCACGTAAGTAAGTTTAATCTCATCAAAACAAACCGAGCATATTATCTTCAATTAGGTAAATCTCTCATTCCAGATTCAGAGAGGGCTTTCTTCCTCCCTTGGCAAAGCACAGCTAAGAGCAATTATTCAAGATTCATTACAAATCCCCTTTCTCCAGCAAAGTATAATATGAAATACAAAAAAATACAAAAATACAGTAAGATAAATGACGCAACTTCCTGGTGTCTCTGCTCTGCGTCGTAGCAGTAAGTCTCTGTCGTAACTCTGAGGTCCCACATTCAATTAACTTAATCAATGTTAGTTCTGGGCACAATGACATTAATCTTGGGACATAAAAGAAAGTTATATAGAGGCTGTAAAACCTTGATGAATATTCTTTTATACGTAATTTCCAAATGCATTTCACTTTATGCTCTGATCACACAACTGGCTTGCCAAAACTGCACTTTAATAATATTGCACACATATAAAATATGTCATCACAACATTAAAAAAATTTAAACAACATGAGATGCCGCAGTATATTTTAAGAGAAACACACTCAGAGGTTGGCATTTAGTTTTTTTTTATCTTTTAATGGGCTTAATTGAATTAGAATTGAATGAAGGTTAATTAGAGGACACAAGTCAAACATGCTTGTCTGCAGGTGAATTCAGCAGTTAAGGCCTTAATGGGAAATTTAATTGTTAATTAATTCATTATAGAATAACATTGTATCTATTTTCTATATATTTTTTAAAATAAATGGGAGAAATAATGATTTATTTTCTGTTGCAGGACAGAAATTGACTATAAACTCCTGCAGGTGGTCTGTGTAATGTTTTCCCATGATGATGATTTCTTTATTCACTTGTAACAGATGGAGGATGTTGCAACCAGTCTATACAGAGTATTTTTACACTCTGATATAAATCCTTTCTCTTCAGTCTCTGCTCTAATTATCAGTTGCTTTGTTGTGTCCTCTTGTTGTGTAAGCAGAAGCGCAGGCCCAGTGACGTTCCCTTGGTAACTGATAGAAGTTACTAAGTGACTTATTGTCTCTGTAACCACGGCTGCAGCCTTGAGAGTTGGACCCGAGTCAGACTCACAGAGAAGAGTCACAGCAAAGACAACGGCGTTTTGTTATCGGAGTGACTGTTAAAAACCTGGTACAGCAGGAGAGGAGAAATGTTTAAATATCATTGTACTGGTGAACATGTGTCTCTGAAAGACTTTGACCTTGACTCGTAGTTTCCACATGAACATGGATTTGTCTTAAGAGACGTGAGAGCTGAGCTGGACGTCTTTGTTAGTTTGAGACTTGCACTTTAAGACCCAACGTAGACTTGTCTCAGTTGACTTGGTGCTTGTCTTTGATTTGTCTTGATTGACTTTGACTTTTCTTGATAGATTTTGATTCGAGCCTTGACCTGAATGTGTCTACATTGACTTTGACTTGATACTGTGATTTATCTTTGTTAATTTAAAGGAATAGTTCTCCAAAAAGTTATTTTCAGTCATTGTTGACTCGCCCTCATGCTGATGAATACTCCAGAGTAGTTTTTTATTCCTCAAAGTGCATCTGGAGACCCGGGAGGCCGGTTCGTAGTCCAATGAAATATGAGAGTCAATAGCGCCCGATACAAAAAGTCCATAAAACTACACAAAAACCTTGTAATATTCCTCCACACTGCTCGTCCGCTGCAATCCAAGTGTCCTGAAGGGATATAGTCTAGAGTTTACATGAAACGACGTCATTTGCCTGGGGTGCGCTCTCACGTTCACGTGTGCATTGCATGAACATGAGAGCTCACCCAGGAATAGTTCTCCAAAAAATTATTTTCAGTCATTATTGACTCACCCTCATGCTGATGAATAATCCAGAGTAGTTTTTTATTCCTCAAAGTGCATCTGGAGACCTGGGAGGGGGGTTCGTAGTCTAGTAGTAGTAATATTCCTGCTCGTCCGCTGTAATCCAAGTGTCCTGAAGGGATATACTCCAGAGTTTACTTGAAACAACATCATTTGCGCACCCCAGGCAAATTCAATACAGCACTGTTTAGGCTGTAAAAAATGTCCTAAATGACGTTGTTTTGTTATTATCTCATAGCGTGGTGAATGTGCAGGTCACAACTTGTCCACCAGAGCGTTGTGGAGTTGTTGGATTGTGTATTTGATGAGTTTGATGAGGGAAACCAAGAAATCCCATGAGCCTCCATAGCGTAGCTCTGAGCAGCTCGCGACTCTGCTCCGCCGTTCTAAAAATAGCTTGCACCGACAATTAAAGGTAATGAACCTACTGCTAAAACTATAGGGATTATGGCAATGGCCCAATTTGACAAAATGTTGAACTATCCCTTTAAAGCAATACTGCCAAAACTAAATATTTTCACTCAGTACTTGATTGTAACCCACCTGCTCCTTCTCCTCCAGCCGCTGAAGCTGCACTGTGAGCTCTGCAGCATCGTGTCCAGCTCGGGCCAGATGTTGGGGCAGGCGGCCGGCCCGCAGATCGACCGCTCTCCCTGCATCTGGCGGATGAACAACGCGCCGACCCGAGGGTTCGAGCACGACGTGGGCCGGCGGACCACGCTGAGGGTGGTGTCCCACACCAGCGTCCCCCTGCTGCTGCAGAAGCCCCAGTACTTCTTCGGGCAGAGCAACGACACCATCTACGTGGTGTGGGGGCCGCTGCGCAACATGAGGAAGGACGGGAAGGGCATCGTGTACAACATGCTGCGCCAGGCCGCAGAGAACTACCCGCAGGCTCGCATCTACGTCACCACGGAGGACAGGATGAACTACTGCGACATGGTCTTCAAGAAGGAGACGGGGAAGGACAGGTGAGTCGGGGCTCGGGGGGAGATCTCCTGTGTTTGTGGATCCTACTACTCTGCCCTACAAAGGCAAAGTGCAGAATCTGTAAAAATGCCAAACTGAGAAAAACAGCTTTTTGTGTTTTTCATTGTCAGGTTTAAGCATAAAATTATGAATAACTACCAAGTCTATTTAAGCAATATATCACGACAGGCCGTGGTATATGCTCATTATACCACGGCTAAGGGGCGTTGTTCGGCCCGACGCGAAGCGGAGGGACGACAACCCCCTTGGAGTGGTATGAGCATATACCACGGACTGGAGTGATATATTGCTTTTATAAAACGGTTACCAATAATGACAATATGAAAGAGGGATACGCAATCAATTTCATGTCGTTTTATTCAACCAGAAATACATATTACCCAATAAAATAGCCTCACTGTGAAAAAAATAGTCCCACCTCTCCAGACGTTAGCTCCAAGTAGCTCTGCATCTCGTCTTTTTTTTCAGGTGACAGTCACTGCTCAGTCCCCTCTACCATTGTTAACCCTCCTCGGAGGTGAAAGTTCACCTTAAACATGTGAATTCACAACCAATCAGATTGCCGGATTTCACCTTTCCGTTTTATAAAATTGATTAGATAAAGGTGGACTGAATTAAATGTATTTTGTATTTTGTCTTTCTGACCAATTTTGACAGTTTCATGGCATATTTTGTGACCATTTTTGACAATTTTATGGCAGATTCTGCACTTTTGCCTTAGTTTTGGTGCAGATACTGCACTTTGGCTTGGTATTAGCTACAGATACAGCACTTTGTCTTGGTTTCACAGTGCTTTTTTGGATGGACAGCAAAGTAAAAAGCCCAATTACTTAAATAATTTTTAGCAGTACCAATATCAAATTCTACCAGATTGAAGAGAATATGCCACACTTTTGATTGGTCAAAACATAAAAAATTGAAAAAATGCAGATACTGCACTTTGCCTTTGTAGGGCAGCACATTCCTCAGCAGACGCTCCGATGTATCACTCTGACAAATTTACCTCTCACTACTTTGACATTCACTGTTCTGTTCCGCCGCTATGATATCGACCTTATCGGCGCTGATGGTCTGCTCATTGCTCCGCGCTTTCCTTGTCTCACATCTCCCCTTTCATGAGGCGTAATCAAAGTGAGTTACTCAACTTCCCCCCCGCTGAAGAGGATCGACACGGCCCAGGAGGCGATTTTCTCAAAAGAAGCTTTTATGGGGATCCTCAGAAGTGATATGTTGTCGGGGTTATAGACATCAGCCCAAATGCCGGTCTGGGGAAATCTGGTTAATGAGGTAGCATTATTCTGGCAGCCTCTCTCTAAACTCTCTCGTATATAGCAGCTGGTCTCAAAACTTATCTGACTGTGTCTTGGCAGAATCTGAAAGTGCAAAAATGGTGCAATTGTTCAAGCTGCAGACTAGAGCAGTGAAGGAGAACCCGGAGAGTCTGCAAGAGGAGAGGAGAGAAATTTATCATGATTGTTTCCCATTTGGCACAATATACGCAACAATTGCACCCAGCGACTTAAAGGCAGACCCAATTCCCCAAAGAGAATCACAGGTTAATGACTTAGAGAGCCGGGCTCCCGGGCAGCTATTGTTTAGGATGAACCTCATTTCTCAGACCGGCCTGCGCTCACTTCCACTGAGCCCCACACCCACCGTCTCTCCCACATGTCATCAAGACCTCTTTTAACTTCTTAAGAGGATTAACATGTTCGGTAATGGGCACAGCATCCTTTCCATTCCGGCTCCATTGTCTTGCTCTTTTTCAGGATGGCAGGGTTAACACTGAATTTCATGTAGAGCGTCCGTGTTCGGCTTGACTCAGCTTTTCCGAAAGGTCCGCAAAGCGCCGGATAGAGACATTGGATTAGGGAGGGGATGCTCGGGGAGAAGAATCTCATTACAGGACATAATGCTCCAGGGTGTGATGCAGCGCTTCAGTCATTACTGATTGGTAACAGAGACCAAACTCAGGGTGGAACAATGAACCGTATCTAATGAATATGTGATGAGCGCCGAGAGGATTTTGTTTCTATATGCTCGCCTGTGTCTATATGTGTTCGTTTGAAATCTGTTTGCAGTAACACGCCATATTTTAATGTAATTAGAGAGAAGGAACAGTTATGATCGTACAGCTATGAGCTCAGAGTATGATATCACTTTCTGTGTTAGTCCACAGCAACATAACAATCATTAACAAACAGCCAGATTGTTTTTTTTATTTTTTTATTTTTTTTATTTGCTAGATACATTCATTAAAGTCTAGAAGGACACAACAACATAACGCTCTTTTAAAGTACTCGCTGGAGCAGCTCATTTGCCTTCCACGCTGTCACTTGCGTGTGCGTGTTCATTGGTTTACTGTCAGCGCTCGCTGCTCAGCGCGAGGGATAATCATCGGCTCGCCTGAGATGCTACAGTGATCGAACACAGCTCTAATTATCCAGGTTTGCCGTGAGCCGCCTGCGCGACGTGACATCAGACTTTCAGCTATGCAGATAGGAGCGGGTTAGGGTGGGGGTGGAGGGGGAGGAGGGGGGTTGTAGCGTTGTCTGACTGACTCGTCCAGTCGTCCAAGTAACTGTCCCTCAGCCAGTAATTTAAAACCAAATCCATCAGTCAAAAGTGTCAGGAAGATGGGTCATGTCTGGACAGAGGTGTCCACATGAAAACTCAAGGAGACTCAGAGGTGGAGGGGTTATGATCATCTAAATCACTGGTTCTGGTTCCCAACCTTTCTTCCTTGAAGCCCCACCCTGCTTCTGTCGAGGACAAGCCAGCCCCCCCCCCTCCACAATCCATCCACAACCCCTGACTGCACAGACGCATCAAAAGAATAATATGATTTTCCCTTTCGGCCATGTATTGTATTATTTGATGATGAAGTGTGATGATGATGATTTAAATTGACATGCCCGAAATAAACAAATTGATTGATTGATTGATTGATGATGCAAACTTTTATTTACCAAAATAAACAGTACAGCTACAGCCCCATATACATTTTGAATCCATTCTGAATTATTAATCTGATTCTTTCTTGTTCTTTCTCATTTTGTTTTATTTTATTTTATTTTATTTTATTTTATTTTATTTTATTTTATTTTATTTTATTTTATTTTATTTTATTTTATTTTATTTTATTTTATTTTATTTTATTTTATTTTTGTCCATTTTCTTTTGTTGTGTCCAGGGCCGTTTGGCCTGTTTTGATGCTAATGCAGCATTACTATGAGTATTAGTCAGGGTCTTACGCAGAACAATTCAGTCACACAAAGACTACTGGGGTTTTTTGTGGGCCCTACTGGGCGCTCGGCCCCTAGAATTATCATCACCTTTCTCCCCTATACAACGGCGTTGTGTCATAACTGTTATCATGTCCCTATAAGCAACTAGGTTGTAGGTTTTTGTTCCTGTTGTCTTTGTTTATACATGATTTTGATTATCCAATCTTAGTGTGTTATTGGGATTTTAAAATTTCAATATGCACAAATATAATTTTGATAACCTCACAACCTCAGAACAGACAAATCTCTGTGGCCTGGACCCCAGGTTGGGAACCAATGATCTAAATGGAGCTACAATAAAATAATAATAATTAAAAAAAATTAAAAACACCTCAGTAGGTCAAAACAAGGATCAAAGACCAAGTCAAGAGCAAGACCAGGAAGAAAGACAATAAAAGAATCAATTCAGTTCAGTTCAATTGATTTAGTGCCAAATCACAATCCCTGACCACACACTACTAAGCACTAATTAACTTGGTAATTGATAAGCCATTCATCAAATACATCATTTATATGTCACTCCCCATTGATGCTAATTAGTGCGTCATTTATAAACGTGATTATGAATATTTAAATCTCGATTAACAACCTAATTTATAATGTCTTTACTGATTGTATTTTCATATTAAACAGAGAATAAAGACAGAGACAGAGAGAGAAAAGCACCGACTACAGGAAAGAAAAAACAAAGTTGGTGAGATGAAATAGTGATGATATAAACAGAGACAGTGTAGACATCCCTCTGATGGCAGCAGGAGTTGTTACATACTCCTCCTGATTTTTTTATGTTGTGTGATTTTCACACTTTTTCAGAGTCAACAGAGTTGGGAAATGTTTATAATAGACATGTAGTATGAGGCTGAGGCGCAGCCGATAACTGCCGGTACTATACTATGTGATTCCTCAAAGGAAATTGAGGAGCTGGAAGAAAATAGTAATGGGTGGTAGTAATGAAAGGCAGCGCCACGAACACCTCAGAGAGCACACAGACAAACATTATGAACCTGCTGTGGAGGGAAAACGGTGTTATTCTATAAAGTCACAGAGTAAATGAGGCCCTGGGCAAGACTTTTAGATAATTGTCCCAGAATAAAACGGCAAAGAACATTGATTTTTTAAAATGTTTTTTATATGTAAACTGTAAAAAAGCAACTTGATGTCAGGATGGAAGCAGATCTTCTGGATAATAACAAAAATGTAATGTTATGTCAGGACTTTAGTAAGACGTCAGTGACATCCGGTCACTGAAAACACAGATCAAACAGATTTATCTTTGTCAGCTGGCAGGATAAAACATCTGTGTTTAAGTATTTCTAGACAAAGACAAAGTTGTGTCTGTGTGTCTCAGCTGTCTAATGTCGTGTAGCGTCCTGGATTCAAATCCAGCCGAGGAAATTTGTCCTCTGTCGTTCTTGTCTCTGCCCCCATCAATCCTCCTTCTTCTTCTCCTCTCCTGAGCCGCCCAGGAAAAGAGAAAACAACCCCAAAATAAATCATCACATTTCAGTCCAATCAATAACAGGAGCCCTGGATGTAAATGTGTCTGTCAGCCGCTTCGACGCACGATTCATGTAATTGCGCCGCAGCAGCTGGAAGTTACACAGGCGTCACCCTCTCCGTTATCAGCTCTACCTCACAAGCTGCAGTGGTTGGCTGTCGGGGCCGTATCGGCAGCGGCCCCTGTTAGCGCTCGCTAGATAACGGACCATACCATGAGACTGGACTTAAATCACACTGTCACTTTACAGCACCGCCGCTGCCTGCCTGGGCCTGCGTGACCTGGCTCTCTGCCTCCCAGCCAGCTGCTCCTTCATAGCATGTGTGTCTGTGTGCACTCCAGTTTAAAGGGATAGTATCATTTTTTTAAAGTGGGGTTGTATGATCTACAAATAGCCCCTAAGTACTTTAATTGCAATAGAAGACTCTCTGCACTCCTCCCGTTAGCAACGCCAGCCCATAGCCCTGCCCAGAGATTTACAACATACAGTACATTGTTGTGAATGGACCCAAAGAAACGGCCTATTTTCAAGGCCTAAAAGAGGTTTTACCTGAAAGAAAATACACAGTTCCATTGTTCGCTATAATATAATTTTTTCCAGCCCCTCAAAGTGCAGGAAAAACGCAGTTGTTATTTGGACCTAACCAACTGCTGATCAGCGGGTGCTAACCCTGGGCGGAGGGATACGTGAGTTGGTTAGGTCCAAATAAAAACTGTGTTTTTCTTGCACTTTGAGGGGCTGGAAAAAATTATATTATAGCAAACAATGGAACTGTGTATTTTCTTTCAGGTAAAACCTCTTTTTGGCTGTGAAAATAGGCCATTTCTTTGGGTCTGTTCACAACACTGTATGTTGTAAATCTCTGGGCAGGGCTATTATGGGCTGGCGTTGCTAACGGGAGGAGTGCAGAGAGTCTTCTACTGCAATTAAAGTACAGTAGGGGCTATTTGTAGATCATACAACCCCACTTTAAAAAAATGCTACTATCCCTTTAAAAGTCTGTGTGGAAGAGGATGTTTGTGTTTTAACAGGCAGATACTTTAGCTTTCTGTGGGCGAGGGGTTTATTCGTTCCTGCAGGATGTTGTTTCCCAGTCAGTGCATTGAATCAGGATTATTTAACTGTCTCGACCTTTTAGTTGAAAACAACCTGGTGTCTCATCCCCAAGTGTCTGTGAGTGAGTTACATCATTGATCAGCCAAGTGTTGGGCTTTTCCCATTGGCTGCTGTGGCTCACTCCAAATGATTTGGTGCAAATAGTTTCTATTACGTCAGCAGACTGTTTGGACAAATCTCACTCTGTGCCTGCTCTCTAGACTCAGCAGGAATGTGTTATCCAGACTGAGGCTGTGAGAGACTGACAATCAAAAACTGCCCTGTTGCCAGTTTAAAAAAAAAAAAAAATCAGTATTTATCCCTTTGCCCTCCTGAAGCTAAAGCTTTCTACCTCCACCAGCTTCTGCACAGACAGGCCACGTGGTGCTGTGGTGAGCCCGTGTGGCCTCACAGCTTCCTTGGGCAAACGTCACCCCAAATGAGCCGGGCAGGCAGGGCAGCTGGGCTTCTCGAGGAGGTAACACCGACCACAGCCCCGAGGAGCACAGCTGTCCGGCTCTTCTCTCAGGCCGCTTCCTCCCAGTCGGCAGATTATAAGCCTGAGACTCGGCACAGATGTGGAGGCAGATACCGGGCTCAGAGAGGAAGGAAGTGGAGCGAGATCGTGTCGCCCAATCCAGACAACAGCAGCAGGACCAGTGAGGGCTGCTCTCTGTTGCCTGTAAAGCAAAGTAATGTAGTGATAAGTGCCATCAACTTCAATATTCCCAGAGAGAGAAGTCCCATTCACCTGATCTCACTTAACCATCACTGGAAACATTCAGGTCTATGTGAAATATAAACAAATATAAATCAGTTTCCAATTATGAATGTTTTAAGACAGATTTGCAGCAGCTGCAGACACATCTACTACAGCTGATGCCACTTTGTTTTAAGCATTTGAAGCAGTTTTAAGAACAAACAAGTGAAAAATTAGATGGAAAACACAGAGTTTTGTTCCGCTGATTCTTTCCATATGTAGGAAATCTTATCTGCACCTTGCTTTTCACTTTCAGCAGAACATGACACATTAAGTAGTAAAATATATTCTCAAACTTGTTTTTTTTTCTTTTTAAATGTACAGTAATGTGTGATTCTTCAGTGGTATAGCTACACTATGAGTCATTTAGTTGGACAGTGGTGTTGGTGTTGGAAGGAGGTTCGATTGTTGGAAAAGAGTAGCAGCCTATATTTCTTAGAAATAACACAACAAATGACTGTGAAGTAGTTGATTATGAGCTGAACCTTGAACTGATTCATTTTAAGTGTGAAGTGGAACAACACTGTGTGGGCCGATCTTAAGTGAAGGTTACACACTGTGCTTCGCTGTGGACACAGTTCCAGCTGCAAAATCTAATGTAAGACCGGCTAATTAATGTTTGGCTTCTTAAGTGGAATAATTATTAGTAAAATAAGCTCCAACAGTGTGATGCAGGACCTGTAATATTAGGTCACTTTTCTACGACACTTTCCTTTTAAATTAGTTGTTCACAGCTGCTTCCAGCTCCGTCCTCGAGTTCACACATCTATACAGAACACGGTCCAGCCATGTACGAGGTTTTATTTGTTTAGATTGTGAAACCGTAATAGCTCTAAAAAAAACAATGTAACAAGCTTCTTAAAGGACAATTCCGGGCAAATTCAACTTGGGGGTGTATTTTCCTAACATTTTAGGTCTAAAAGAAGGAATCTGAATATTTTCAGTTTAATTGCTCCTGTTTTGCGGTAGTTGTCTGTCCCCGCATCGCCACGGCAGCAATGAATGGGAGCGGATGCAAGTTCCGCTGCTGTTTACATTCCTTAAAGCCGCAATTTTTTTCCACAGACAGCGTCAGACGGCTACTCAAACATGCACCGAGAAGTTTATTTACTTCAAGCAAGCCGACATGTTTGTAAAACTAGATCTAATTCAAAGTCTCCCAGAGTCTCGCGGAGTCGAGACCCAAGTTGCAGTGCTCGGTGTATTCAGGACAGGTGCTGTCGGACCTACTGTTTGTGTCATAAACACAGGAATATCAACTCTTGACTTGCTTGAAGTGTACATATTTTTCCACAAACAGCGTCAGGTGGCGACTCAAACATGTGCTGAGAAGTTTTTTTACTTGAAGCAAGTCAAGAGTTGATATTCCTGTGTTTATGACTCAAACGGGAGCTTTTCCCACTGCACCTGAACACACCGAGCACGGCAACTTGGGTCTTGCGCGAGACTCCGGGAGACTTTGAATTAGATCTAGTTTTACAAACATGTCGGCTTGCTTGAAGTAAATAAACTTCTCGGTGCATGTTTGAGTCGCCATCTGACGCTGTCTGTGGAAAAAATTGCGGCTTTGAGGGATGTAAACAGTCTAAGCAGCAGAACTTACATCCACTCCCATTCATCGCTGCCGTGGCGATGCGGGGACAGACACAACTACCACAAAACAGGAGCAAGTAAACTGAAAATCTTCAGATTCCTTCTTTTAGACCTAAAATGATAGGAACATACACCCTCGAGTTGAATTCGCCTGGAATTGTCCTTTAATCAGCTTCCCATGAGGACAGAGTCAGCAATTTTACATCAGCAGAATATTTTCTGCCAAAGTTACAACAACTTTGCTTCTTACACATGAGAGATTAGATTTCTCTGTTTGTTTGAGGTTTTTTTCCCCCTGTGCAACAAGGTTTTTCAGTGTTTTAATTAAAATCTGATGGCAGTTGTGGGATTGTTGGCTTGGATTGCCAGGACACTGTCGGCCATATCTGATCAAACCAGGATGTTAGTGTCAAAACGAATCTGTGTCCTGCAAACAAAGTCGTCTGAGTCTCTTGTTCTCTAAGTGGAGTCTGATCCTCTGCAAAAAGAGGGAATCATTTATCATCACAGTAACCCACACAACGACAGAATATATTACTATAGTCTATTTTGTCTGTGGGTTTCAAACACAGTCTGTGATCAAACATGTATGTAGCAAACAACAGTTAGAGCCATTTCACTTTTCTAGACACACCAGCGCAACACTTTAATGTTGTGTGTTTGCGACTGCAGGCGGCCGAAATGTTTGTCACATCGGCCTTGTGCTCCTGCTGGTCATGCTCTGCACATCCACACGCTCATATACAACAGCGTCCATATCACAGTTTCAGACCATTACTCAAAAGCAGAGCTCGTGGTGAAAAACTCCACAGGTGACCTTTAATTTCAGAACAACACAGGCCCCACGTTTTGTTTAGTCGAAGCTAATTCACATCTTTTTTTTTCTTCTACTCCGCTGCACATTTCATCACATCCAGCATGAAAGCGGAGGACTCGCTGTTCTGCACAGAAATGTTTTTCATGGTGTTACATCTGTCTGAAAAAATGAATTCCTGTTGAGACGTCAGGTATAAAAAAAAAGACTTGGATGTGACAGAAAGAATCTGTCAGGTGACATTATTTCGTACACACGGTTTCTCGTTGTCAGATTTTCTCATCCGACAACTTCCAGAAATAAGGATAAGACAAGATAAGACAGAGAGAGAGAGACTGTGACTAAACACCAGTCTTCACATTTGAGCCGTGAGTGTGAGGAAATGGATGTTTCATGCCGGACGGACTGGAATCACTGAATGTCAGACAGGAACCAAACAAAAAGCGCAGATGTTCTCCTTAAGTGGCTCGCTGATGCCTCTGGTTAAGTATCAGTCAGACGCAGGAACCGAAAATGGATGTTTCATCTCCAATTTATCATTAGAGGTGAGTCAGTCTAATCAGAGATGAACTAAATAGCAGATGCTCCAGTCTCTCGGGCCTCGGAATATGTGGTGAATTTTTTTTATTTTTAATCTGTTTTTATTAGCGTGAATGCCACGGCTGTGTAATCATGCTTCATAATCTCCAGCCGTCCACTTCATATGACTGTGCGTGCCCCCGGCAGTCGGCGCTTACTCATCCTAAAATAGTTTGGGGTGGAAAATGAAACAGCACTTAGTTCAACAGCTTCTCTGCATTATAATCACAGGCGGAGAGACTCACTTCAATATTTGTGAATGTGAACAGCTCTTTACCAAAGTGATGTGTTATAGATGTCACAAGGTTTTTTTTTGTGTGTGTGTTTTATTTTTTATTTTTATCATGTTACGCCTGAAGCAGCTCCAAACAGAACAGATCAGAAAACACAAAAAGAAGAAGAAGAAGAAGAGTAAAGAAAGACCCCGTAGGGATTTTGCAGGGATGAGGGAGTGGTGTCGGGGTTAAATCGACAACATCCCCACGGAATAAAGCAACTCACATAGACATTAAACGCTCAAACAAAAGTGTAATTCAGTCTTCCATTCATTGAAAGAGCTCAAGGTTTCACACCTGATGACCTCCTCGCGAGTTTGAGTCTGATCCAGTTTGTTTTTCCACGCAGCAGAAATTCATTTTCACAGCCTTCAGAGAGACTGGAGGCTCTTTGCTTCCTTTTCTAAATGTAGCTGGAGGCTTGTGACACGGTGGCTGCTGCTGGCAGCGGCTAGCGTGGGCGTAGCTGAGGCAAAATGGAGTCGACTGGATGGTTTATAAATAACTTCTGTAATGATTATTATCATATTTGTCATTTCAAGGAAAATGAGATCTATAAAAAGAACATAACACCTTCTTTTTTTAATTTGCTTTTATATCCCACTGTCCTCATTCATTCCTTTGACAGTTTATCATCTTCCTGTAGCACCATCAGACAGACAAGGTGCTGTAAACTGCAATACAACTCTGGTAAAATGTGATATTTCTTAATAATTAATAGATTGAAGGTGATTGGATGATCCAGACTGAGCTCCATCTAGTGACCTCAGCATTGGGACTTTCATGTTTGTAGGAATGAGGGAATTATAACCAGTATTGAGCAATAAGGTGTTTACTATAGTAGTAATGTGATTACTATAAGAAAACATGTGTGTGACCAGCTTGCTCTCTGGACTGATCCTGGATCTGCTGGTGAGGATCAGATGAGGGAGTTTCTAGACAAAGAGGAGAAACATGACGATTGTTGAGTTGTTGTATTCACTTCCTGTGTGTTGTTTAGACTTTGAGTGCGTGTGGGTTCAGTTTTCTGTGGGGAGCTGCTGTGTTGCTGCTCCAGGTCTGGATGAGTCCTCACAACATCTTGTTATGGATTTTTGCTGTGAGTAATATTTGAAGTGTTGGTCCAGGAGAAAGTAAATCTGTGGTTTTTATTAAGAACCAAAAACCCATCTCAGTGTTAGCTTTACATCTCCTCTCTCAGGCTGGTTTGTGTCAGCCAATCAGAAGAGAGGAGGCTCCCGAGGCTCTCTTCTGATTGGCTCACTGTTTACTGAGTGACTCAATAAAAAATATAGCATTTAGGTAAAAGAGAAACAAAATGCTGCAAGGTTGGATCGTTGGCTAAGATGGGCGGGGCTTGACTGCTTTGTTGTGACATCACAAAGACACAGGAAGTCCAGACGGCTCATTTTAAGGCTCCGTCTTTGAATGCAGACTCTGTGCTTTTCTGTGGACCGAGGCTTCGATCCTTTCACAGTATTAATATAGAACCTAGAGCTGATTTATAGACACATGGAAATCTGCCTTTATACAATGTGGAACCTTTAAATTAAAAGCGAAGCCGTGTGGGTGAAAGGATTTTTGTGTTATTTACAGGCAGCCTGGCAGAGCTGACAGATGAGAAGTGAAAATAATGTAACATCACTTTTGCTGCAGGAGTAATCAATGTAATGAGTAATTGATCACAGTTACTAAAAGTCAAAGTTGTAAATTGATATTGCACCATTAATTTGTGAGGCCACTGACTCATTTAAACAAAAAAAAAGGAAGTTAGATTTGCAGTTTTGAAAAGTCTTTACTCAACTTTATGAGTCGTTTGTGTGCGATGCAGAGTCTGAAATGCTTCCACGTCCAAACGTTTCTTCTGAGATGTTTTGGTGTCTTGCTCGTTCGTTCAGCTCGGCTCGCCCACTTTCCTCCGCGTCGCATTCACAAAGAGAACAATAACAGCCCCATTTGCTGAGGGCACCGTGCACGTACACTGTCAAGTTTCAGTCCGATCATTGCAGGGAAATCAATTGCACTTAATACAAAAAAACCAAATTTCACTTTAGAGAAATGGGATTCTTTCCTTTGTTGCATCCCGACTTCTTCATTGTGCTTTTATAATGATATTTTAAAAAAGAAAGTTTCTCATGTATCTTTTGAAATGTGCGATACCTCAGACAAAGAGGATGAAAATTGCCGCCTGACCCTGAAGTAATTCAAAGTGAGGGAATTTGACAGAAAACGCCGATCACTGCACTTCGGTGATGCTGCACTCTGTGTCCCGATGTGACGGAGAGGAGGCGCCGGCTTCGATGTCAAATGACTCTCCAACTGTGCACAGGCTTGTTTACGGGGGTGCGTGCGAGGCGACTGTATCTGTAATTGCTTTGTGTATTGGATGTCAAGAGAAGGAGAAAACTGCAGATAGGAGGAACGTTGCTGTTGGCTCATGTTGGAGATTGAAACACGGTGTTCGCCACATCGCCACATAACTGTAATTTCATGCTTATCGTGACGAGCCGTTTAAAAAAGAAAAGAGAGCAGGAGGAGTCCTTTTGTGCCTCTCCACGTGCATCCGTGATTCCCGCCGTATACAGGCCCCCCCCCCCCCGAAACATCAGCCCTCTCTCCATCCGAACCGAGAGCGAGCGGCTTGTCGTCGAGCGAGCGTGTAATGACATTACATTTCTGTGTTGAAAGCTCGTAATTGCTGTGAAATTATCTTATTAAAACGAAGCCACTGGAAACCCTGAAACACAAATAACCCCGGCGTTCTGGGTGGCTGTTCAACAGGTCAAAGCCGGTCAATTCATAAAATCAAGAAAGCCATCACAGTGTCCATGGGGGGAGAGCAGGGGGGAGGCCGGGTCAGTGTGACTGTGGGCCCCGCGGTTCAGCAGAGGGAGGCAGATTAATGGCTGGAGGCAAAGAGCAGTTTTCCTCAAAGTCCATTTGCATTTATAACCTAATGATGTAATGTTTCTTAGAGGATGCTAACAAATCTAGCAGTGGGTGAGGGACACTGGGTTACTACAGTATATTTCAATTCAATTCAAATTCAAAAGTGCTTTATTATTCTGTTAGGAACTTTGTTGCAGAAGGACATCTACAGTAAAGTGCAGGAGCAGCAATACAACAATCCACACATCCCTACATACCACAGACATACCCAACACAATAACAATACACATTCCTACAACCACACATAAGTACAAGTACTCGCAGCAAAGGTAAAAAAAGACACATACAAAGATAAAAAATGTGTTAAAAATAGAAAAGGAAATGCCAGAAAGTCAAAAAACCACTTACTCCCCATCGGTGTTGGATGTAGACACAGCCTCCGTATGATCTTTATGTGTCTTTAAAAACAAAAACAGCTTGAAATTCATCACTAATTTTTTAAAAACCTATGATGAATAATAATAATAATACATTTTATTTATAACGCACTTTATATTTAGCAAAAAGTGCTACAACAGCAACCAAACAAGAAGTTAAATGTTGATGAAAACCATTCAATAACAGTCTTCGCTCCATGTCTTAATTTCTCACTGTTCTCCTATTTATTGCCACTGTAGTGTAATTATAATGTGGACATCTATACATAACACCTCTGTGAGTGTTTAACATGTAATACAACACAACCCTTCTATCATCTATGAAAGATTTCCACAGGATATTTGTTCCCATTGAGCCACATGAGGACTGAGGTTGGATGATGGTGTCGGGTGGTTTATAGTACATGTGAATTGAGGAGCCAAGGTGCTTCACTGACATTTCCTTAAAAATAAAACTACACGTCAGGGACGTATTAGCCATGATGGCTTAACCACGTAATGACCTTCAAGCTGCTATAATAGATATATTTCATAATATCAGCGCATAAAATGCCAATGTCAACAATGTCAAAGGTGTTACAAGTAGTAATGAACCTTCAGAGAATAAAAAAAAAGCTGCAGCTCCCCTTCAGCTTTATGCAGCGCTCTCACATACACGTTGGAGGCTTTAATGGAGATCCTTGTCATTCACTTTGAATGGGCTGGTGAACATAGTGGAGCGTTTTGCAGCTAAAGAGCCAGGGATTGGTGGAGAACAAGGAACAACCTCAGAGGCTCCAAAGTGAAGTCGACACAGAAGAACCAAAAAGTAGTGGAGTCAACCGTAACTTAGTTCCCATTAACTCCCATTTTATGCTATCTAAGTCTACAGAATTAAAAAAAATGTAAATGTTGCCTGGTGCAAAAACATTTTGATTTGTAGGCTACAGCTAATCTCCTGCTTCATTAGAAATCTGGGGTTGATGTCACGAAGGCTACATCACGTCCATCTTTATTTACGGACTACAGCAGAGACCAAAAATACGGAGCCAGATGAGCTGTGAAAAGTGGACTTACATTTATCAATGGGCCGTAAAAACCAAATGGATGATAATGTCAAGACGGTGTTGTGTCGGCGTGGTGTTCAAAACTTGTTTCATCTGGCCAAACCAAAAAAAAATGTATTGCAGCAAAAAGGAGATAGAGATTGATGATAGTAAACAAGGAGAAGAAAGGCTCACTTACCTACTGCTGCACACACACACATTTACACACCTCGCAAGTTAGAGTAAGAGTAATGACAGGACGTTAACACAACAATTTCACTGCAGTGGTCTCATATTCAGAGGTAAAGAAATGGTTCCTGGACAGAGAGGAACATACAGGGTGGAGTCACTTTGCACTTTGTAAATGAGGAGTAATGTTCGATGCCTCTGAAGTGTGTATGGAAAAAACTACAGGTGAGACTTTCACAAAAAACAAAAACACATCGTCCAACTCTTCAGATTCTAGATTGCAGCGCTCACTCGCTCACCCCTCCCGTCGGCAAAGTGGGAACTGCCCATTGGTCCGACCTCCCATTGGTTCGACCTCCCGTTATTCCGACAAAATCAACCACAAGTCGGACCAATTGGAGGTCGAACCAGTGGGTGGTCCCGTTAGTTCGAACTGTCATCGCTACTTTGTGACAAGCTCTTCCATTGATAGGAGCATGCAGCTTTCTCTCTCTCTCTCTCTACGCACATCACACACATACACGCGCGGCCCAGAATATCACCATATTCAGTCAGAGAGCCAGATCATGTCAGATCGCGCACAACCATCATAAATGCTGATCAAGATGTGTAAACTGATAATCAAAGCCCCCCCTCTCAGAGTAGCTACAGAGTAAAAGAAATACACTTTTTTTTCTCTCCCCCCCTCCGCTCGAGCACGGCTTGAGCTCACTTCACGGGCGCGAGGCTGCTGCAGCCGCCGCTGCTGCTGACAGCAGACTGAGAGAGAGAGAAAAAAAAGTAAATTTGGCTTTGGTTAGGTTCAGGCAATGAAGAAAGGAGTTGGTTAAGTTTAGTAAAAACAGCAGGTAGAGGCTAGACAGGCTGGAAGCATAATGAGCGTTATATGTTATTAATATGAAGTGCTTGTTTTGCAGTTAATTATGCACATGATCCGTTTGATCCCAGAAAGGAAAAAAGGATCAATGCGCAGCCTCCGTTTCCTTTCTGATTGCGTCCGTCTGTCTGTTCGGAGTGGGAGAGAGAGAGAGAGAACCCAGTCCACCTGTCTGTATACCTGTCTGTAATGTAAGTTTGATTTGATATGAGCGTCAAGGTTTAATTACGGACACTAATGAGCGCGCAGCAGTGTGTAAAAGTCGTGCGTAATGACAGCTCCTCGTTGGTGCAACACAATAAACTGCACCTCTTCTTCCACGTGTGTCTTATTGACAGGTGGAGCCTATATGAATAATTATATAAATGCATAGTGAACGGTAAGAATGGAGAGTTGGACTAATGCTAATAACTAGTCCAGTTCGATCTAATGAGGACCTCCCATTAGTTCCAACTCTCATTACTCCGATTGTCGGACCAATGGGAGGTCGGACTAATGGGAGGTCGGACTAATGGGAGGTCGGACCAGTGCCATGGACCCGGCAAAGTGACGGTGGCCGCCGAGGACAAACACGTTCGCAAACTAAACGCTAACTATCTAGCTGCTAACGCTGCTCAGCTGTAGCACCGTGTGTGTTTTATAACGGCAGAAAAACCCAAAAACAACTACGTCGATCATCCTCCGGGCACAAGCCTAGTAGTCACAGACACTAAATAGTGCGTTTGAGCCAAGTTTGTTCGCTTTCGCGTACCGTATTCAAAGATGACGATGCAACATGACAGCCTCCGGTGGGTGCACCGCCACATATGTATTTGTAAACAACTCATTCTGAGCTACGAGACAGCTTTCATTTGTATGTGTTACGCCCTGTTGCCGGGGAAAAGATAAAGTAAAAAGGTGGAAAAACTACACAAGCACGACACGTTAGCAGCCAGTGTGTATTTTCTCATCAGTCAGCCATAATGCTTCTTCAACAACACGGAAACAGGCATCCACAATCGATCGCTGTGCAGCACATTCGCCACAGACTTGATAAAGAAAATAAATACAATTGAAGTTCCAAAAATATAACTTATGTAAGTGAATTTGGATCAAAGGGATGTAAAATGTTGTAAACAGAAAGTGATATAAAATAAACTATTTTTATCTATAAGTGCTGTTACTGTCTCTGTTGTCGTCTTCCATACCTGCCAGGCAAAAGCAGTTGAACACTGAATAGATGATCGATCAACATTTTAACCTTTTTTAACTCAAGACACATGAAAACAATGAATTATTATTCCCTTTTAACTCCAGATCTTGTCATTATGAATTACAGTATCTTTTTAACCAGATCTTACCATTAATTATTATTATTTTCAGCCATTATATCCTGTTTTAAACAACATTTTAACATTCAGTAGGTTATAACCATGACACAGTATTTTTAATCACATGTTGCCATGAACTATTATTGTTCTTCTCAGCCATTAGCTCTTGGTTAAACTTAGCTTTTTATCATGTTCACTATTATGTTCACTATTTATTTATTTGGTTCATTTCGGGCATGTCAATTAGTCATCATCATCACACATCATCTCAATCCAATTAATACAATACACATGACCGAAAGGGAAAGCGGGAGAACCAAAAGCTTATCTAGTCCCGCCCCCAATACTCACATATTCATTTTTTCTGCATGTTACACTTTTGACATAACATTCTTCCAGTATTTTCAAAATTTAACAATTTGACATAACATTTTTTTTTTTTTTTTTTTTTTTTTTTAACATGACATTTCTCACTTTTTTTTTTTTTTTTTTTTCAACATTTGACATTTTGACATAATGTGTTGCAGCATTAGGCAGTATGTAGAGTTGAAGAAATTGAAGTCCAGCTCTAGATAGAGCATAAGGATTACGTGTGTGTCTGCACATGTGTCCAAAATTTTTTTTTTTTTTTTCCGTCATGAGCGAACAACAGTCTCTTCTTATTGCCAGGCATGTCACAAAAGTCACAAAGTCACAAGATGGTCCAATTGACAGAGAGCAAAAGTCCAGAGACCTGATTATTTGTTGGGATGGTGGGATGGTGTGGGAGCCCTTTTTGTGCCAATTCTTCTTTTTACTCATTCTCTGCGGTTTTCGTCGCCATTTCTCTCGATCTCCTCCCGAGTTTTGGCTATGTCAGCTCGCATCAGTGACACATACTCTCGGATTGCGGATATGTCGGTCCGTATCCCGACCACAGCACTCCGAGTTGTTGCGTTATCCTCCCTCGCGTCGGTCTGCTCGGTGGCGATCTTTCTCATTTTCCGATACTGCATGTAGGCGCCAAAACCCAGGGCGATCATTCCAATTGTCATGAACGTGAAGATGTACACGTCCTCGACATCCTCCACATCCAGTGGGGCAAGGCAAAGGACTCTCCACTTCTCCCATCCATCCAGCATGTAGCCGGACAGAAAACCAGACCTATATGTCATGGTTACTATTATAACCATGACATATGCGGTTGTGATTAGACTTTGGTAAACACATATTTATGAAAGCAATACTTTGATTTTTGCTCATAAAAAGCCAAATAAGCTACATACCGTCCCTTTAAAAAAAAAGACGGAGATCCAAACTAGGTCTTCCACATCAAACAGAAAACCCTTTCTTTATAGGTCTGGTTTTCTGGCATTGTCATTCAGACTGTCCACACACTGTTGTGGCCGCATAATGTGTTGTTGTTGTTTTTTTTACCTCTCTTCTCATTTTTTTTATACCTGATGTGATTTTCAGTGTTGGAAAAAGCACAAAAAGCTCAAAAAGAAAAGCTCAGAAAAAAGTTCTGCGGTCAAAAAAAAAAGGCGAATTACTCTCATGCCACCAACAATACCTGTCACAGAAATGATGCATATTTCTCGTAGCTCTTTCTGTAGAAGCCCATTTCTGCTTTTTTGAATAAAAATCCTCCCGTCTGCAGCAGAACGCTAATAACATCATGTCCGACTCACATGAATCACTTATTCTACCTGCCGGGCAGTAACGCTGGTACAGACACGATGGTTAGCTCACAAGCTTCAGCGGGCGACATCTCCCAATCGCACACACGCACCTGCATCATGAGTCGCCTAGCAACCCAGCCATCTAACGAGCCTTATTGGATTACATGCTTCTGTGGCTTCAGAAAAATAACACTCTAAAGAGATAAAATAACCTCATAAGACAGAGCTCCACACTGTGTGTCAGTGTGTATTAACATTATGTCTGTGCAGCAGTGTCACCCAGACAGTTTCCTGAATATTTATGCTTTTATATAGGAAATTTATTTTTCACTCATATGAGGCTGTATTGTCCACATTTAGACCAGAGAAGATGGAAGAAGCAGAAAATAACTGGAATCCAGTTGGAGAAACAAAAGAAGGCGCACCAGAATATAAAGTAGGTCATGATAAGTGTGAATATTAATATTTTTATATCATTTTTCACATTTTCTACCTCTACGGCTCATAAAAGTCTCAGTCGTGGTCTATGAAGACTTTGTCCTCTGTAGACCGATGGACCAGAGCACATCGTTGCTCAATGAGACGGTCTATAGAGGAGTTTGGTGTTTGGTTCCCATTGCCTAGCAACCAGTACAGCTACAGCTAATTCAGCGGACACTCGATGGGAATACAACGCAGACTCGACCAATGCAACACAAAGGACACGAAGATAGAAAATGTTATTAGAATGATCTAAAATTGATGTTTTCTCCATCGCTGCCATCTCCACACAGTAATCCCTTTGGGCTGAAATGCATTGTGGGAGAGGTTGGATAGTTGGGTCCTTCAAATTCAGGGGATGAAGGCTGCGTTCGTTGGACATATTTTTGGAGGAGCATTTGAAATTGGACGGCATTGGTGCACACAGTCAGTGTTCAAATGAATGGAGAGACAGCCATAGATTGTACTTTAGACTACAACTTTAACTGAACAACAACGACATAAATCTGGACGTTTTCTGTCAAAATAACTATTGAATTCATTTTTCAAACAAAAATGTCAACAATTGATGAGAGGAATTGGATATTTTCTTCACTTTTCTTCAAGTTTTTGTTAATGTGACAATAGGCTACAGGACATTTGCCATCTGTGTCTTGAGGAAACGCTGAGGTTTTTTCATTTTAAGACCGAACAATAGTGAAAATAATTGTCAAACTAATCGAGCTCGAAAGTAATTGCAAGTTTCGGCTCTAACGTCGCCGCAGCGTTGGCTAAGAAAAATGCAAAATGAGTAACATAAATCATCTCAGCCTCCGAGAACTGGAAGTGCTGGTATGTGCAGCGTGATGTTAAGTGTAAATATAGAGAAGTAATTAGAATTTGCAGCGATGGTAATGGTCTGTAAATATCTTTTGTCTCCACATTAATCTGGTCCACACACGGCGGCCGTACGTATGTATGCACTGGAAGTGTTTGGTTTTGTCCGAACCATTGCAGCGAAAAAGCAATTAATGTGACTTTGGCTTCGAGCCAGTGCCTCGTGTGTGTGTGTGTATGTGTGTGTGTTTAAGAGCTGGCTGTTTTGCCGTGAAGGTGAGAGCCTGTGAATGTGGAGCGTTGTGGTCAGGCCTCAGAGTGTTTCACAGGTGTAACACTGTAAATTTTTAACACTTGCCCTCCTCCTCCTCCTCCTCCTTCCTCTCTCTCCTCCTCTTCCTCTTCTTTTTCTCCCAGGCCGGTGTTTGACATTTTAACTGCAGCAGGTGCTGAATCCTAAGTCCTCCGACAGAGCAGATAACTTCCTCTCTCTACATGTCTCCTAGATCCTCTAACACCTTCTGACTTAAACAAGCTTTTCTCTGATGTTTGGGCTGGTTAAGGACTTGTTTCTCCGTGCTCTCTCTGCGCTGTGGAATCACAATCAAATAATCTGCAAAACCAGGCATAAACACAACATGCTTCCAGCCCGGTGCCGGCCGGCCGGACAGGATATATCTCCTCCCGGTGTCCGGAGGAAAGAGGAATGGGTGCAGCCATGAGGCTCAGTGCAGCATCAGCTGTAATGCATCCTGTCACTGATGCTCTGTTATATGTTCAGCTCTAAATTGGATGTGAACTAGTCACTTCAGATTATAGTCGCACGACGCTGTGTGAAAAGGGAAGCAATCACCTCCTGGCAGCCGCATTAAAATCTGCTTGTAAAATTGTCAAGCCCTCAAACAGAGCGACGCCGGTTCGACAGAGTTCCTCAGCCAGCGACAAACAATCACTCAGCCGGCCGCTCTGCCTGACAAACACCAGCGTTTCTGGGTGATTTTCAACAGTTACAGCGTCATATTTTGTTTTTAAAAAGATGCATTGACATGATAATCATAGTAATAATCCCAGACAGAGAATTCCAGTGTAGGTTTGTTTTTTATTTCCCTCCCCCCCGTGTGCATCTGCAGAGCTGTGTGAAGTGAGATGGTTTACTCTCTGGTCAGCGTGCAGAGCAGCTCCCCGTGATCTGGAGCCTTAAGTCTCAGGAAAATGTATATTATATTATACATGTAGCTACACCCATGTTTAAAAAGGTACGAACAGTTACTGTAAATGTCAGTTTTATTCAACATGTTCTCATCTCCAGTTTAAACTTCATAAACAGTGGCACAAAGGACTCCTAAATTAAATAATACCACAAAAAGTACAGAAGGTTATCTCATTAAAATGCAAAAGAGAAAATGTGTTGTTATGCACATTGATCCCAGCAGACTGTTGGGTATTAGATTTTCAGTATTGAGTTATCCCAGTTATTTCTTAATTTATCTAGTAAATGTTTTGTTAAAGTGTCAGTTGAATTATGTGAAATGTCCATCAGTGTTAGACTATAGACTATGAGGAGATGTCTTCAAATGGCTGTTTTGTTATATCAACTGTCAAATGAAAGCCCAAATATTCAACTTTCTAGTGAAAAATAAAGTAGAAAATGAATGTTTGAGAAGCTGGAGCCAGTGAATTCCTGGCATTTATGCTTAGAAAAAGGAGAGTTATGACAACAAATGTAGCTAATAGGGGTGGAGTTCATTTTAAGGGGCAGAAGTAAAACAATAAACGTTATATTTTGTGTGGCAATATCGTATAAATGAACTTTTACTATACAGTAGATATTAAAAATACAAACTTTATTTAGTTCTATCTACAAAGTTTTCTGACAATCCTATTTTGCCAGAGTAAAATTGATTTATGTGAGATGAACTGACTGAAAACTTCATCTTATCAAATAAAATAGATGTTGATGAAGTTTTCTTTTCACGACATAATTTGCAGTTGCAAAAAGGTAAAATAGTATCATTATGATATTGTATATTGGGTCACTGGTGACTCACTGTTGGCTACAACTTTAGCTCCATATTGTGAATTCCCCTTGGTCTAGGTTACTTGGATAGTGGTGAAAACTAAGCATCGTGATGATTTTCAGGATTTATAGACATTAGAGGTGATGATATCCTTGGCGATGTGAAGTCACATTGAAGATAAATAAAAGGAAAATGTGTATGATGTGTATAATGTGTGTGTGTGTGTTGAGATTTAGCGGAGTTATGGACAGATGGAGCACATGAACGTACCGATGTGGAAAATGAATCTAAGGAGATGTGGCGTCGTCCATTGTGTAAATGTGTCAAATTGCTGAATGTATTACCTGTTAAAGGGAAGAATAATCACTCCATTATTCCGTCTGTCACACCTTTCAGATTTCTGATTTGTGTGCGCGGCATCATTTACCTTCTTCATAACGTGGTGTGATGGACATGAAAATGTAAAACCATGGCAGCGTGTGCTGTAAGCCCTCCTGTAAAACCAGGAGCTGTGCTGCTTTGTCGGAGCGAGGGTTTTTTTTTTTTTTTGCATATTAAGGTCGTAACACATTTCTTTGTGAGCCGCCATAAATCTTCTTTACTGTAAGAGAGGGGACCCGGTGTGGCTTAAAAGCAGCCTGAGCAGTCGGGGAGAGCTTAATAGCAGCACGGTTATTGGACTTGTGCGAGGGATTACTCCCTATTGTGAAGCTCTCCAAGGTGTGTCACCAGAGAGAGAGGCTGCCTCTCTAAATTATTCAAACAGCACCGGTGAGATTAATTGATTATTGAGCTTTAAAATCAATGATCATCAGCAGTTCTGTGTGTAATTCTGGATCTCAGGTCTTTGTCTTGATCTCTGTCCCTGGAGAAATCTCTTAAGTTGGTCCTCATCTGTTTTGCTAATCCTTTGGCTTTCACTTCCCTGCTTTCGGACAGGCGTCGCATTTACATGTTGAATAGGCTGCAGAGCTGCTCCACTCCTCCGCTCTCCTCAGACTGTTTTTCTGCTACCTCTGTTTTTGTAATTTCGTCACTGCTTTTTTTTTTTTTTGTCTCCCCCGGAGTCATAAAAATGGCTCACTTAGACCAAACCCATTCAGACTTGTGCTCTCACCTCCTCTGACCTTCCGCCATTTGTTATTCTGCCTTTTTCGACCAAATAAATCTTCATAAATGGTTTATGGTGCTTGTGCGCACGGAGACGGTGGCTGGTGACTGTCACAGTTCTCAGAAAAAAGGGACCAGAGAGCAAGACTTGGGAGGCAGATGCAAAAAGTAAAGAGTTTCAGAAAGGATTCGACTAAAGTACAAAAGGTCAGACTGGGGCGGAAAAAAAAAAATACAAAGGCAAAGTTGAAAACACAATCAGGCCGACAACGGGCTGCTGAAGAAGAAAACCTGAGGCTGGCTACACACCCGACACTTTTCAAATCTTAATCAGTTTTAAAAGTGTTGCAGACCATGGACATGAGGACAGTTTCAATCAGTTTTAAACATTATAATCCTGCGAACACACACACACACACACACACACACACACACACACACACACACACACACACACACACACACACTCATTTGATGATTCAGCCACACAGTGAACCTGTTGTTTGTAGTAACAACTTGAACACAGGAGATTTTACAGACACAAAATCTCTCAGAAACTCACGTGATGAAATGTGACTTCAGTTGCATCCACCTTTTCCTCCATCAACCCTATTATGGGCTGTATTGCATGAGCCATTATAAAGGTATAAAGGTTGAGTGTGTGAAAGTATAGCAACATCCAGTTGGTGACGCTTCAGGCCTAAACTTATCTAGTGCGTATATCCAGCCTAAGATACATGTCACCAGGGCCGTTGCTAGGAATTCTGGGGCCCCTGAAAGAATTCTAAAGTGGGCCACTTTTTTTCTTAGACTACAGTATGTATGTATGTATTATCATTTTTTATTTAGCCCACTTTGTTTTGATGCTAATGCAGCATTACTATGAGTATTAGTCAGGGTCTTATGCAGAATAATTCAGTCATACAAAGATTAGACTACTGGGGTTTTTGTTTTTGTGGGCCCTCCTGGGCACTGGGCCCCTAGAATTATCATCACCTTTCTCCCCTATACAACGGCCCTGCATGTCACCAAAGCAATAACTGTTTATATTCGGAGGCTGATGAGGGAGCGTGCAACAGGTGAGCAGGACGGAGCAGCAGGTCAGGTGACTGTACTGGTTTCAGAGACAGACGGGTGAGAATGGCAGGCGGTGAAATCACTGCAGAATAAAAACAAGCTGCATTTGATGCTTTGCTTTCTCTTTGAGGTAAAGACTGTGCGATGTAGAAGTCTATATTCCTTATGCCTCTGACTAAAGTGGGTTAAGATAAACATCTCAACTTGCATGAGGCTTTCATTTTCCGAGACACTTTATACTCACTTTGAATAATGCATAAATCAAACTCTGCTCTTTGAGCAAAAACAAACGGCCTTTATTCCTGTGAAGTGAGTTAAGGTCTTGGCTGGGTCGTGGATAATGATGGGATTCTTTCACTCGGGGCTGTTTGTCAGAGCTTTGATAAGTGGAGCTAACGGGCTTATAAACCACCAGGTTTATTTATCAACGTATTGTTCTGTGAACCTCAGAGAAAACTGTTGCACGGATGACATTTAAAACTCAATTTCACAGCGCTGAAGTGAAAAACAACGTATATATATTGTGGCAGATTCGAAATATGCTCCTTGATTGATTTGTTAATTAGCTTTTTCTGTATAGTAATCATTTAACCATTTTGTCCACGTTAGAAACATTATTACTGTAGCACAAATGCAAACTAGACTAAACATAATCAGCACTGTAGCATTTACCTGTTGGTATATTAAAATTTGCATTTAGCTCAAAGCAACACTGTGCTAAGAGCAGGCAACAAGGCTGAGACTCGGTTTTTATTGATCCACAAATGGCATGACTCAGCAATTGGTTAGTAAAATTGTCAATTTGTTATTATTTTTCAGTCAATTTAGTAGAGCACTTCAAATTTAAGGGTATGAGGGCCATTTTATTTAAAAATGATTTCTCTGAGGTTAGTTGTTGTTGTTTTATTGAGCTGCAGATGCTGAAGAAATACAAGTTGAAGTAACTTGAAATTCAAGATGAACTGGAGCTGTAATCTTCTGCTCTCAGCTTTATCTGTCCATCCAAAATCTAATGCAATCATGTCAGACACCAGTTCACATTCGCTGTGTGCGGCTTGTTAAGGTTATTATTGGAGGCAAAGTACAGCACTTTCAACACTGAAGATGCAGTCTGACTCTGGGAATTCAGCGCAAGCTACAAGAATCAATACTATTATCGAGCTTTACCGTCCAAGAATTTGAAAACGAAAAACCAAATAAATCCTCTGTCTAAGCAGCACGACGTACTTCACATTCAGTTTGGGTTTAGTGCAGCAGGGGAGGCATTTTAAAATTCCTTTTGTTATTGGTGTTGCAGCTTCTTTTTTTCCCTTTTTTTCTCTCCCAGACAATTAAAATTCAAACCTGCCATTCACGTCTGCCTGTGTTTCGATCTCCCACCTGAAAAATAAAATGAAGTGGCTGTTGACAGGTGACAGGTGGGCTGTGGGAAGGTTGCTGGTTGACAGGTGGCCTGTCTCCATGACACCGGAGCACACACACACACACACACACACACACACACAGACACACACACTTATTACCTGGCCATGAGCGGCCTATAGGTGGGAGAGTTCAGCCATGATGTCTGCTGCATGGTTTGATGAGTCAGACACTTGTTCCCCTTGTGATCAGTTATTGGCATGTGTATGTAGAAGTTTTTTATTAGTATTATTAGAATTAAAAATCAGAATAATGGTTGTTCATTACAGGTTTCAGACTCCTGCAGTAGATTGGATTTTAAAGGTGTCCAGAAATGGCCGTTTGTCCTGTTTGTCGTGCCTCCTTCTACGAGTTTCCACGAGCTGCAACACGAGTTTACCCGAGTTAGGAAAACAAATTTGATTGGTCGTTATCGAGCGGGCGGGATGTTCAAAGCTTGGGGCGAGACCGAGCTCCGTGTGTGTGTGCGTGTCTCAGGCGTTTGATTGACTGATGACGGATCTAATATCAGTGGCTGATGAATCGTGAGCAGCGTGATGCATAATTCGTGCGCCTGCATTATCCAATGCGAAAAAAAAATACCACACTTTCATCCTGGATTTACTCGAAAATAGAATTTGGCACAAAGTTTGGGCTCCATCGTCTGATAGATGAGTTATTACACTAATGTTTAGACCCACAGTGGGTTCAAATTCAATTTTCTTTTCTGAACACCTTTAATGCTGTCGGTCTAAGAACAAGATTTCAGACTTCAAAGTGTTGAATGAATGAATGACGTCTGTATTTCAAAATGTGAATGATATATATCACACTTGAAGCACTTTGGTTGACACAACGCTTTGTATGTTTGAAAAGGAGTAGGAAGAAGCATTAGCTTATTCATAATAATAATAATTCATTTATTTTGTATAGCGCTTTTACAGTGACCCAAAGACGCTTTACAGATACAGTAAAATACATACATAAGGCACAAAAAAAATAAAAACCTTAAGGGTAGGGGAGGTTAAATGCTTGGGTGAAAAGGAAAGTCTTCAGTCGGGATTTGAAGAGGGGAAGTGATGGAGAGTCTCTGATGGGCTGGGGAAGGGAGTTCCAGAGGCGGGGTGCAGTCCGGGAGAAGGCACGATCGCCATATGTTTTTCGCTTGGATTGTGGTACGGTTAATTCCTAATATAGAGTTATACTACAGTATGTGATATTCAATAACTAAATAAAATTCTTTACCTTTGTAACCTTCTGTCATTATACACACACATCACCAGGAATTACAGTTGCAGAGTGTGCTTGTGCTCTTAAAAGGTTTTACTTGCTGATGTCGCTAAGTGTTTGCTCTTGGTGGAAATTGTTGTGTCTCTATAAATAATATTACAAAGAGAAGGTCTGGACCTGCTCAATTCGAAAAGTGCCTTGAGATAACTTCTGTGGTGAGCCGGCACTGTGCAAATAAAACCTGACCCGACCTTGACATCTGGAGGTCGATTTATTCGCTGTCTTTGCAGGATTTAGACGGCGGGGTAGCGATCCTGATACTTCAATGGGCCACTTCAGAACGACTGAACCTGACGAAAAGTGGTTCACACCTGATCATTAGGCCACTGAAGTGATCGGTGTGCTCCACTGTTTCATTTGGGTTCAGTCGCTCTGAAGTGGCCCGTTGAACGATTTATATCCTGTCCTACTCCGGGAGCAACGATCTCCATTAGTGGAAGTGCTGGAGTGCATAAGACTCCTCTCACCTGTTACTAATTTTGGGCTGTGTCTGAGCAGGGGAAGGCAAAAGAGGAGAAATGTGACTCCAGATAACTTAAGAGATGTTCAGGGGGTTAGCACATCGAGGTACTGTATGCAGACAGAGTCAATTTATACTTAGGCTGTAAGCTTGAATGGTGTGTGTGTGTGTGTGTGTGTGTGTGTGTGTGTGTGTGTGTGAAATCACAAAGATAGGTAACAAGCTAAATTCAAATGGAGAACATAGTAAACATACTGTATGTGCTAATGCTGCATTCGAGACAACTTGCAACTTGAAATCTCCCAGTTGAAGTCTCAGATTTCAGGCTTCAAAGCGCTCAAGAGGCCAAAATAACCAAAAACATGGCAGACTGGGACAAACTTTGCATTCAAAGTGCTTCACGCAGCTACAGTAAGGCATTAAAACAGTACAAAGATCACAAAAACGATTTACAAAGAAGCATGAATTTAGGCCTACTGTGTTCCACAACATCAATAACACATGTAATCTGTAACCATAAGTAAAATTGTATAATGTTTTAAATGTATTTTGGCATTTACAATGCATTTTAATCTATGTTTTACCGTTGACTAGGTGGTTCAGCACGCAGATTGTTGTGTGACATCAGATTACTGATTCTCTGAGAAATCGGGGTAGATTTTTTTCTCCGACTTCTTCAAGTGGGAGCTCCGACATGAGGTGGCATTCGATTGCACTTTTTCAAATAGGAGGGCTGAAACTTGAACGCATCATAAACAGAGAAATTCTACTGTATATTGCCTATGAGGACTTTGGCATAAACACTAGCATGTTGTTAGCAGTGGTATCTTGATGCTCCCTCCCTCTTAATTAATTTAGCATGCTAACATCACACATCAGCCTGATAGCTTTGGTTTTGGTGAGATATTAGCATGCTAACAAGTTAAACTGAAGTTGCAAACATGGTAGGGGAGAGTGGGGTAATTTGTGCCATGGGGCAAGTAGTTCCACCCCTGTTATCTAGAAAACCATAGAAGAAGTTGGTCATGTGACCACATATTTTTGAAGGGGCATCCATTTCACTCATCCTATCAAGAAGGGAGACACATGGCTTGAGAGGAAAGCACATTTATGTTCAAAAAACAAGTTTTTGCCCTCCAAAGTAAAATTTCTATGATCAAGGTTTTTTGATTGCCGTGTTTGAACAATTATAGATAACTTTGAAAACAGTTCACACATGTTTTAGTGCTTTATTAAGCTACACCATGAGTCTATACAGTTAGCATGATGCCAGCTCAAAACAGCTGGGGAATCCTTTTTTCTCAAAATGCTGGGCTTGGGGTAATTTGTGCCAAAGGGCCTGGGTTAAGTTGTGCCAGTGGCAGTGCTGTCTGTGTATAGGAGAAACATGGCAGTGGGCCCTGATTTGCTTGAAACTTAACATGTGTGATGAGGGACCGCCCCTGAACACACCTGCCCAGTCTGGTTGTGCTCGTAGCCTGGTGGATGAACAAAACATTGCGTTTCTTTGCACCACAGCCCCCAGCGTGCCTCAGGCCTCCGCAACTGCATGGGGACAAGCGAGGGCCCGATCATCGCCGCTTCTGGCTTTAATTTTGTATTGAATGTCTTGCTTTTATATAGCATTATCATTTGTGAGATTAAAATGATCTGTTTTACTTCAATTATCAATGGCACAATTTACCCCAGTGTATTCTCTCTAATGGCACAACTTACCCCACACCGGGGGCAAGTTGTGCCACAAAACCACTTTTTTTTCTAAAGCTATATTTCTGAAACAGTTTATTTAAGATTCAAAGTGATTGTTCCCAGGGATGCACAACATCCTAAACTATATGTACATATTTTAGTTGGGGGCATTATTATAATCCCCTTGCTTTAAAGGCACTTTAAGTAAAAATTGGCACTACTTACCCCGCTCTCCCGTAAACATTGTACATGTTAAACATCAGTGTGTTAGCTTTGGTTTTGTCACAATGCATTGTCTTATATTTACATTAACCTTAATAAACTGTTTACATAGCTGCTAGCATGTTCACCTGAGAGAAAATGTTAGCTTTAAAGAAATTTTGAACTTCATCTATGTGATGAAGTGTTGCCTGGAGGTCTGAATGTTGTTTCAGAGTTTCTCCTACAATAAAACAAAGAGAAAATTTGGGGAAGACTCTGATTACTGAAAGTACTGCGAGCACTGAATCACAACATGAGCTTTTAATAACTAAAAATACTAAAATGAGTCGTAGGAAGTAGGAAATGTGCCGTTCTGCTCATTGTACGTCGCCGAGGATTAATTACGTCAGCTAAATTACTTGAAAATGAAACTATGCTCAGCGTGTGTGGTGCACTTTGATTCACTGCTGAGCTCAATTTGACAATAATCTGGCTTTGTCTTTTAAAATGAGAGATGAGGTTATATAATCAGTTTGAAATATCTGCCCGGTTGTTTCAGACGAAACAGTAGAGAAATTTTTCTTTTGAAGTTTTAGCTGGAGTGTGACTGAAACAGGGGAAATTATCTGTGGGTGGTAATTGTGTGAAACTGCTATCAGTGCAGGCAGACTGCTTTTGACTTTGACTCACTTTTGAGGCATTTGAGCGCAATCAGTTGAACTCAATTAAAAGAATAAATAGTAACGATATTACAAATCATCCGCATATTTCTCTCCTATGGTTAAAAATATTATCTTCTCCCCGGGGCTGTGGAAAATAGGTTTTGTTTTGTTTTTTTTATCGTGTGAAATTTGTCATAGAATTTGTCAGACTTAAGATCTTTTCATGAAAGCTAATGGCACCTGACACCTGTCTATTTTAGGGAATAGGCAGGAAGTTAATTATGATTCATTGTCAGAGCTACATGCAGCAGTGTAATGAATTTGATCTAATACTGAATGGCTCAGATTTATGAATTATAACAAGGGTTTAATGTCATCCAAGAGACATAATCATGCATTTATTTTTGCTGTGGGACTTAAACAGCTTAGACAGATTCACCTTACACCTCCAAAATAAATAATGATTAAAAAAAACAGATATAGATGTAAGTGTGTTGTCTTCTCCTCGTGTCTCTGCCTCAGACTCACTTGGGTGCTGTGAAATTAATGAGAGAAAACTGCCGGAGTGATGGTGGGCATAAAAGCATCAGATGTCTTCTTCTGCTCTGAGAGAATTATTAAAGTGCTGGTTGCCGGGCGGAGATGAGGAGATCAGTGGAAGCCCCTCGCCATGAGATCGGTGTGTGTCAGGACAAGGGAGGGAGGGAGGGGGGGGGCGAGGGTAGAGATATGTAGCCGTGAGGATGCAAGGGGCCGGGGCAGGCAGGGAAATATGTTGGCTGTTGGTTTTTTCTTTTTCTTTTTTTCTTTTTTTTGATTTTTCTACTTAGCACCATCTGGTCAGTCATTTGGGTGTTTGTGTGTTTTTTTTTCTGTAAATGCGACAGGGGACAAGTGCTGCGAGTGCAGAGCAAGTTAGGATGATAGATGTTCTCCACATGCAGAGAGTGTCTGTGGACACAGCCGCCTGGTTCATGCTAACAGCACAGACAGTCTGCTGGGAACCATGTGTCAGAAAAAGAGGCACAGCTGCCCTCCTCCCCCTCCTCCTCCTCTTCATCCTCCCCAGTCACATGCTTTAGGTTGTTATAAATGTCCACAGGAGTAAATAAGTAATCCTCATCCCTACACCAACTGTAGAAAACGCCTCAGGTATTACAGATTCATGCGAGACGCACAGACAACATCAGTTATGTGATCATGATCATCATAATTTCAGAATCACTCGTTGCAGATGTTAGCCGATTTGCTAATTATAATAATGAGCCACATATAATTAGACAACATACAGTGCTGGCACTCCATGCATGCCTTCCTCCATGGATGATTACAATAATAGATTCTGTGTGTTCATATCATAGATCCAAGCGACGTTAACACGAATATGCGCGACTCTGAAGTGCTCTCATTTCAAGTCCACATCAAATCCGGACCAGGAAGTGATTCTAGTGATACAAGCAGCTCATTACTGAATAAGTGCAAAATCAAGAGCCACTTGTCAAGTTGAAAAGCTTTGGTCCAGATTAGTCGGCTCAGACAATGAGACTTGGATCATAAGATTTACACTGTGGCTTTGCTCGTGCTTGGAGGGGCGGGGGAGGGGGTGGCTCATTAGTGAGCGATACAGATGTTAGAGTTGTTACAACATCTGTACTTGTAGCCGTGCATAAGGGAAGAGTAAGTGGTGCTGTTGCTGATGCGATTAGAGATGTGGGTGTTGGATCAGAGGACACCACCGTGGACAACTTGACCTGTCTTACTGTAATTGTAAACGTGTCAATTAACTGTTTTGTGGCTTTATCTGCCATTGTTTTTTTATTCTTTAGTGAGGTTTATACCATAGAGCTGATGCTGCACGGTATTTATTGCTTTCATGTCGTGTAGGAGGATTGATTCGATTCTTGTGATTACCTTCTGCCTGCCTGCACAAGCTGATGTTGCATGAAACACCTACAAATTATCCCACATTACCAGACTTAACAGAGTCCGAACTGTTGCCAGACCTCGCTGCCTTAGCCGTACATAAACCTGATGCTTTTCTCTTTCGCTGAAATAGAGTTACTGTGGAATATTTTACTGCCGGATTTCCATTTGTATTTTTACCCTGAAAGAGAAAATCAACCTTTAAAAGTCCCTAAAAAGTTTGTTTTTAGCGCTGATAAATCATGACATTTCCCAGCCCAAATAGGCCGACGTTGTACTTAACAATCTAAGTGGGGATCTCACTTTGGAAAAGGCTGAGTAATGATAATAATGTAGCCGAATAAATGTCTCATCAGCAGCGGCACACTTTGAAGCTCTGACATTTTTCTGGGACACTTCAGGGAATGAAATCCTACTCGACTTTGGTATTTTCTTTGTATCTTGGTTGTGTCGGCACAGAGTCCTCTTGTCCTCTTCCTCTGTGTCGTCACTAAAATGGAACACAATTTGACTGCAGTGAAAGTGAAAGCTTTATTGTGCTCGGGATTATTCAATGTGAGCGCGGTACCACGACTGTTGGACTTTTGCAGGGGCATCAGCCTCCACACGGGGAGTTCAGGGCCTGTCTGTCCATCTCTACCAGCTCTTTGCCCTCTGTCCTCTCTCTGCACTCGTATCGGCATCTGCTTTAGGAGGACAACGAGGCCATTTACTCGAGGGAGAGGAGAAGGCAGGGAACAGAGGGTCAGAACAGAGAGTACGGCGGAGAGGGGGTGAGGGGAGCGAGACGGGAGGAAGAAGACAGTTGAAAGGGTCAGGAGGAGAAAATGTGGACAGAGGGGATAAAAACAGAGGAGAGGAGATTGAGCGTGAGCAGGAAATGGTGAAAAAAGGGTCATTGGAGTGAAAGAAAATTTGAAAACAGCCAAGAATATTGAACTAGGAACAAAGAGATTCCCAGGGGGATTAAAATCCAATATCACGAGGCCCCAGAGGACTGAAGTACAAATGACTAATCTCCAGGGAAAGAATGGATTACATATCAGAAGACAAACTGGAGAAAGCGACCCAACAGACGTCTTTTAAAGGATTTTTCTTTTTTATATATAAAGGCAATAAAGAATAAACTATGGATGGAGGTTAGAAGAGTGCTTAAACTTACTTAAAGGGATAGTTCAACATTTTGGCAAATTGGCCCATTGCCATAATCCCTATAGTTTAGGGACCTTAGTTTAGGGTAGCTTTAATTGTCGGTGCAAGCTATTTTTAGAACGGCGGAGCAGAGCCGTGAGCTGCTCAGAGCTACGCTAAGGAGGCTAATGGGATTTCTTGGTTTCCCTCATCAAACTCATCAAATACACAATCCAACAACTCCAAAACAAGTTGTGACCTGCACATCCACCACGCTATGAGACAATAACACAACGTTATGAGACAGAGTTGTTTTAGAGGGAAATGGAGAGACTGCTTGCTGAAAAAATGGGCCAATTTGCCAAAATGTTGAACTATCCTAAAGATGCTGATTGTAATGTCATTGCCAAAAAACTATGACTATTGTACTGCAGATGGATGGATGGATTCTTTGTCCCAAAGCTCTGAAAACTAAAAACCTAATTGGTTCCTTTCCAAAAAGGAGACAGATTTAATAATTACGAAAGGAAAACAATAAAGGCAGAAATGCGTTTTCATGGTTTTTATTGACGTTCAGAGGGAAACTGATCCAACGTGTCACACTGGGCTCAATATAAATATATTCAACAGGGAAAGAAGAAACTCCATGTGCACAGAAAATGAAGTGTGCAGTGAAGCCTGTAGACTACAATAACACAACCTCTCAGTTCTTGTGTACTTCCTGAGTTTTGTCTGTTACTTCGCCCCCCAAAAACCCATTTGCTCCCTCTGAGAAAGTAAATATGTAATAACAGCTCACAAATATTATGTTTCATTTCTGAGAAGGGGCTCGGTTATATCCTGACAGAGATGTGCGCTCGCTCGCTTTCATTTTTTCTTAAAGCAAATATTAAAACAGGAGGGGAAAAAAAGTGGATTCGCTGGGTGGGAACTATTTTCGGCTGCAGATGAACACACATGTGGGGCTCAGGTGGGTCTTTCCAGCAGAGAGAGAGTGGGAGTGGGAGTGGGGGGTGCAGGAATTCACCTGAATGTGCTGTAGTAATAAAAGGACGTGACACGCAGAGCGACAGTGTGACTCATGCAGTTTTTGGTTGTGCGCCGTGTGTTTTCAACGCGTTAGTGTCATTGAGACGTACTGACACGAAGCAGACAGATGGGAGGAGGAGGAGCAGTTTTATACATGATGAGTTTTACGCAGCACTATAATCATCATCATAGGAAAAAATAATTTAAATAAACTTGAAATATCATCTCACCACCTGTTATTGTGAGAGCTGTTGTTTTCTTCTCGGTGACCTCTCGCTTCCTCTTTGTAGCTTCGTTCTTGTTTCACTCGGATTTAATTGGTTTTTTAAGGCTTCACTCTCGTGTTGATTTGGGAGATTGTGTGTTGATTTCTCTATAAATAGTGTGTGTGTGTGTATTGTGTGTGTGTTTACCCTGTAGGAGCTGAGTCCTCCAGTCGCCTGTGGAGTTAGAAAATTGCAGCAGCGTTTCTGCTTTAACTCTCGTTTAAATCCATGATCTGTTGTTAGTGAAGTGGAGGAATCTGAGCTCTGCTGTGAAGAGGAATTCAGTTTCACTTTAGTTCAGTTTTATATTTATCATATATATCAAATAGATTCATAGCTTTGCATTAAAGGATAATTTCCATTTTTTACAACCTGGACCTTATTTCTAGCATAAAATACGATCATTTTACTCACCCAGACAACTTTGGTGTCATTTGGAGTTGTTTTGACGAAATTAGCCCCAGTGGAGCGGCGCGTATATCCGTATAATGCGAGAACACGGGGCAGCGCAATGCAGCCTCTAAATAACACATTATCCGCCGCAAAACTCGTTCATTTCGCCAATATTTTGTTATGATACACTAGTGCTATTCTCCTCCGAGCCCGTGGTGGCATGTTATCAACATCCGGGGTCTGTAGGTTGACCTACTGACCTCTTATCTGGATGATGTCATCTCCGACTGCTGCCCGGCGCGGCTAACTTGCTACGGCTAATGCTATGGTTCGTTTCTGCGTGTTTCTGACTTGTCAGAACAAAATGAGCAGCTGGATGAAGTTCAGCTTCCACAGGCTTCCTCTCCTCAACCTGGACTCACTAAAGCTCCGGCTAGTTGAGATAAAAATGGACCTGAATGCCGAAGCAGAATGATTATTATCAGAATGAGCCGGGCAGCGGTCGGAGATGACATCATCCAGGTCAGAGGTCAGTAGGTCAACCTACAGACCCCGGATGTTGATAACATGCCACCACGGGCTCGGAGGGGAATAGCACTAGTGTATCATAACAAAATATTGGTGAAATGAACGAGTTTTGCGGCGGATAATGTGTTATTTAGAGGCTGCATTGCGCTGCCCCGTGTTCTCGCATTATACGGATATACGCGCCGCTCCACTGGGGCTAATTTCGTCAAAACAACTCCAAATGACACCAAAGTTGTCTGGGTGAGTAAAATGATCGTATTTTATGCTAGAAATAAGGTCCAGGTTGTAAAAAACGGAAATTATCCTTTAAAGATATTTTCCTTCATTTCCTTTAATGCCCATCAGCCACCGCCCAAGTAGCACTACCACATTACATCAGCGGTCCCCAACCTTTTTATCTCCGCGGACCGGTCACCGGTGGAAAATTTTACCGCGGACCGGGGGGGGGGGGGGGGGGGGTCGTTCTCTTCGGGGGGGGGGGCTAGGGGGTAGCGTACGTTCTCCTGTTTACATTACATGTAGGCCTACTGTATAAACAGGACTACATGTTCACATAGCCTAGTTTTCTCTTACGTTTACGTTCTTTGTTACAACTCACCATAATATAGTATCACAATAATAATGTCAGTCATCTGGGGGTGATGCTCCGTCTGTCATCTCGGTTCCTGTCTCTACCAGTCTACTCTGTCATCTCGTTTTGCTGCTGAAGCTGCAGAAAACTCCGTTTCACAAACATAATATGTTTGTAATGGAAGCAGGTTTTCCGTGCTTTTGTGGCGATCTCAGGATATTCTGCTTAAATCCAGAACGCAGGGAGATCAGTTTTCTGTGAAGTGATGAAGCGGCAGAGAGCCGGCCGGGTCCCGCACACACATTGCGGAGCTTGGAGCAGGTGAATCACCTGTTGCAATGAACCCGTAATTTAAACAGGACTCGTGCTTTTTCTTTTAGAACAGCTTTCTTCTTGTTGGAAAGCGTCGGGTCTTCTGTCGTCTCATTATTGAGTTTTTCCTGGCCCGGCGACGTGTGTTTTTCACTCTTTTACGTTTGTGCCTGCCTGTCAATTGCGCAGCGCTGGAACGATGCACAAACGGAAGTGGCAACATTTTCAAAATAAAACGACCGGAAGTGTGAAATAGACGAAACAAACTATTTTTTTTTTTTTTTCATTTTCATTTCATCTTTCTGCGGCCCGGTACCAAATGATCCACGGACCGGTACCGGTCCGCGGCCCGGTGGTTGGGGACCACTGCATTACATCATAGTTCAATGCAATAAATATAAATTCAATGCCCATCACAAGAGAATAACAAGCCAAACAAACAACAGATAAAATACTATTGATGATAACAACAATAACAAAGAACCCAATGATCTATAAAACCTTTTAGCTCAGAAAGACGAAGACGAAGAAGGGCCAGTAAAAGAGTAAAAACACCTGGAGAGATGAAGAAGTTTAGCTGAATGTAACAAATGGAGAAGAAACGAAACAGGACATTTGTCTCGTACTCAGCTGCTTCTTACATATGATTTTTCACCAAATGTGTTGGGAGTGAGATTTGTGCAAACTAACTGTAAAACTGTTTCAGAGCCACAAACTTTCTTCATCCATAAAAACATAGTGAAAAGAAGCGAAGAGAACAAACCGCTGTGCTCTTTGTTCCCTGCAACGACATTCTTTATAAAGTAAAATCAGAAAATTGAATCTAAACAAAACAAGGACTCCATAAGGGTAAAAGTGGCCTTTTCTTTTTCTTTCTTTTTTCTTTTTTTTTTTTTTTAGAAATGGAGACAAACAGTGAAACTTGTGTGTAATCAGTGCCACATGAATATTTTACAAAGAGCAGCAGTGACAGCGACATTTTCTGTTCTGAATACACTATACTGTAATAAGGAAATTTCATCAGGGCTTTGAAAGAGATATTCAAGGATTCACACAACACTGCCAGAAAATGAAACGCTTCCCTCTCTGGTGGAGACACACAGAAATGGTGCAAGAGAGAGAGAGAGACATTACACTGCCTCAGTGTTTTACTGTATCATGTATCATGTTTGGTGTTTTTCCATCCTATTTTTAATTTATCTATTAAACAGATTTTTAGCTCCAGTAGTTTAAGTTACAGGATGAAGTATTTACTGTCTGTATACTGTATTTTATATCATTTTACTTTGTACGTTTCAACAGTGTCCTGACAAACAGGTGCTGGTTCATCTGTTCCACTGCAGCACGTTAACATGTATTAATATGTTAATACATTATCTTATTAGAGCTGGTGAAATGACCTCAAAATAGCACACACTCTCTCGACACCTGATTTAAGATTAGATCTATCCCTTTTAATAACAAACTGCAAAAGTCAGGCTTTTTCAGCTGTATACGTGACACCATATCTTTACAAACATCACCTCATCTGTCTTGTCTTTCCGCCAGTGTCTCTTCTTCTTCTTATACAGTAAGATGAATAAAATTAATCTGCTAATATTAGCTTCTGCAGAAGTTGTCGAGCTGCTGTCGTCTTCTGCAACTCACAGTGCTCAACACTCCTCCCACTCAGCTGCTGCCTCTGTCGGAAATCCTTATAACTGATAAAAATGACTAGTTGAACATCTGCAGAGGCTTCCCCTCTGTTTGGGAACAATCTCTTCACGTTTATTGGCTCATGCTTTGATGTTGATGTTTCACCTGTGTGTGAAGAAACTTTCATGTTAATACACACTACTGGAGCTCAGGGAAGCAGCTCGGTACTGTAATTAACCAAGAGTAAGTCAAATTTTAATTTAACTTTTGAACGTCTTAAAGGGATAGTTCAACATTTTGTCAAATTGGCCCATTGCCATAATCCCTATAGTCTTAGCAGTACTGTAGGTTCGTTACCTTTAATTGTCGGTGCAAGCTATTTTTAGAACGGCGGAGCAGAGTCGCAAGCTGCTCAGAGCTACGCTACAAACTCATCAAATACACAATCCAACTCCACAACGCTCTGGTGGACAAGTTGTGACCTGCACATTCACCACGCTATGAGATAATAACACAACGTTACCAGACAGAGTTGTTTTAGAGGGAAATTCATGCAAAACCGCGTTCCCGTCAGGGGCAGTTTCAGCAAGCAGTCTCTGCATTTACCTCTAAAACAACTCCATCTCTTAACGTTGTGTTATTATCTCATAGCGTGGTGAATGTGCAGGTCACAACTTGTCCACCAGAGCGTTTTGGAGTTGTTGGATTGTGTATTTGATGAGTTTGATGAGGGAAACCAAGAAATCCCATGAGCCTCCGTAGTGTAGCTCTGAGCAGCTCACGGCTCTGCTCTAAAAATAGCTTGCACCGACAATTAAAGGTAACGAACCTACAGTACTGTTATGACTATAGGGATTATGGCAATGGGCCAATTTGGCAAAATGTTGAACTATATCCTAAGTATAAATCTGAATTAATGGATAAAATGGATGTATCTTTCAGCCGTGGTTCCTATTATTTTGTCTGCCTTATTCGAGTCGATGTGGGAAGGAGCCAAAAGACCCAAAACAGCTCAGAGACATAAACAGCGAGTTTCTCTCTGACCTGACATCGTTCAGAAAGCGATGCAGCATCAGTATGAACAGGTGTCTAACGTCCTCCTCCTGGTGAATAATCGCCTGGTGCGGGAGTAAACAAAATAGACTGGAGGAAAGCAAACAGGCTTTTCCATAATGCAGGTTGTAGAGGTCACCCCAGACGATTCATATTGCCTCCTGGCAGCATTAAGAAACGCCTCAGCGAGCCTGTTCTCGCCCCGCGGCTCTGCTCAGGATTTTGTCACTGTTTTGTCCCAGAGGCTCTGGGCCCAGTTCAGGACGCGGGAAAAAGAAAAAAAAACCCGCCCACGGGCAAACACAACCACTTGTCCCCTGGCCTGTAGTTGCAGGAAATAATCAATTAATGACAAAAGACTCCTCTGCATCGGGCTGCTTCCTGCCCGCAGAAGAAAATCACATATCTGGAGTTAAGAGTCTACTTGGTGCTCAGATCAATTTTAAAGCAGTACATCCAGCGGGAGAAAGCCCTTCTTCAAAATAACATTGTTTGTTTGCAGTGCGTAGTCGATGGTACTTGTGCGAACCCGGACAATTTACAAGCGAAGCTCTGCTCGAGGGGGCAGCGTCTTTGAAGCAGAACAGAAGAGATGGAGGAGAGATCAAGAGAGACAGACACGGTTGATATAATGTCCACCCCTTCTTCTGAGGAGCGAGGGAGCCGCGGTTTGGTCTGATGAAATGCTCTCACGAGATTGTGTCTGAAGTTAACTGGATGGAGGAGGAGGACCCGGGTCACCCCACACAGAACCGGAGCAGATGTGGTTTAGAGCTACTGCATTGATCCTGCTCCTTTAGCATCATGGCAACAACAAAAAAATGATAATAATAATATATAAAATAGCACCTTCAAAAGACAAGAAAACAAGAGGAAGCCATTAGAGATTCTGAGCAAGCACCTGTTTGCTGATTTGCAAGTCAAAAGGCGTCTAGACGTCTGGATGAAAGGAGCAGTGTGTTGTTTAGAGGCGTCTCGAGGTGAGGCAGCAGATTGTAATGAACTGAACAACCAACCAAACCCCCCCTTCCTCCTCTTCTCTACCCTTTCTAAACATAAATGAGAGCGTACGGAAGCCCTGAGGTATCATAAAACACAAATACCTCCTCTAGACTCCTGGTGAGTTTGTCCACTGTGGGCTACTGTAGAAACATGTGTTTGATATGAAAGGCTTTAATCTACACTAATGAAAACAATTCAGTTTTTTTGTGAAAACATAATTACAGACTTTGTGTATAGATCCCCACACACACTGGTGCTTTTTTTTTTGATACAAATCAATGACGCGGCTTTACAGCAGCTTTTAAATGAATAAAACGGGTCCTAAATACTGTCGAGCTGAGGAAATTGATTTGATGAAGTGAGAACAATAGGAAAACAGTCCTGGTGGCTGAACGTTTTTTTGTGAATTCTTTACTGGCGAAAATATGATAATTAAAATATTGTTCAAACAATTGTTGTATGAAACCTAGATAAATAACGTAAGCCCATGTGTTAGGCTCTGTCGTTTCACTTGGAAAATTGTGAATCAAGACACCCATTAAGACGACAAATGAGGTGTAAAATAAGAACAAAATAAAAGAAATATTTAACGCTCAGTGAAGTGATAATAATGAAAATCCAAAACAGCTTTAGTTGATGTTCCTGGATTGATCTTTTTGGTCACTGTGGCAGTGAAACGAGCTGTAAACACGGCATTAACATTATTATCAGCTAATAAAAATTGATACGGTGAATATTTTAGCAAACAGCTGCATATTTACATAATCCAGAGGCACATTAGCATCTGTTTGTAGCTGTGTTTTCTGTCCACCTGATGAATCCACGTCCAATATTCACTCTTGGTTTTTATTTTTTTTTATTTTTAAATTGAACTGAAAGATTGTGAGAGAAAATATCTGGCTCTGTAGCTGCTCTGTGTTCACCAGCTGCTCTCTCACTCTGTCTGCCACTCGTTTCTCTGCTGTGGTGAGTTTATTAGAGGGTTTTTTTGGGGATGAAAACAGCTGGCTGTCGCTGCTACAAATAACACTGATTACAGCAGCGAGGGGGGAAACCAAAAACAGCAAAGTTATGGGTTAGAAAATCAAAACAACGAGCTGAGAGATAGTTAAAAGCTTCTCACTGGAACTTAGTGGCGATAACAGTCAGTGGGTTATTGTGGTGAAAACGAGACCTGAGGGGAAACAGCTGTGTGATCATTCTCTGTGGGTTCATCAGTCAACACTTTCACCGCTCACATGGTTATTTGAGCCACTGTTAATATGAAAAGATCAAATAGTGCAGCTGCATCCAACAGAAGCTTCATATTAAAGCTTAAAGGAGTAGTTTAACTTTTTATTTATTTACCTTTTTATAGAGAGCTGTTCTTACATGAACATGTGTACAACACAATAGACGATAAACCAAGACGTAAACTAAACTATACTGGAAGTATTACAACACCATGTAGCACTATATGAAATAACAAAGCTTCAAATCAAATTTAACCATTTGTTGGCCACTCACAACCCATAAACATACTGAGGGGGGACTATTCTTTTACAACCCTACCCAAGGCTCCTTGTTATATACTGGGTAACCTTGAATTGATAATAATAGTTGTAATTTGTCCAATCACAGAGAAAACTACATCCAGTTTGCTGTAGAAATCAACTGCTTTGAAATGTTTTTTTAATCATGAGTTGCTCTGAGGCCATGCTGATTATTGTGGTTGAATTGTGAATTATATTAGGCACCATTAGGAACACAACACTTAAATAATTAAAGGTCCAGTGTGTAATGATTGTCAAGGTTTATTGGCAAAATCTGAATATACTAACCTTGAATATATTTGTATCAGTATATTATCACTATAAAATAAAATTTGTTTGGTTTTCGTAGCCTTATAATTATTCTTTTATATATACATATAGCAAGGGTCTTGCTTTAGAGAGTGTCTCCATCTTGCGCCGCCATGTTTGTACAGCAACCCGAATGGTAAATCCAGCCAACCAGAGAGCACGTTTCGCGTTCATAAATAAACCAACAAAGGAGGAGGAAACAGCAGACATATTGTAAAATGGTTTAGATCTTCACCATATCGCTCCATGCTCCTGAAATACTCCCAGTTGTCCCAGTTGTGGTAAACAAGTTTTTTGTCCTTGGAGGCCACCGTCACTTTGCAGACAGGAGGGGTGAGTACGAGCGAGTGCTGCAAACTAGAATCTGAACGCTAGATATCACGGTTTTCCTTCCAATTTTACACACTGGACCTTTAAAATAAATTATTTAAAAATAAAATCTCATCTAACTCTGGTCCAGGAGGCAAACAAGCCTCAAAATTTAGTGTCATGCAGATTTATAAACGTCTAAAAGTCCCATAAGTTTTTCATTGTTCAGATCAACTCTCTGGTCCAGGTGCTTCTTTTGGACGTCCAAGTGAATCGGTGACTTTCAAGTGTCCTGCTGTGATAATATGAAGATTTGGTCTAATATTACTTTATCGTTTACTTTTTGTGTGACGTAGAACAGCTTATCACAGCCGAGATGATTCCCTGGCGGAGTGCGGATCGGGCCCTATCACAATGGAGCCGAGCTATATTCCACTAAGTGTTTCTGACAGGTGTCGTATCATATTTGTGCAGCCGCGGAGGCATCATAAAGCGCAGTTCGACTAAACCGGTTGTCACTGTGGATTTTCTCACACACATGGACAGCTCCCCTGATGTGAATGTCAAGTGCGAATTATTGAACAGATTCGGCGGTGGAGGAGCCTCTCACTGATCCTGGGCAGTTCTCCATCGCTCCTTAGCCCCTGGCGCTCGGCAGGTAAAGCACAACAAGCTGCAGCTCAGTCAGACTTAGGGGATTATTTACTTAGACCCCCGTTCAGAGTGTCTGACTTCATTTCTCAAACACCCGTCATTTCCCCCAATGCCGGTAGCTCTGCATCGTCCCAGCATGTCACTCCCAATCGCTCCTGCCTCACTTGTCTCAAGTTTGTGTTGCAGAGACAAAAAAAAAAAGATTTAACATAAGGACTTTATGTTTCATTTTTCAAGTAAACTGTGACAGCGGGGACTAAAAGAGACTTGGTGGAAAGCCAGGCAGCGTCGAGCCAGACCTCATGACACTTTTTGTTTGCCGTCTTTGAGTAAAAGGTTGTGTTTTTTCTGCTTTAACAAAACAAGCAAATTGCATTCGCTCTGTCCTCGGGCTCTGGATGTTATTTGTCATCTGCCAAAGCAGCTTCACACTCTGCCTTATCTTCTTTTTCTTTCTTTTTTTAAATTGGCCATGCAATAAGAGCATCCTTTCAACTAAGTTGTCCCATTATAATTGTCATAGGTAAACACACACAGCCTGCTCCAGACCTTGACTTCCATCAGTCGCTGTGGCCGCGTCTCCACTTCCTGCTTTGAGTTGTTAGTTATCAGGTCAGCAGATCCCGCCCACTTTTATTCATTTATTCCAGCTGGCTTCTTCTTTTCTTTTTCTTTTTTCTTTTTTTTTCTGCTTCGGGACATTCAGCTCTCGACCAGGGACGTGGTGTATGTGTGTGGAAGTATGAATGTGTGCCTGTGTTTGTGTGCGAGAGCCTGTATGTCTGCTGCTGGAGTGGCAAATGGCTAATGAATAATGCAGGGTAATAGTGATGTGTTGACAGCTCTGACAGCTGAGAGCTGCCGAGCTGTGTATCAGTGATAATGTGCCATTTCCCGTCTGTGCCCCTCCACACCCTTATTTCAACAAATTGCATTTTTTGTAATTTCACCTCCCAACAACCTCAGTGTCCGTGTGTGTTTGTGTGTGTGTGTGTGTGTGTGTGTGTGTGAGCGAGAGAGAGAGACTTTGCTTTGCTGCACAAACTCAAAAGCCCAAAATACAACTGTGCCCATGAATGCACATTTCACAGCTGTGACGTTTCAAGTTTAGTTTAGTTTGCTAATTAGTTCCCAAATTAATTTCATCCTGTTTGTGCATCGGCATTGTGTGGTCACAATCGAGTGTTTGGAGTGTGCACCACCGTATTTACTGAGCCATTGAAAGAGCAACACTCGACCAAAACATGATGCTTTTCTTTCAATGAGTTATAGGGTCATAGAGGATACTGAGTTTTGAAATGTTTTATTCTACTGTTGAACATTTGTGATTGTCTATTATATAAATATATTGGATTACTCTTTATTTCTATGAAGGCTACTTTGAAAAATGCTGTAAACACTGCACTCGCATACATTTTGTAGGCAGGAGGCTGTAATAGGCCCCTCAGAGCAGCGTTACACCATCGGGCTAGGTTGAAGGCTGCGGTGAGCCACTGTTAGACAGTGAAAAGTGGGGCTGAGAGCAAGCTGGTTAGCATGCTAACTTCAGTAGTTACCGATGAGGTTGGTTCCCACTGGAGAAAAGGAATTAAACTTTTAGTTTTTTAGTATGTTTTTTATTTGAACTTGTCTTACTAGTAGCCTATTTTAAACTATTTATTGCACTCCCTGCACTTTTTCTTTTTCTCTCTTTTCTTTTCTCTCTTTGATATGTGGGCCAGTGTTACGACTGTAATGTATGTATGGTGTATGTATGTTTTTTTTTGCAAGTACAAAGCAGCTGAAATATTATGCCCATGACAAATTTCCCTCCCGGGACAAATAAAAGTTTATTTGATTTGATTTGATTTATTTGAACTTGATGCCAAACTTGCATCATCTCCTAATGCTGGACATGTAGCAACAGCAAAACGTTTGAAAAGCTCCTTTAAGTTGATATTGGTGATGCACATTTACACATCTAATAGACACAGAGCAATGATGGAGTTTGTAAGGGAAAGTTTTGGTTTAATCTGTTTAAAGGCAGGGTTGGAGATCCTGGAAAAACAGTTCTAGCAGGCCACATTTTGAAAATATACTAGTCCCAATGTGAGCGACTGCAGCATCGCTAACTTTCCTCTAGCTTTTTCTCATGGCTCATTCACATGAAAGAAAACACCTAATATAATAACATACCATAATAAACCACCCAACATCCAGCTTAGAGCTACGTTGCCACCTACCAGACTTCAGTGTGGTACATTGGATCACTGTCGTCTTTTCCATGTCGTAACTCTGATTGTGCACGCGTTTAGCGCAGTAGAGCGGTAGGGGAGAGTGGGGTAAGATGAGCCAGTGGGTAAGTTGACCCACCCCTTGTTTCTAGGAAACTATAGGAAGAAGTTAGCATGTGACCAAATATTTGGGAGGCAGGCATCATTTCATGGAGTCTGTGAAGATTAGAACCACGTGAGTAAAGTGGTTTAACATTTATGACCAAAAAATCATTTTTCACTCTTGAGAGTGAATTTTGTCGATCATAAGTTTCATGAGAATTGTGTTTAGACCAAAAGAGATGATTGCAAATTTGTTTTATACATGGGTTGTGGTATCTATGAGCTACAACATGAGGTAGTAAACTTAGCATGAAACTGCACCATTTTAGCTGTGAGAGCAATAAACCCAAGCCAAGGTAGCTGTGGGGTAAGTTGATCCATTTGGCCAGGGGTAAGTTGAGCCACCTATCCTATACACTTAAAGGTTGACTATGTAGAAATACAAGAAAAACAACAGAAAAAGAATTCCAGCAGTCGATTGCCAGACCGTTGCTAGGTAAAACGGGCCGTTGCTAGGGACTCCGCTCTGATCAGAGGACAGCAGAGGAGGAGGACTAAGCAGGATATTTACCTTATGTTTCATTTTTACCGTCATTAACAGCATAATAAATGACTTGTAGCTTGTTACAGTGACAGTGGAGGCTCTCTGCCTTCCACACCGCTGCTGCTCAGAGCCTCAGAGCCTCCGCTGTCACTGCTCTCGTCAAGTTGGAAAAAAAAAAAAAAAAAAGGAGCTCCGTGGCACCGAAAGTCCGCGACGATAAACGTGTTTATGACAGATAAGACTACACAAATACACCCATCCTAACAAGTATATGATAATCCATTGATCCACCGATTGATTATTAAAAAGGCTTGGTTGGAAACATGACCGGGAGGAGGCAGGAAAACAGCGGAGAACTGAGCCACGTGTCGGCTACAGGCAGGTAGGAATGTAAACAGAACGTTGACAGAAAGTCATTGTCGAGCCCGTCAAAAAAATTAAAAATAATAATTCAGACTAAAAAAAATGTTTTTATGGAAAAGCAATACTTTCATTCTGTACCCCTCTAAAGGCCCCATGGATGTATTATTTTTGAAAAAATATAGCTTTTAATAAATATTCTACATATTCAACCTTTAATGAATGCATTTTGGCTGTATATGTCGAAATGATTAAATCAAGATTCTGTATGTTTGTGATTACAGTAAGTATGTTCCTATAAACAGGAACAGTTGTTTATAGTGAGGCCAAACTTTACTTTCAAAGAAAAATATCTGGGATTCTTCCCAAGATGCCACGTAATTGCAAAACTCCCCAAATCTCAGTGAGTTGGTGGCTCAGCAGGAAGTCCCTGCAGTTTGTGTTCACCTGTAACCTGGACGGGTGAAATATTAAGTAAAGGGGGAGGTAGGAGATGGATGGAAGGAAAGAAGGGAGGGTTGATCAATTTACCCCACTCCTATGGCCAACTTACCCCATTCATGGTGTTAGTTAGCAACAAAACTATAATTGTCTTGATGTAGTGATCCTGAATACAAAAAGTGGCTCAACTTACCCCACTCTCCCCTACGCACAGAGGAGAGAGGGAGGGACAGAGACGGCAGCTTGATTGACACATCAAGATCCAATTAACTTGAACGTCACATTCAAGATGATTGGATGTTTTTTTTTTTTTTTTAGGATTGTCCGTCCCACAGGTGACTGACTTTTTTCATTTTTGTGAAAAAGCATTGAATTAATTGGTTGCACTCGGAGCGTGAAGAGGATTTCAGACAGTTTTGTAAAAAAAAAAAAAAAAAAAAAACGCTCCAGAATAGGATCTCAAACGCTGCCTTTAATCACCTCAGAAACAGAGGAATGATTGTTTAATCAATAAGGGTCAGCTGCTACTCTGAGCTGTAGCTGATGTCGTCAGTCACTTTGGACTAGACAGTGGTATTTATATACTTGAACTGTTTGTTTACTTGTAACTATCTTGTATTTAAGGCTCAGTCATCCTGACAGTGGGTGTCCAGACTCTTGAGACCTTTGTGGTTGAGAGATGCTGCACCCTGTTCGGCCGAATAGTAAGGACTTTAGTTAGATAAATGGTTGTAATAAATACTCAAAACCTCTGCAGGCCTCTATGGTTTCGTATTCTTCACCAGAGGGCAACGTTTTTTGCCCCCACAGCAGATAAAGTCCTCTTTATTTGTGTTGTGGTGTCCACTGGCTCCTCAGGTAAAAACATCTGTTTCTGTAGCTGCCAGATGTTCCAGTGAGCAGGAGGTAGTTCATCTCTGTCTGTCTGGTTTTCTTGAGTAGCACATCATTATGAGAGCAGCAGCCAGAAACCGAAAACAATGAGCTGGAGAGTCATTAAAGATGCTTTTTAATATGACTATTGTAGGCCAAGAAAAACAGAAAATATCCATTAAAAAAAGATATCTGGCGCAAATGATCTGCACTTGAGGTGGAGTGGGAGTAGTTTGGCCCATTTGGACTTTTGAAAATGTTGGCTGCAAACCTGTATCTAGTGACTCAATCATGATCTATCTTTTTAAAATGTCTCCCAGTAATGACTCTGTCAGCTACAGTAACGCCTTAAAAATCAGATCCCCAGCTGCACATGACACATTTTCACTTGTTAATCAGCAGGAACATGCAGAAGTTAATTTCTGAATAAATCTGCAGAAAGCCACAGCAGAAGTGACAGTGCACGCTCCACCTACAGAAACTGAGCTCACAGAGTCGGAGACCAAGGACACGGGCGTGAAGAGCATCACTCAGAGCAGAAATACCTCCGCAATTATTACCGAGCACCGAAGACAGACGCACTTCATCAGCAAAACGGCAAAGAGCAGCGCTGCCAAGAAAGGTGGTCGTGTGGTTAAACCGAGAGGCCGAGCCGAGCGTCATCAGAAAGTTTACAGGTTCACTCCCACAAAGAGCGGCTCAACAGCTTTGTCGTTGTCCAAGTGTCCTTGAACACAACGCAGCATCCTCCACCTGCTCATTGTTTTGCCGGCAGCAGCGGCGGCAGCGGCGGCAACCCGTGAAATGTAAAAATGTGGAACCTACAATATGTAAATGTGTTAAAATGTGACCCCTTTGCATTTAATGATGCATTTGTTTGCATAAAATTTTGCAGCAGCACTAGAATATATTTAAGGAGGCCACTGCAGTGCATCCAGTGAATTTTGCCTTCTGTGAATGCAACATTTAGACAATGGTCATCTTACATCTTAAGGCTTTTGTCTGTCTTGGTCTTTAACACATTCAGGCCATGTAAGGATCAATATGCTTTGTAGATCCATCAATCAATGCATCGAATGCGAATCATTTCCACACTGTCGGAGGAACTCAGAACCTGCTGCACACATGATAAATGAGAGCTGCTGGTCGTATGAGGTCACGTTAATTAAAGGTCAAAATTTCAAACCCAAATGCAACATTTTGGACACAGCACAGAGACACAAATCCCTGAGGTCTGGTGCAGTTTGCCGCCTCTCTCCACAGCAGGCCTGACAATGTAACTGCACATGTTTATGACTGACTGACTGACTGACTGACTGATCATGATTCCTCCATTGTTTCTGAACTGGCACAGGGAGGCAGAGCAGCAGCAGCATCCTCTTCCACTATTTTGAACTTATTTTGAACAGAAAAACAACAACTTGTACAGTAAATTAGAGCAGCATTATTGGGAATTTGGCTGCACCACAACTCTCTATATGTGAGCACAGGGAGAAGGAGGGAGGCACACAGATAAAGAGCTGGAACCAGCTGACACTAGGCAGAATGCAAATAAGACTCAATGATTCATATATTCATCATTTCAAGCTTTGGGAGAGTTTTGTTCAGGTTTTTTTTTTTTTTTTTATCAGCAACCGGTCTTTGTGGCTTTGTGATTTCATATGCCAGCAGTTCTCAATGTGAACTCACTGTACCTGTGTGTGTAGATTCCTCTCAGGTGACAGTGAACCGACATTTACTGATCTACAATCACTTGTAATATCATGCTCAAGCTTTTTGCAGATCATATAATTCATAAGGGGTCAGAAAGGGCTCGCAGAAATGTTTTATGGATATTTTTTTGTGTGTCACAAGCCGAAAAATGTGGTGAAAGCGCTGGTTTAGATCATTGTGACTCAGTGTTTGTGTTGGTCGCTGTCCAAGGTGCTGATCCTGGATCAGCCAGCGCTACAGGAGCTGTCCATGGTGCTTCATACAGTGACACTGACTCACAGCTTGGAGGAGTTATGCTTATTATTTTAGGAAAGTTGACTTTAAATTATGCAGTTTTTTTTCTTGTCTTTTTAAAGTGTCGATACGTGTTAATTAAATATCCAATAATTAAAGTAATTAGTCTCTTTTATCGCCGTTTACATGACACCTGTGCTCTTTCATCTTCTCTGTGGTGATACTACGATCACGCTCCATTTTTTTTCTCCCCTACATCATTATCAGTGTCACGCTGTGCATATGCTCTCTAATTTACACCAGGTCTAAGGCTTCTCATAGTATTTTGCATGGCTGAGAGGCAGGGCCGTCGTAGCCCCCCGCCTCGCCGGGGCGGGGAGCGTATACTTTATGACCCACTTCAGATGCTGTTAGTCCGGATTTGGCAAAAAACCTCGATGCATCTCCGCTGTGTGTTTGAAAATGATCAAAGAGTACTTTTTTTTTCTTTTCTTTGATAGGTCATATAACTCACACACTGCAGGTTTGATGCTGATGAAAGAATTATGCATGTTGTTATTGATTGGTCTTCGGGGTTTCTGCATCGCTCACAGGGGACGACATGTGCAACGCTGTTCGGCTAACCAACAAGTCTCTCTCTCTCTCTCTCTTCCTGTCTGAAGATACTGAATTTTACACATTTCCTCAACGCACACGACCTCTTTAAGTATTCATGCACGCAATTATAAATGGGTCTTTAAAATTAGGCAAATGGCTCATGTTAAAAGTTAGAGTGTGACAGACATATGCTTCCACAGTACGTCTGAGGAGACGTCTTGCTGCTCTGCAGAAACATTTACATTCACATTTACATTTCTGATCCCTCGCTGAGGCGGTTTTTCCAGAGCAGCCTACAATAAGAACATCTGTTAGAATAATTTCAATTCTCAGATCAACTGCATTACAAGCAGCACACCAGAGCCAAGAGCACAAAAGGTCAGAGAAACAGCATTCTGCAAACTCTGTAGATGTTGTTACAGTATGTTAATGCAAGGGATTTTTATGATTTTTTTCAAATGCAAATGAATATTACAGCAAATTTTTGTGTGTGTTTCTGCAGGATCCAGTCCGGCTCCTACCTCAGCACCGGCTGGTTCACCCTCATCCTCGCCATGGACATGTGCAAAGAGATCCATATCTACGGCATGATAAATGACACCTACTGCAAGTAAGACACCACCTCCACCACCACCACCCGCTCCCCCAACTGCCTTTCGCTTCCCCATATTGCGATGAAAAATGCACACATTCCCACAAAACTTAGAAAACTAGATTCACATTCATAGCGGCGCCGTCCGATTGCAGCCTCCCCCATAACTGGGGTCTGTTGGAATACATTTCCAAACGCCTCAGTTTGGATTTAATGGCTGAATTTCAATGCTGAAATCCATATTGGGTCCTCTGTGCCGTGAATACCATTATGTCTTCCTGCCTTGGAAACCCAGCAGGCTGCAGACTCTGGGTTGCTGCGGGTGGCTGGGCCGCAGCACCCGGCTCCTCCTCTGCTTAAAGTTTTATTTGTGTATTTTCCTGTCGTCTTCTCTCTGTCTTTCTGACTCGTCGGTGAGTGAGCTCCTGTCGCTGCGAGGCCGTGGGAGGGAAGACAAACAAGATGCTGTCGCTGTGAGCGTGGCTGCTCAGTCTCAAGTTCCTCTCAGACGGACTATGCGTTGTGTTTCTCCCCGCAGCTCAACCTGAGCTGCCTCAATCCTCCCCCCGAATCAAACGCTTTTACCTAATGCACGGTGAAAATCCCGTCTTTTATCCTCTCTGTGTTCCCCGCGCACAGCAGGACATAAAAACAGCCCCAGACACACGGCAGAAAGGAGCGATAATTTAACCAGCACAGAGGATTTTATGATTCACTGAGGCAGTTAAGGGCCGGCCTCCTCTTCCCGCCCGCCGCTCACTTATTTCCTTCCTTCCTGCGTGAGACGGGAGGATATTGTGTTTCCTCAAATTTTCAGAATGGACAATTTAGTGTCACACAGAGTCCCGCTGGCAGCCCCAGCCTCCACTCCTCAAAGAAGCAGAAGAAGTGATGTTTTGTGTGATGATGTTGGAGGCTCTATAGTCAAGAGTTGACCCCAGCAGTTGTGCAGTAATGGGACTTCAACAGGTGCTGCAGAGAGGGTGAAATTGAATTTATTTGTGAACACTGGTACGAACCAGAGTGTGACACAAAGGGAGGGGGAGGCGCTGATTGGGCTGTGTATCACCGAGCGCTGGCAGACAGCCACGGTCGGGTTTTCTCTCTCTGTGGACTCGGCTGGCTGTTGTGATGGCTGTTTCTCCTCCATCTGTATCCGCTCTCCCAATGAAATCGTCTCGTCCTCTCCCAGAGAAAAACGCTCGCAGCAGAATCCACAACGAGTTTGTTCTACCTCACCTGCTTTTATTCATTCTCGTCTTTTTAAAGGGATAGTTCAACATTTTTGGCAAATTGACCCATTGCCATAATCCCTATAGTTTTAGGAGTTAGGTTTGTTACCTTTAATTGTCGGTGCAAGCTATTTTTAGAATGGCGGAGCAGAGCCGCGAGCTGCTCAGAGCTACGCTATGGAGGCTGATGGAGTTATGGCGTTTCTTGGTTTCCCTCATCAAACTCATCAAATACACAATCCAACAACTCCAAAACGCTCTGGTGGACAAGTTGTGACCTGCACATTCACCACGCTATGAGATAATAACACAACGTTACCAGACAGAGTTGTTTTAGAGGTAAATTCATGCAAAACTGCTGATGCACGTTCCCGTCAGGGGCAGTTTTTCGGCAATTAATGTGCAGGTCATAACTTGTCCACAAGAGCTTTTTGGAGTTGTTGGATTGTGAAAAACTGCCCCCAACAGGAAGGCGCATCAGCGGTTTTGCATGAATTTCCCTCTAAAACAACTCTGTCTGGTAACATTCTGTTATTATCTCATAGCGTGGTGAATGTGCAGCTCACAACTTGTCCACCAGAGCGTTTTGGAGTTGTTGGATTGTGTATTTGATGAGTTTGATGAGGGAAACCAAGAAATCCCATTAGCTTTCGTAGCGTAGCTCTGAGCAGCTCACGGCTCTGCTCCGCCGTTCTAAAAATAGCTTGCACCGACAATTAAAGGTAACGAACCTACTCCTAAAACTATAGAGATTATGGCAATGGGACAATTTGCCAAAATGTTGAACTATTCCTTCAAGAGTTTAGAGAGGTTTTAACTCTGCGACTCTGCATCACTCAGTTTTCTGAATGTGTTCAGATTCACTTCGGCTCAGAATGAAAATTAATATTATCCTGATGTTTTACAAATAAATGCAGTTTAGTTAAAGGAGTATTTATTGAATATTTTTCTGCTGCCAACAGCGACTTTTTTTTTTATAAATGAGAGGACCTGCTGAGTGGAGAATTTTGCCTGAGGCGACTTCATTTCAAACTGCTGAATGCTGTCCTGAAGGATCTTCGCTTTAATAGTTTAGTAATTTAGTTTGCTTATTATTTGGCTTTATAGTTTGTAAAGCTGAGTCAATCAAAACCACAGACACTTGGAACCAAGCACAGACTGGGATTTGTCCCAAACTGGTTGAGAAGATGATGACTTTAAATAAACCTCCACTTGTGCAATTAAATGTATTTATTGCTTTTTTTATTTTATTTTAATCTTATTCACATTTTTTATTCATATTAAACCGTCAGATTTAAAATCCCAGTCGTGCTTTAAACTGATATTTCACAGACAGAGCAAAAGCATTTTCTGACAGTATATATATGTCTCACTTGGAATCAGCAGACGTTTTATCATCCAATCAATGTGTTGTTTTAATTTTGTGAACTTTTAACTTGTTATTCTCTATGAAGTTTCTTTAGATGTTTTATTTATGCTGCATTATTTCTTTAACCAGAAATACAAGATCAAAACAGGGGCAAGAAATAGATTTTTTTTTAAATGTGAATATTACACCCACGTAGGATAGAAAAAAAGAGAATAATGCAATGAAATTTGATGTGTTAAATAATATGAATCCGTTACTGTGATGGATATTCATTATAAACGCTCAGGTGAAGATTTCAGTTATCTTCTTCTGACCATATATTGTAGATAGCAGGGATCAAACTCCACTTACAAAGCCTCCTGCAGCAGAGTGAAACAGCTCCTGGAGACATAAAACCAAATGTTCTGCTCTGGTTGTTTTTAAAACATTTCTCCGAAGACGCAGCATTTCACTCCTGTAACAACGTCAGGCTCAGGACAGACGGCCGTAACACAACCAGGGTCACGCTTGATGCACAACAACCAGAGATATTGTCCTTGTTTGTATTCGACATGTTCCTCCTTCTCTGGCGCCACCATCACCCACAATGCAACTCAGTCACCTACAGTTTGGTCAGAGACTCAGGTGTGTTATGTTAGCAGCGAATGTAGCCTCAAACTGAGATGAGGATCAGGCTACAGAGGAAACTGACTCCACATCAACAGACGGTTAAAGGGATACTTCACTCAAACTCAATAATTCACCAATTTTCTACTCACCGTCATGCCAAGGAAGGGTTTGGAGAACTTTCAGAGTTATGAAAACGCTTTTGGAGTTCCAGGGGGGGTCCGGCTGGCAACGTATTTTCATATACTGGCGGTGGATAGAGTTCACTTTTGAATCGTCCAAAACACACACTATGAAACATCCAGATACCTCCATACTGCTCGTCTGTACTGACCCAAGTGTCCTGAAGCCGCCACATGAAAAAGTTGTTTGGAAAAAAAAAATAAAGATCTCTGTTTTTAGCCTTGTTGTAGCAGTAGCTCCCAGTGGCATCAAACATCAACAGAGCAACTGGGAGCTACTGTTACAACAAGGCTAAAAACAGAGATCAAATTTACTTTTTCCGAACAACTTTTTCATGTCGCAGCTTTTATCGATTTTGGGTGAAGTATCCCTTTAATTAATCTTTGTCTTTTTTATACATATATAATTCAACTTTTATTGATTTTGAGTGGGTAAGTTCAAGACACATTAACATATCAAATGAGACATTCAGTAGGCTAGGCAATAATATAATTGAAGTAAATGGCTACAGGATGAAGGTGATCGATACCAGAGAGGACTCAAAATAAATCATGGTCTACAACCTGGAATGAAAATAAATAATAATAAAGATAAAAAGTCATATTTCAGGGTTTTGGTCTCATCTTCCTCTCCTCTCCTCTCCTCTCCTCCTCCAGGACGGAGGGCTACAGGAAGGTCCCGTACCACTACTACGAGGCCGGCAGCCGGGACGAGTGTGCGGAGTACCTGCTCCACGAGAGCGCCCCCTACGGCGGACACCGCTTCATCACGGAGAAGTCCGTCTTCTCCAAGTGGGCCAAGACTCACGCCATCAAGTTCTTCAACCCGCCGTGGCAGCTGTCATGACCCCGGCTCAACCAGCACGGAAATCCCACATCATCATCATCATCTTCATCTTCATCATCATCACTGGTATCACCTTCATCATCTTCATCATCATCATCATCACTGGTATCATCACCATCATCATCATCATCACCATTGAAAGATCGACCGGATCGCTACACTGACACACACAGTGTCCCCTGATGATGTGCACAAACGACTTTTTTCTGCACGTCCACATCGAGTCCTGATTGGTCCAACATCCAGCAGCTGCGTGCTCATTGGACGGTTCATCTGGACGGTTAAAACATATCTTCTTCTTCTTCTTCTCCTCCTCCTGCCTCTTGAATATGAAGTCTTTTTTTTTTTTTTTCCTGAATTCTGAAGGTGGTGCCGCCGGCGCTCGGCTCTGCACCGACCGATCGATCCATCCGCTGCTCTGTGAGTTTAGCAAGAGATGGCTCGAAGACAAGGAGGAAACAACACGAAGGAGACACAACCGATCCGTCAACCGGCAGCGACCTCAGCGGCTCAGACGTCCGCGGGCGTTGTAATGTACCTGGCAGAGGCTGAATTTAAATATTTCTTTCTTTTCTTTTCTTTTTTTTTTTTTTGGTAGTTATTTCCAGGACTGAAGTTGAGACGAGTCACGTCGCCGCGGACGTCTTGACGAGCTCTGTTACCTCTGCGTGACTGTCTTCTGTCAGGCTGTAATTAATCTATAACGAGCGTAATTCAGGCCTTCATCTCTGACTGAGGGAGTACTGGAGGCAGACGCTCTGTCGGTTTCAATTTTCTCTGCTGCGTTTAGAAGACGCTTCAACAAACAAGGTCATTTGAAAAAGAAAACACAAGCGAGCGAAAAAAAAAAAAAGCAGATTTCAGTCGAACCAGAGGTGTAAATGTAAATCTGTGTGTTGACTCACACAACTTGAAGATGTCAGCTTTCTTTTTTTTTTTATAATGCTGTGAAATTGAATTTTAAGAGAGATGTCTTGGCGTCGACTTGATGTCTGGAATTTTTTGTTTTTTGTGTATTTATTCTGCAGAGTGAAGTTCCTGAGGCTCTTTAACGGTGTGCCATTGACGACATGCAGCATCACAGCATATAGAGCAACGTGCAATTAGGAAGCCCATCCGTATGGAGGGAGGAAAGTCATTTGTGACCCCACTGAGGGAGAGATTTATGTGTGCAGTGAAACCATTTGAAGTTAATTGTATTCTATTATCATTTTGTGCCTGCGATATACAGTACTCTGCAGTTCAGCTTATAGAGACAAGCTCTCTGTCGCTCTCTTTCTCTCTCTCTCTCTCTCTCTCTCTCTCTCTTTCTTTCTCTGTCTGGCTCAGCTCATCTTCTCGTCCAGCTTTGTGCCTCTTTGTGAACAGTATCACTGTGCGAACACATCTTCCCATTTGTCTTTGGGGGCGAAGCGTGCGTGTCTCCCGGTTCAGCCCATTACATTTGAATGCGTTTGTTCCAGGGCAGTGGAGGATAATCAGCCGAGGTGTGTGTGTGCAGATGTGTGTGTGTGTGTGTGTGTGTGTGTGTAGGTTGGCCGGTCGCCGTGGAGGCCTGAGACTCTGTGATTAGTGTCCCAGTCAGAGTGATGACGGCTCAGAGGGGACGACTGGAAGGATTCAAAGACTTCTAATTTAGCCGACTTGATGCACAGGCTCCCTGGTGACGGTAATATACTGCAGCTGAGCATCACAACCTTAACTCCTCCTGCAACGCACTGTTTACTAAAACACACTATAAAAAACACACACTGTTGCAGACTGTGTGAGTGCTTGTGGTGATTTACGGGACAAAACATTGAAAAAACTGAACTTAACGGGATAGTTCAACATTATGGCAAACTGGCCCATTGCCATAATCCCTATAGTCATAGCAGTAGGTCCGTTACCTTTAATTGTCGGTGCAAGCTGTTTTTAGAACGGCGGAGCAGAGCCGCGAGCTGCTCAGAGCTACGCTACAACTCACAACTTGTCCACCAGGGCGTTGTGGAGTTGTTGGATTGTGTATTTGATGAGTTTGATGAGGGAAACCAAGAAATCCCATGAGCCTCCGCAGCGTAGCTCTGAGCAGCTCGCGGCTCTGCTCCGCCGTTCTAAAAATAGCTTGCACGGGCGGCTGTGGCTCAGGAGGTAGAGCGGGTTGTCCACTAAGCGGAAAGTCAGTGGTTCAATTCCAGGCTCCTCCTGGCAACATGTCGAAGTGTCCTTGGGCAAGACACTGAACCCCACACTTGCCCCCCGATGTGTCCATTGGGTGTATGAATGTGTGTGAATGGTTAGATGCCTGCGCTGTATGAATGTGTGTGCGAAAGGATGAATGCAACCTACAGTGTAAAGCGCTTTGAGTGGTCAGAGAGACTAGAAAAGCGCTATATGAGTGCAAGTCCATTTACCATTTACAGGCAATTAAAGGTAACAAGCCTACTGCTATAACTATAGGGATTATGGCAATGGGCCAATTTGCCAAAATCCCTTTAACTGAGTGACCTTGAAAACAAAAAGTTCGACAGAACAAAAAAGACTGAATGAAGCTTCAATTGGGTTAAATGTGTTGCTACAGTTCCTACATATCAACAGTGTCCCAGCAGCACCTCTCTCACTACATTTCAATATGAAGCAGGTCCGACCTGCAGTGAAATATGCGTTTGAAGCGGTGGTTATTTGTAACTTTGATGTCAGGAAAACAAGCCTTTCTCCGCCGCTGGAACTTCTCCAAGAATCTTTTTAAGAAACTCAGAAACTTAACTTTCGACAAAACAGTTTCAACCTGAAGGAACAAGGCCCTTAAATTAGTTCTTGAGCCAAAAAAAAAAAAGTCAGAGCAGTGAGAGTGGTGCTTTTACGTCACAGAAACTTGGGTACAGCATTAATTCACAGAGTGAGAGATCTCAGGAGAATCAGCGTCAGGACAAAACAAAATTACACAAACAAAATGATGTTGTCAGTTCTGATTAGTCTAGAAAATGAGCGATGCAATAAAGCGTGAAACACTCGGCAGATTGAAGAGCCAAAGTTCATCTTTGACTTTGGAAATAAAGAATTAAAAAAAAGACAAAATAATCTCATCTCATTATGAAAACCATTCGATGTGGTTGAAAGTCCCCTCTCTGTCCACTCTGCACGTTCACCAGGCAACAACATCCACTCAAACACTGAACAGTTCATTTTCAAACTTCATCCATTGTGTGTTTCCCACTTTTATTTTCAATGCATGATGATAATTTAATTTCTGAGTGGAGTTATTTTGGTTCTTTAGCCGCTGAAATTACTTTAATGAAACAAAATTAATTTAGTTTTTAAAGCCAATTTAGTCCTGACTTGTCAAACCACTTTCTCTTTTAGTCGAGAATTAACTTTATTTCACTAGAAGTTGCTAAAATGATATGGATGAATTAATAACAGCAACACACACACACACACACACAGCAAACTAATTGACCTCTGGCTAAGCCCCGCCCCCTCCACTCACTCGGACAAACAGTCAACATTCGGTGACAGTTGCTATGGCAGCTGTCACAGTAGGAGACATTTCACAGGAGGCAGTTGATGGTTTTTGGAGACAGAAAGATTAAATATCATCTCAAAGTCACCAAAACTTCACTTAGCTTAACTGCTATGGCTGTCGGTTGCAGCGAAACGCCGATAGCGATGGGCTAATTTCTGTTAGCCTGTCTATGGAGTTTTGCATTATACGTTAGCATTAAGCTAGCGGGCTTTATGCTTAGTTGTGATGCTGGCTAACATCCAAACATCTCTCACAATATGTTGCCTCAAATACGTTGTTGACTTAACTTAGAACAGATGTAGACATCCTTGTTAAGTTTATCCACGTTTAGTTGGTGTTGTGGTCTACTGCATAACTTTATCCAGAGCAGACACTTCTCTCGGTTGAGATGTGGCTTAGGAAAAGGTAAAAAAAAATCCCCCCCGTGGCCTCTCAGGATACCTAGTGTCAGAGTTGCATGTACCCCATGAACACCGTTTGACCATTTTAAACTTAAAATGTCAAGAAAAAACATATAAAAACAAATGAAAACTGACTAACTGCAATGCATTTCAATGGACGTGGAAGCAGAGAATGTCCGAGTGTATGGGCTAGCTATGTGCACTGTGATTGGCTCATCGTGTTTGGGGGCGTGGCTTAGCCATAGGTCAATTCCATGACCTCATCATCTCAACATATTTTGACCCGTAAATCACCAGAGTCATACTCATGAAGGTCGTCTTTGTGTCAGCTGCATGTGTGGAAACATCAGCAGCAGGAAACTCTGATGTGTCTGTGTGTTCTCCAGACGGACGACTCCACTCCACAGTCCGTAGCGTCTCACCGCCGTCACCTTGTCACTCATTGTAAGTCGACCTGGCTGACAAGAGCATCGGCAAAATGTAAAAAAAACGCCCTGTTTTAAATTCCTCCGCGGTGTTGCTCAGCAGATAGGAGGCGGCCGTTAACACAGGCGGGGGGTCACAGGTCCGATTTCCTCTGGGAAAGACGTGAGCTCCAGAGGTATTCAGACTGAGCATCCACCAACCCCTAACGTTATGTTGAAACTGAAACATCCCAGTTTTGTTTTTCCTGCTGCTCGAAGCCTGGAGATTTAAAAAAAATAAAATAAAATAAAATCTGGGCCTTCAGCTCCTGTGGGAAAACGGTTGCAGATACTGAAGCGTGAATTCATACGATATGCCGTGCATGTTACATGATTAACATACAGCTTTTATACATTCCCACTCAGCCTGTGATTGTGCAGTCATCTGGCAGCTTTCCGCCGATCGGTTTTTACCTCTACTGTACAGAACATCCACCATAAATTGTAAAGCACCTCACACCAGGAGGAGGAATTAACTTCTGCTGAGACATGTTTTATCACCGTGATCTAATTTTCTTTGTGCATCTTTTTAAATATTTGTTTTACTTATAACTGGAAGAGGAGCACTGTGCTCCCTCTGTTCATTTTTTTTTTTTTTTTTTAATTCTTTGCAAGTAATGGTTTGCTTTTATTTTTTGTTGATGCAGTGGTTTGTGTGCATCAGCATGTGTCGTTGTTGGTTTTTTTTTTTCTGCTGCAGGTTGCATGTTGCCAACATTTTTTTTGCTGCTTCAGGCTCCGCACTCAGTTATTTTCTGATCAACAAACGCTCCATTGTTCTCAGTTAGAGCACACCGCACGAAATGCCCACGGATGTGTTACAGTGAATATTATGGAGAGCAGACGCCCTCTTATAGGCTCCCATGAATCATTTGCTGGCTCCCAGGAAGGACACACGGAGACACGCTCGGCTCTGAAACACCATGAATACAAGTAGGAGGCAAAAATAAAAAAGTTACTTTAAATTTTTCATAGCTCAATTATGGTTTTCTTATCTTTAAATGGAGTTGGACGCGTTCTTTCACAATCTGTGGCTCAATTCTGGATCTGCATCATCATTTGACGGGTTAGTGTTAGTGCTGCAAAGTAGATTCAAGACGCACCTTCTTCTTTCTTCTGGGACTCCATCTCGAACCATGAGACAAAACAGTCTCCAATCAAATGCAGACCAAACCCCCAGAAGTCCCTGGACTGATCAGTTACCCCAGAGCTGAGTAGCTGAATTTAGCCCCCGGTCCCTGCTACACGTTCATCTACCTGTCACTCAAAGTGTCCACGCCCTCAATTATGCAGAACTTTAAAAATGTAAAGGGACAACGAGGAGTTTCTATTTTGTTATAAAAAAGTCTCATGTTAATGTGGATGAATCTACGCTACCCACACTTGTTAATGGCTCCATTTTCGATAAATGTATTGTTTTGTCTCTATCGTTATTTTGTTATTTTAATTAATGGTGGAAGTGCTGGGCGAGTCGTGAGAATAACGCAGCCGAATCGCCGTTTATGGTCGGAACTACAACAGTATGTGATCGTCTTCGAACCTCTGACTTTAATTATTGATGAACGAAAACATGAGTCTGTCTTGCGCCGGTCAAAGAAATGTACGGCGCGTGCGGAGGCTCATAAATGTAATGTGAAAACGCTTCGCTTTTCCAAAACTCCTTGTTGTCCCTTTAAATGAGCAAGTTTCTATAAAAATTTCACCCCCATACAGTCGTCATGAAGGAAAACATTAGCTGTAAAAACCTAAACCGTTGTTGCCCAGGTCTGTTTATTTCTGCTGTAAAGTTAAAACCGACTCACTGGTGGAGCCTCTAGTGGCCAAATGACGAACTGCAATTTCGGTTCTTCTACTGTACAGTCGGAGGTTACAGTTTGTTTCATGGTCAAACTCATCTCAAGATTACATTATTATGTAATCGCTATCGAGTTGCTCAGTGCAACAGCTAACCGTACAACTTTTAAAACCTCAAGTTTTTATGGAAACTAGTGACATAGTAGCAAGGTTGCCACATGGTGGCACAAAGCAGAGATCTGTTCATTTCAGTTCAGACTTTGTGGTTTCCAACGTATCCAGTCCCTGAACTGATTCAGCTCCTGTTTAAATGCTAAGCTAAGCTAGGCTAAGCTAACTGTAGCGTCCTACGTATCAGAGTGGTATCGATCTCCTCATCACCGTCTTTCTGCCAGATAACTAATAATCATTTGGTCCAAAATGTTACACTTTTTCTAAAGTCATCTTCTTGGCTTGTAAAACTTTGTTCAGCTCAAATTTTGTCTCTTTTCTTTCCAGTGCAACTCGAATTCATTATTAAACGTCCTGATTTCTCGTTCTGAGCTCTGAAGTCTCGACTCGTCTCAAACCTGAAGCAGAGACTTGACTCTTTGTTCTTCGCTGTATATATGCAAATGGGTTTTTAAAAAAAGAAGACACAAACACTGTCCTCAGCTGCTCGACAACAGAAATGGCAGCAGAATGAGCTCCGACTGTTCACACATCGTATAATAATACAAAGTTTAAAAAGAAAATTGAAGGTCATTTCCCTTAAAGCAGAGCTGGCTTCATATAAAAAGAAAGAAAACAGAGTCCTGATTAAAATGTGTGGGCTGCGAGGTCGAGGGACAAAGACATGAATTGCATCGTTCCTCACTCTTTTTTTTTAAAAGCTCTAATTATTTTTGGCTCCTTTTTGTCCCTGCAGAGATCGGTCGATTTCTAAAGAACATGTGATTGTCTGACTCCACGTCGATATCTTCTCTTCAGGTCACTATGTAGCATCCGACTCTTTCCCTCACGCCTCTTGTACTTGTTGCCATTTTCTCAAATGCCTCAAGTGCTTTACGTCGAGAACTTGATTTGATTTCTCTTCTCTTTCCCCGTGTGCATGTCTTACTATTATGTTTTTGTTTTTTTTGTTGTTGGGTTTTTCTTTTTGTGTTGTGAAGCACTTTCCCCGTTCTCATCTTAAGGTCAAGTGTCCTTGTGAAGTGTGTAACTTTGGGTGTGTTTGAGCTACATCGAATGTACTATAACACTGAGGTTGTTATGATGGAAGAAGAAATGTGTTGTTTTGTTTTTTTTGTTTGTTTTTTTTGCTAACACGGCTAACACACTCCTTTTTATTGGTGGTACAATAACATCCAAATGCTGCATGGATTATTGCAGGTTGTTGAAGTGTACGTTTTGTTGGAACAATAAGTAGTGATTCTATGTATTCTTCTGTCACTTGCTGTCTACATTAGCAAAAATTAGATATATTGTGAATGTTCTCATTTTTTATCAATGTGTCTTCTGTCTTTTATTCACTGTGGGGATTAAAGAAAACCTAAAACCCCCCCTTTATATGATTAAGTTCCTTTCTACACAAAAAAAAAACTAAAAAACAGAGTAAGCAGCATCAAGAATGTAAAAGGACCCTTGGTGAAATGTGTTCATATTGTTATATAAATGGAGCCTGAGTTGAGCTGTCGTCTCAAACCCGGTGTCTCATGAGATTATTAAAACATCGACGACGGAGGAGCGGGGATGTGCTGAGTTCACACAGTTTGCCGGGAGTTTGGGTTTTTATGTAACCTCTGCATAAATAAACATGAGTTTGAAATAATACCTACATCCATGGGTTTTTATACGACACTAATGAATAAAGTATATCGAGACTGAAAATTAGAGGAGCACTCCGGGCATTTACGATCACACTTTAATATATTTAAGTTGACTCATAAAAATTGGATTTTAACAAAGGTACGGTACAACACGCAGCAATAAAGCTTCTTTTCTTACTCCATGCACACCTGAATGTAATAAAATCTAAATATCTCCCGAAAACCTTGCTTATATTCTACTAATTTGCCACAGTTGATACATTTTGCATGATTAAAAGACGATTTTCAATACTGCAAGACGTGTTTTTAATGAGTATCTCTGCAGAGTTGCACAATCTTTGTTTTCCCATCCATTTGTGGTAAATAAAACAGAAGAAACATTCACATGGTTATATAAGTTTAGAAAAAGATGTAGTTAAATGTGTTAATTAAAACTAAACCACACCCTTTTGCAAACCTTAACCTGTATTGATAAAATACCCCACTTTGAGCGTGTTATAAATACACGACGCTTAGAATAAATCATGTAAAACTGTAAAACAAATTGACGTCACAAGAGTCAATCTTGCTAAACTTCACTTTACGTTGTGTTTCCAACATGATGATGTGGGGTTTTTTTTACTGAGTTTGTAGAGCGTACGTGTTGAGCCGTTGAGTTTCTCTTTAAATATGTTTCCACTGAGTCGTGACTCCAGACAGTTTCGGCTTAATCTCTGAGTAAAGATGTAGTGTGGCTGAGCAGGGTTTAATTGAATAGTGTATCATTTTTATCAGCCTCTAGTGTTATTATATCAGGTCCCAGGAGGACACCGAGTCTTTTGTGGTATTTATCAAAATGTTCCACCACGGGCGCAGGGAGAGAAGCTGTGTTTGGTTAATGCTGTTTCACCCCCTTTGGCTTCAGTTTAATTAATAGACAGTTTGAATTGTCGTCTGGCCTGAGCTGACCAACCAGCGTCAACACAACAACGTCTTCAATCCCTGCAGTCCCATCGGTCCAGACACAAACATTAACATACAAAAACATATTCTGAACACTGTGAATGTTACCTTACAGGATAATAAACCCACGTGTGTGTGTGTGCATGTGTGTGCATGTGTGCGTGTGCTGAGCTGACTACATCAACTCAGCAGGCGCTTCCGTCTTCTTTATGAAAGCCTCAGACAGTACAATGACATGGCTGATGTATTAACTAATAACTAAATAGCTTCGAGCGCGGCTGCAGAGCCCATTCATTTCTCAGAAGTGCTGGGTGGAGCCGTATACAGGGAGCTCCATGTCTGAGCAATGGGAGTAATGGACATAATGTAATTTACACGAGCTCACAACAACAGAGAAACTAATGAGCCGCTGGATAAAGGGAGAAGGAGAAGAAAAAAAACAGCAAAACAAAACATGTTTTTTTCAGCCCAGCAGTCATTTGTACTCAAGTTACCTTGACTGTGTTCAACCTCATTTTAAATTCCAGCCTGACCCCTGTATTTACTTTTAATTTTTTTTCCTCCTGCCTTTTTTCTTCTTCCTCTTTTTTTTGGTTTTATTTGGCAGCTGGCACCCATTAGTGTTTTCTGTTATGTGCACAGCTTAACTGAGCAAGGTCAATGAGACAACTGGAATCTTTTCAATTCAGTGTTCGCAAATTTGTTCTTGCACAGCGTTTGACCTCTCCAGGGCCAGATGGTGCCACAATATGTAGAATTATCATAGCTCAGGGACACCTAACCATGGTAATTAGAAAATATAAGGGACAAAGAAAAAAAAAAGGGAAGGAAAAATGTTCTACTTTACACCCTACCTCAGGATGGAGCGTGTTTTTGTTCATTTTACTCCAAGAATTTCATTCAGGCAAATCGTTTTTTGAGAAAAATAAAAAATAAAGCTGCTATGTGTGAAATATTCACACTGCACTTTATTGTCCCTTACAATTTTAAAAAACTGTCCACAGTTAAATGTGCTGGGAAAATCAACACATAAAAAAATGCTGCAAAGCCGAGATGTTTCCTGAACGTCAACAGAGCTCACATTCAAAATAATAAACCAGTGTTTTGAGAAAAACTCCTCAGGCCTCATCGCTTTAGTGCTGAGAATTATGGGTAGACCGACGCCACCCTGGTGTCTGTTCGCTGAATATGAAGCTGGTGCCAGAAGGCAGTTCAAAAACAGTAAATAAGAGCAGATGGATGCAGCTAGCAGAGGCTCAGGTTATAGCCAATAGCTGGTCAGCCAGTTAGTTAATGAATCTCTCCACAGATAAAAACATACGGCTGCCAACATCCACTGAAGATCACTGACTGACACGTCACATTATCTTCACTCAACACGGCAGCATGTCAGGGCCGGTGTCGGTTAGAGAAACCAGCTGAACAGGAGGGAGGGGGGGTATTTTTCTGACTTTAAAACTTAGTTGCAGGGTTACACAAATGTGTTTTCTTCTCTGCTGATTTAGAAGAAAGTAACTTCATAATGTCCGAGTGAATATCTGAGTTTTTTTCCTCTAAATTTTGCAACTTTGAAAGTAAAATTCTTCAATTAAAAACACAGAAAATTGACCTACCTCTCTTCAAGCTACAGTAGTTTTTATTCAAACCTAAAATAATACTCTATATATAATTAAAACTATACAGCATTTTTTGGTTTTAAATAGTGTTAATTAGTTGTTGGTCAGTGCTCTGGTGCTCCCATTAAGCATTAGTTAAGCATTAATTATAAATACTGAATTCTTCATTTATAAGGCATGAATACTCATTAGTATGTAGTTTATAAATACAGATGGTGCTTAAAGCAGAAGTAAAACATTTTAACTGTGTTTATAAACAACATACTAATCAGTATGCATGTGTTATAAACCGTAACTTGCGGCTTCAATGCTAACTAATGCTTAATAGTGTGTACTTATTATAAAGTGTTACCGATTATTTTTTCAGTCTAGCCATATTCTAATTCTTGGCAGCAAAGTGAATCAATACATTTCCCCAAATGTCAAACAGTTCTTTTAAAGTCTGTGCTTGTACGACTTCACAGGTGCTGGTTAAAACACGAGTTACGATCCAGTCTTGAACGCACCATAACGTCCTGTCAGCCGATGGAGTTAGCAGTCCCCGCCCGTCCTCGTCCCTACGTCACCACATTCACGCGCATCCCTTGGCTGCACACACAGCCCTTCATGCCGTTCTCTCTCCTCATTGGATGAAGTTTGTAGGATACAAGAAAAGTTTTCTCCTCGGCTCAGAGCAGAGCAGAGTGACACGGGTCTGTGTTTCGGTCCAAACACTCTCACTCTAAGACTTATATTAACACAAAAATATCGCTTACTTCTGCTTTAACCTTAACCCTAGTAAGAGTAAAACATTTCAAACTGTATTTATAAACTACATACTAATGAGTATTCATGCGTTATAAATGATGAATTCAGTATTTAATGCTTAACTAATGCTTAATAGTGTGTGTTTTTTTTTTTTAATCTAGCCTAAATTGGCAGCAAAGTGAATCAATACATTTCCCCAAATGTCAAACAGTTCTTTTAAAGTCTGTGCTTGTGAATGAGAGGTGCTGGTTAAATCTCTACATCTTAAAAAGTCGATGTGCAGACATACTGTAGAAGTTTGTCTCGTCACTTTCTCTCTTTTTTTTTGTCACCTGCAGTTTCCCCGGTTCACAGATTAAATCCCAGCATGTGGTTAATCTCATTCAGCACTTTGTGTCAGCACATCGTCAGAATATCATTATCATCTCTTTGCACAAACACACAGGCTGTTTGCACTGATGGTTGTTGTGACACATGAAGAAAAGTGTGGGCTCCTCTCCCTCATGTTTCAGGCTGTAGTTACAGTCTGCCGCCTCTCTGAGAGCTTTTTATCATTCAGATCATTTTCTTGCCCACAGGCAGTGATATCTGTACAGATCTACATTTGGATCATGTCACTTTTTCATCGCCTGAATCCGACTTGTGTTTTTTTTTTTCTTTTTCCTTCGTCTAATAAATGAGTGATCCTAATTATCCCTTTTTCTTTCCTCTTCATTTGGAGCGAGTCGTCCGCCTGCTCTCTTAAATGAAAACTTATGTCTCTCATGTTTCTTTTTTCTGCTCCGTTGCTCTAATGACCGTTTGGCTGTCGGTTGACAGATGCAGCCAATTATCCAGGTGTGTGTGTGTGTGTGGGACACATCGAGTCAACAGATCACCTTCCCCCAAGCAGTGATCTCCAGCTGTGCACGAGGCCCAAACACACTGTGTGTGCAATGCATGGACGTTTGTTTGTCTGTCTGTTTGTTTTGTGCCTTTTTTCTTGTTTTTATTAAATGTTTGCCTCTCTGTCTCTGCTTGTTTGCATGTTTCACGAGGTTCTCTGGACGGTGCGATCACACTTTCTGGACTCGGCCCTGTCCACTTGGCGCTGGACTGGTGCTTCCCGCCAGATCCTGTTAATTGCTGCATTTTTCACTGGTTTCAAAACCCTAAAACGCTCTCAGTCTGTAGCAGAAAATAAAATGATGAGAGAGTCCATGTGGGAGAGGAAGAGAGAGAGAGAGCCGCCATGTTGATTTCCCCCAGTCTGGTAACTTGAAACTGTCTGTAACATTGTAAAGTGCATAAATGATGGAGGAGCACATTGTGTTTTAATTAATTCCACGCAGGTTTCTTTAAGGCTCTTTAACAATACATCCCTGCAGTCGCTCCGCTGCTTCATTAATGACTCACGTGGAGCAGACATCACTTTGATCGCCACTTTTTTTTACTACACCCACCTCCCTAAAGAAATATGAGTGCTACACTAATTGCCTCATGTTTATATTGATTACATCCACCTCCCCCCAGTACTCACTCATCCTCCCATCTTACCACCTTTCAGCGAGCATGCCGAGCCTGTCAGGAGTCAGTAACATCGGAGGGATAAAGTGCACGGAGCTGGCACTAAATGTCAACAGTTTTTCCAGATTATCTGAGGCAACAGAAAACAGTCGAGTGTGACTAATTGCAGCCGTAGTTCTGACAAAATAAATCTCACTGCTGTCGGGGAGAGAGAGCTTCGGTCAGGGCCGTTGCTAGGAATTCTGGGCCCCCTTAAAGAATACTAAAGTGGGCCCCTCCCCCTAACTTTTCCTTTTTTTTTTCTAAGACTACGTATGTATTATCGTTTTTTATTTAGCCTTCTTTGTTTTGATGCTAATGCAGCATTACACTGCAAAAACTCAAGTATCTTAGCAAGAATATTTGTCTTATTTCTAGTCAAAATTTAATTTCTCGTCAAAACAAATCTCATTATACTTAAAATAAGGCACATCATATTAAAAGTAGCTTGTTTTTAGACACTTTTTACTTCTTTCAAGCATATTTTCACTTGGAATAAGTAGAAAAAATCTGATAGTGGAGCAAGTTTTTCTTCCTTATTACAAGCACAAAAAACTCGCTTTCACTGGCAGATTTTTCTATTCATTGTGAATTTAAGTGAATATTATCTAAAAACAAGTTAATTTTTAGGTAATGAGTCTTATTTTAAGTGGAAAGAGATTAGTTTTGACTAGAAATGAGACATTTGGACAAGAAATAAGACAAATATTCTTGGAAAGATGTTGAGTTTTTACAGTGTACTATGAGTATTAGTCAGGGTCTTACGCAGAATAAATCAGTCATACAAAGATTAGACTACTGGGGTTTTTTATGGGCCCCACTGGGCGCTGGGCCCCTAGAATTATCATCACCTTTCTCCCCTATACAACGGCCCTGGCTTCGGTAGGCTATGGGGCTGTGTTTACATTTTTTTCCCCCACATAATTTAAAACACCTTGATAGCAGAGACATGTGTTTTACATCGGGTTGAGTGAGGATTGTGTTGAAATATGAAAAGATGCTAAGTAACGTCTCACCTAATGTCCTTGTTTACCTCCCCTGTCCTCCCGTCCCTGCAGCTCCTCTCCTGTATAATCATAGTTGATATCATCCTACAGTTTCTCTGGGCCTGAGGGTAATTGAATTGCTTTAAAAGGTCTTATCTGTGGAAAGCCTCCCTCCGCTCATCTCAATCAATCACCCCCTCTGACGCCTGTTTATATTCCTCCCAAATACATTAGCTACATGTTGTCTTTATTCATTTTCCAGTGTGTTTCCAGTTTTATGCCGACGACGTCCTGGTGTGTGTGTGTCTATGTGTGTCTGTGTGTGTGTGTGACAGCAGATGGAAATGATTGACTGCTCTGTCTCTGATTCGCTGCTGGAAGGCGTCAGCTGTCTTCAAGGTGCACGAGGATCAAGGCGAGCGCTCAGCGACTGTGAAAGTTTCCTGGTTGTAAACACTTTTTCTTGTAACACCCTGATTCACACGTTACACATTCACTCCCCCCGCCCCCGTGGGAGCTCGCCACTGCACCCACAATCCTTTGCTGTTGTTGACTGAGAAACAACCTGGTGGGTGGTAAACAGTTTCCTACTTTTATATATATATATATTTTTAAAAGCAAACAATGTGATTTTTGGGAGGTTTATATTGAAACTATAGCATAGTATCTTTGTGTTTAAGTTTTATATCCACATCAGGTGCAATATAATAAATTATATTGCGCCACCCAGTGCTACATAAGTTATGTAAAATCAGTCTCTAACTCCAACAAGAAAACACTTGCATCAATTTTTAATGAGAATTCAATCATAAAATACACATTATACATAATAAACCTCTAAAAGGGGGGTTATAAATTATGACGGTTATTTCCTTTAATGCTTTTAAGTACAAGTTTTATTGGCTGCTGCCTGAACATGGTGTTTGCACTCCCTGAACAGCTCTATTGCTGCGTTCGAGACGACTCAGAACTCAGGTTTTTCTGACTTTCTATTTGGAAAAGTGCAATCGAAGCTCCCACTGAGGGAGGTCGGAGAACAAAATCTACCCCGACTTCTCAGAGAATCAGTTGTCTGACATCACACGAAAATCTGCACCTGCACAGAACCACACCGTCAAGAACATTACCTATTGATGTTGTGGAACATAGTAAATTCATCTGTTTCATTATTTTAAAATGCTTTTTTTAAATTGTTTTTGTGCATTTTCAATGTTTTCATGCCTTACCTGAAGCACTTGCAAAGTTTGTTCCGGTCCGCCATGTTTTTGGGTTTCTGAGTTTTCAACTGCGAGTTTCTGAGCTCCGAGTTGTCTCGAATGCATCATAATGTCTTCTTGGAAAGTAATAAATAGTATGGCTGGTGCCAGCTCGTTAGCATGCTAACTTCAGTAGAAAGAAAAGACGAGATAAAGAAGTAAGTTAACATTTGTGTTGTTTCTCCACTGGTGGAGATGGATCATAAGAAATGAAGTGTGATGCTGAATTTGCTCTGATTCTTCCAGACTGGTCAGTAAACAGCTAATGCCAAACATTGGCGGCTCGGCCATGTACTGTAGAAATAGCAAAACAAAACAAAAAACCAACAACAAATAGCTCCTTTGAAGCAGCGTTCATTAATATTTAGTTTTCTGTTCAGGAGGGTTTTTATAAAACCCAGTATTAAAGCAGATATAGGACTTATTAACAAAAACATTCCACTGATATCTGCTTTAATTATAAAATAACCTATGTTTACTTCCTTTGTTTTGAATGTTGTGTGCATCCATTGAACTGTTATTTCTTTAAATCACATATTAATACACTCTCATGGACGTTCTTTCGCCTTTAAGATAATTTTCCTTCTCTTTTCATGTCTGTGACTGTTGGTCCTAATTAACTAAATGTTTGTGGTGTTAACCACCATGTTGCTGACACGTTGCTTTCCATTAGGCTTCATTTGAAAGTGTTGCATGGCGCTGCATTCATATTTAATCCGTGAGTGTGTTGAGTATAGTGTTGATAATCCTACTCACTAGTATTAGTTGTGTGTTTTTGATCGTAGTAGTGGATCAGTTTTTGCTCATTATAAAAGTGGATTTTCTTTGTTAATTTCTTTCTGCTTTTAGAAATGACTGATTACTTTCAGGTTTCCAGGCAACCAGCTTTGTCATTTAACCCTTATTGTGACTGAATTCAATTGTTTGCATTGTGCTGCTGCTGTTCAAGTAAAAGTACACACACACACACACACACACACAAAAATGAATACAGACTTCTACCTTCGGCCTGTAGATGCTGTTAGGCCATTTGATTGCTTTTCTGCTTCTTCTGAATGAGAGAAGCCACTACAAGCTCTTGTTGAATTATTTTCTATTTTTGTACCATTCTTCATCTCAACTGTTCAGTTTCTTCGCTGTCCTTGTTCCTAGCACATATTTGGCCGATAATACAATTCTTAACCGTAGCTATGTCTCCATCCACTTGTCAATTGAATTATCTGAAGATCGCTAAACATATTATTGCGAATAGCGCCAGTGAAAGTTTATTTCCATCTTAGAACATTAAATCAAATAAAAAACCTGTGCATAATGACACCACATGCTGTTTTGTGAACAGATTGATGTATCGAAAAGATTTCTTGCATTTTAAAGGGTTTCCTTTCATTTTTGCACTGAATCATAAAACCACTGGAGTCATTACCTGGAAACAACTGAGGGATACGAACGCCACCCAAGTTAAGTTGGATAAAAGGTTAGCCTATAATAGCGCTTATGAACCAACTAATTGTGACATATTAAGATTTTTGATGAAGATGCAGATGCACCTAGCGACACCGGAGGAGATCTGTGGTTTGGGAACAGCAGCGCTCCAAACAGTTCTGGGAGATCATGGTTGAAAGACACTTAAGGGAAAACCTGTTTGTTTGTTCACTCCCACTGTTTCTTTAAAAGCCGGAAATAGGTTGCAGATTTGATGCAAAAGATGTTCGCAATTCACATTTATCTGGCAAAGAACTGTTTCCATCAGCATTTCTCTCATAAGCCCTTTTACTGATCAAGAGAAAAACCGATGCAACAGTATAAACTTTGTCAATCTTCATGAGATTTAATCAATTTTTACTTTTTCCATGAAGCATTTTTAACTTAATGCACAGAAACATGTGTGGATGCTTGTGATATAACCTAACCTGTTGTGATTTAACAGATGAACTTGATTAGACCTGAATCAGCCTTCATGTGGTCAAATTAATGAGTGAAAACACCTGTGCAGGTGTGTGAGACGACTGTTTCGGTTGCATTGACTGAATAAACTGATTGTTAATGACAACAGATTAAAAAACTCTGAATGACTGAACTGAAAGAACAGTCTAATTAATTTGGTCTTTTTCTACTTGTTCAACTTTTTAAATAAAGTTACTCAGAAGCCCTCGGCTTTGCTTTGCCTTTTGTTCGCTCTTTTTTTTCCTCTTTCAATGCAGAACTTTTATTTTCTCAACCGTTCCTAATACTAAAAGTTCACTGGCAATGTTCCAGTTTCACAGACCGGCTCTGCTCAACCATTAGACCGCAGCCAGTCACGGTCTATCTGAAATCGGAAAAGAGCTGCCTCCAATTATCTGACAGATGAGTATGATCTTACAGGCAGTGAGAGGAAATGTTCACAGTGCATTTTCAGCCGTGCCAGGCAGCTGAAGACATGAAAGATTCCTCTGACTGGACTCCGCCAACTTAGTGAAATTTTTGGGAATCCATTGACAGTTTGATGAATCCTTACTCTGTTGGAAATATGCAACCGATGACTACAGCAGCTTTTTTTTTTTTTTTTTAGCCCTGGAGCAAAGTGAAATTGCGGGACAGGCACACACAGCCGTTGTCCTTCCAACCAAACATTACACGAGCACAGTTATCATCTCTGCATTAGAAACCCAGCGTGTATGTTGAGCAGTTTGCTCGTCGCTCCAATCCTCTGAGGCAGCACTGATCTCTCTGGGGGATTCTCGCTCTACAGAGACAGAGAGGCTTTCAAAAGCCCCCTGAAAATGAGGTCTGTCCAAACCAATCACATATCGTGGAAGAATACTTCCGCACAGAAAAAAAAATAAATAAATATAAAAAAAAAATTGGTGCAGAGCGATGAAAGGATTCCTGGTTCTTCACCAGTGGAAGTGTCTGAATGCATCACTGCTGCTTCCTGCAGATATGTGAACACTCATGACAAACTGTGGTTCATCAGACGTGTGATCCCGGACAACAGGAAGTAGGAAACAACTAAATACAGTATGAGAACTCATTTTTAAAAGTGACCTGTATGCTTTTATAATAATGGACAGTGAATTGATCTCTTTTGTCAACGTCAAAGTTTTCACCGCCTCTGCAGTTGTGCAGATAGTTTGGGTTTTTTGTGTTCCTGGCTCTGAATACAGTGCTGCAATTACAGATGAGGATTTGAAAGCAGTTTTACTTCTGATTGAAGAAATAATTCACCATGAAAGCAGCAATCAGTCTATTCTTTGGACTATTAAAACCAACAGGGACTCTGTTCCTGGAGAGAAATCTTCCCATTGAGTTCTGTAAATGTAATTCTCCACATACGAACTTCTGAGTTACTGTACTCCAGTCAAACTTCAAATGAGAAAAGGAAATAACTAGGACTCTGGGATGTTAATTACTGTTGGAGTGTGTGAAAAGGAAGCAGGTGCTTTCCTCCATGTAATACAGGAATTGTTCTTTTATCACTTCTTTTGTGAAACATGACTCATCAACTATTAGCATAAATTACGTCCACATCTCTCCAGCTGTGTTTATTGAAAGACGAGTCTGCACTTCCACTGAGTGTGTTCAAACAAGGATGTGGAGGTGTGGAGTCACACGAAGCCTGAATAGTTTAAAATGAATGAGAGAAATTTGCCCTTTTAATCCCTGATTGCAAGGACAAATAATTATCTGACAAATCTTGCAAATAGATCCACGAAATATATTTTGCAGTGTTGTCTAATCTGATCCCTCTGTCAGCAAGAAATAGGACATTTGCATAACCATTACAAATCATTTTAATGACGCAACAACACAACTTTTTTTTTCTTTTTTTTTTAAAGAAAATGTCCTAGACATATTTCAAGGAAGTCAACGTTTGGGTTAAACTTGGTTCCTCCGGTTAGAGAACCTATGTCGTCATGGTTACCATAATAAAGCCTTGTTATCTCCAGTTAGTCTATGACTTCCTCCTTGTTCCTCATCATGCAGGTGCTAAAAGGGAGTCCTCTACTCTTTTCAGTATACCCTACAATTATCAATGAGAATTGGCTTTTCGCAATTTATAATATGAAAGTAACATAACTGTAAAAAAAATATTGCAAATATTCCTCTGAAAATGTTCTGCTGCATTTGCTTTGTATTTGCTGTATAGTATGTTTACCTTTTTATGTCCATTGGTTGAATCATATCATTTACACAATCCACTTTAGAGCACCAAGATTTATTCTGTTATGTGTTATTCAATACTTTATGATGCCATGGTTTGTATTATGGCCGTTATGTGTTGGAATATATGGACATACCAAACATAGCACAACACTCCCTAATGACAAATAGCTTTTTTCCCCCTCTAAACTGAGAAATACGAGCTCTGCCAAGGAATTTTCTCCGTCTTCTTGTATCGTCTCCAGAGCAACAGAGATCAAGGACCAGGCAGAGCTAGTTTCATCTCTTATCACCGAATCTTCCGCCATTAAGAAGAAGAAATTAGTAAAGAGAAGAGTTGAGCTCATTACTGGGGTAAAAATTACACAATAACTCCTGTTGCCAGTGAAAGTACAAGATATGTGTTAGGTGAAGGAAACGTTTTCAAGGAAGATTTTACATTTTAGAAAATCCTGAATGGCACATTTCAGCACACACTCCTGAGAGAAAGAGTGCAAGTTTTAAAAAGACGGAGATACCTTGGCTTCTGCTCTCTTAGCTCGCATTATAAATGATTTCAGACTCCCTGATTTGTTCAGTTTTATTTGACAGTGCATGTTATTGAACATTTCTTCACTAAGTAAGACAGGGTAAAGTGCTGCTGTGCTTATTACAGTGCTATAGCGGCTGAAGATGCAGGATGTGATGTAAAAATAATAAAGTCCTGCAGGGCTTGTTTAGGTGCTAGCAGATAGGCATTTACATTCAATAATTAATTCTATGTCATAACTCACATTACTGATGGTCACAAGTCTGGTTTTCCCCTAACCACGATTTCAACGAGGATTTGAAGGTCACCAGGCTTGGGCATTCCCTCACTGAAGGTGGGATACTGTTCCATATCTTATGGATGGTCACATTTTGAAGGCTCTTTAACATATATTTGGGTGTTTGTCTTGCCTTCCAGCTTCCAAAATGTGAGAATTGACAAAAAAAAAATCTGTAATGTGCAGGCTCCCTAGGTTGAAATCCACTTAGTTTTGCAAGCTGTTCCCTCAGTTGTCTTCCAGTGATGTAACTAGGTTTCTAATTTGCATAACCCCACCCCTACCTGGGACTGGTAGAAGGGGCGGGGCGAGCAGTGGTTCGTTTGCATTTAAAGGGACAGGAACTGAAACCAGCCGTTCTGAACAGGGCTGTTTAGAGAGGATGAAAAGAGCTGTGATGTTTGATCCATGGGGGAATTTTGACCAAAGCATGTCACAGACATGTCTTTAAGACACCTGGGAACTATTTTAATTTGTGGAAAGGGGGCATAATATGTCTCCTTTAACAGACAAGACATTTTGAGCAAAAGATGTCTTTCTAAATGAGAGTTCACAGTCGCCACAGTGGCTCTAGTCACACGAGAGGTAGAGCCACCGATAGACATTTGTGTGATAAAGAAGGCATTCAGTGGAGGGGGTGCCAGGCCATACAGGACTTTGTAGATGAGAGTCAGAAATATTTATATATATTAGACCCATTAAAATTTATAAAACTATTTTTTATATACTGTAAAAAAAAATCTGTAAAATTAATACTCTTATTCTGCACCCCTCTAGACGTTCTGTGGATGTATTATTTTTGAAAAAATCTATCGTTTTGATGAAAATCGCCTAGAATGAGCACTGAGGAGGGCTTTAGAATTGGTTGTAAAAATCCACTTTGGCTGAGGGTTGACAGAACAGACAGATTCTTCAATAAAAGACATTTCAGCAGAGACTGTGATGTTTACACTGCACACCAACGCATTCTATTGCAATCTCACAAGGCCAAGATATTTGTTTGCAATTAATTGAGTCCTTGGCGTACAAAAAATACACCGCCACCCATTTGCAGTCCTTCACTCCCGACCTCTGATAGTTTCCTCGTCACTGAGGAAAACTTCCCGAGCATCTGGCAGCGCTCGCACACCCCCTGCAAGAGTGAAGCATGTCGGGGCAGGCGAGTTTGTCTCTCTGCGGGCCCCGATGATGAAACTGTGCATTTACATTAGCCTAGTGAAGCAGGAGCAGTGGCACGCTGCCAGCGCTGAAGCACAGAGCATGCAGCCAGAGCATCTGGTGAGTTTGTGCTAATGCAGCAGCAGCAGCAGCAGCAGCAGCAGCAGCAGCAGTAGCAGCCCGGTCTGCCTTCAGACAGAGGAACACACAAGCAGGCGGGCAGACAAACTGGCACACATTCAGATCATAAAGTCAGATAAACAATCATATTCAGGAAGTTAATTAGCCATTACTCGTTGAGCCAAACCATTTGTCAGCCAAAGAGGGAGAGAGACTCCTGGCCTGCACCTCAGTCAGTCGTAACCAGGGAGCAGAATTAGAGAGGAGAAGGGACGGCTTCATTTAGCAGACAGAGTGGCCTCCAGTCTCTTGGCTTGGACAGGGAGGAAACCAGGTTGCTCTGTTCACAGGGAAATTAGCCTGGAGAGAAAAATCACTCCCGTGTTGAAATTACCTTGGACACGAACCGTAATCTTCCTCCCAACCAGAATTTTCTTTGGATTTCAGCATGACTGTCAATAAAGACTTAAATGGAGGAGGCTGAGAATGGGACATCAGAGGGGCACTTTGAGAGCGGCACTTAGGTGCACCAAATGTGAATTTCCATTAGCTGGAATGGAAAATGGACAAGTTAATGGCAGCAAGCACAGCAACATTCTGGAAAAGAGTTGCATTACACCTATATTTGAAGCAACAGAGAGCAGGAATAATTCAGTTCTTTAGCTGAATGGGGTTAAAAATTGTTGTGCACTCTCGCTGAAATAAGCAATAAAAGTAGCACCAATAAGCATTTATTACAGCCCACATTGCTGCCCGAGCAGTAAAGCAGCAAAACACATTCAGCAGAACAGGAAAGCAAAAAGGCTGAAGAATATAAAGAATATAAAGAAACAGGCTGCAAACCTTTTTGACTTGTGACCCTCTTCTCTTCACAGTTTAGGATTTGAGGGTGTTTTTACCTTTGTTTTAATTGCTTATTTATTGACACAACATTTATGTTTTTGAGTCATTATCCAGTTCCCAAACTGATCTATCAAACAGATAAATACAATTGTCCTAATAACGTCTCCCAGTGGACAGCTAATGATTCCCTGCAGATGCACCCTTTAGTCTCTGAATCAATCCATAAAAGCTTTTAGCACTATTATTAGAAAATTTCATACAGTGACATCATATTGAGCGTCAGCACCCTAATCCCAAAAATAAATAACCGTCGAAGAAGCTGCACAGTTCATTAAATGTTAAAACAAAGTGCAGAGCAGAATCGAATGAAATCACTACAAGAAGTAAAAGCTTATGCAAATGTCAACTTTGGTCATCATTTTTTTCACATCTATAAATGGGAACCAATCATCAGTAAGTTTCTTTTAAATGTTAAAGCAGAAGTAAGCGATCCGGTCGTTTTAGCTAATGCTGCGTTCCAGGCAGGCTTTTGAAACCGTAAATTACAGCTTCAAGTCACAACTTACGACTTTGTAGCGTTCCAGGCAACCCACTCGTGTTTTTCCGACCTGTTTTACCGGTGAAAGTCACTATAACGGCCACTCGTAACTTCCGACCCGTGAATGCGCACCAGATCGAACTGGTACGACTTCACAGGTTGGAAAAACACGAGTTACGGGTTGCCTTGAACGCACCATAACTTCTTGTCAGCCGACGGAGTTAGCAGCCCCCGCCCTCATCATGGATCTATTGGTCCTCGTCCCTACGTCACCACATTCAGGCGCATCCCTTGGCTGCACACACAGCCCTTCATGCCGTTCTCTCTCCTCATTGGATAAAAATTGTAGGATACAAGGAAAGTTTTCTCCTCGGCTCAGAGCAGAGCAGAGTGACTGACAGACCCGTGTTTCGGTCCAAACACTCTATGTAAGTGATTGCTGTCAGAAGATATAACTATTTAAGACTTATATTAACACAAAAATATCACTTACTTCTGCTATAAGTGTTTAGTTTTTAAACTGCGCTGCTACAATTTGTAACCACTGAGGAAACACTCACATACATCACAGTGTCGTCTGCGTACGTAGTAAACGCAGTAATCCTAATTCTGTTTCCTGGCTGCAAACCAAATATCCACACATTAATTCTCTCTTGACAGGGGAGCTCTGGTATGTGTACTATGAGGTTGGATGGTTGCAGGTTGAGTGGTGCGGTGGAAGCGCTCATGCACCCCCCCCCCCCCCCCCCGCCCCCTCCTTCCCTGAGCTGCATCACCATTTGGTGAAGTGAGACTGTGAGCACTTGTCTCGCCTCCAGCAGAGACACACAGCAAAGCCGGGGCTTCACAAAGCGTTGGGTCTCCCTCTGTAGCTGTGGCCCAGTCACCCCTGAAACTAGATTCCCTCTTCCATCATGCCTGAGGGAACAATTTAATTAAAGGCCAGCACAGAGGAAAGGACACCCATCACCCTATTCTTGACATGTCCACAGTCAACAAATATTGAGAGCAAATAAATCCCCTAGTGGACAATGTCCTGGCCTTGCAAGACTAACTGTAAATACACACCGGGTGAACAGATTGTGTTGTAATGACTGTAATTTACTAGGTAAAGGGGCAGGATTAAATCTCGTTCAGGCTTCGAGTTATTTTCATGAGAATGGCCCCGATGATTGACGTAGTTTAATTGAATCCGGTCCTAGAATCTGTTTTCTAATTTACCTGCGGCCCAAACTGAATGGGCTTCATTTTTTCGTCCCATCTGGTCATACAATCCATTCATTTCCCCCTCTAATGACCTGTCAGCTGTTATTATCATGTTAACCATGTGTTTATTACACAAAGAGCCACGAGGATCGCTAATTCCTGCAGAAATGAAAAGGGTCAAACTGGAGTTTCAGCTTTTAACTGCCACAACAGACACAATATGAGGCGTTTTGGGGTATGATAATGTCTGGATGTGCCTCAGATTTTATGTTGTGCTGTTACTAAAGTGCATTATTTTATGTGAATATGTGAGTGTGTTTCTCCCTTTAGCTCAATTTCTGTTGCCACTAACTCCCAAATATAGCCTGGCTCTTCAGCTTTATGTGCCATTTTCTTCAGCAGCGACTTGCAATTTTTCTCTGAGAGGTTTGGTGCAGTGGAGGTTACATACTGTACACTTTATCAGAGCTTTTTCACTGGAAAACAATGAGCTAGAATACAATAAAAAAAAAAACACTATAGAGCTGGAGAGCGAGTATGTGCGTTAGTCACTATAAGCTTTCACATTATGCCCCTGTACAGCCCTTTGAATCACTGTGAAATATGAAAAATATTGATATCAATGCAGGCGGAGACTCATTGTGATGTTCTGAGCATCTGGTAACAGATTTTCCATGAATAGAAACTGAGCAAATGGAAATAAACTGAATAAATGGAATTCTGCTGTCATCACAAAAGGTCAAAAATATGTTTTAAAAAATCCCAACTTTGCAAAAATGTTTACAAGAAACATTGAGTACACATGATTTATAACAACAGAGCTAATGCAGCTGAAGGACTCTGCTCTCTTCAGTCCTCCCTTCCCTTCGTGTCTCTGGTGAGACATTCAGATATTTTCAAAATTGGACGAGCAAAGAAAAACAAAACGAAATCTCAGCTTCATTTTGTGTAATACGGTTTGATAATTAAACTACCTCATAAATTCGTCTCCCGTCTCCCATTCTCTTGTATGCAATGTGGCTCATTCACCCCGAACAGGACATTCAGTGAGCCTGCATTAAAACAGGCCTCCTCATCATTTGTCACTGGGCCCAGGGGTAATGAACGGGGTGAATTGGATGTACTCTCTAATTATGGAAAGGACAAAAAGCCAGTCAGATTCCCTTGTCAAGGTCTCCCTCCTGCAGCACCACGGGGAGCAGCTTTCACTCATAAATCAGAGGTGGGATACAGATCTGCAGCAGATTAGAGAGAACATAAAAGGGAGAAATATAGGCCCGCGTGGACCCTAGACAATCAACCATGTAACGGCCCACGACAGGTAATAAGTAGAGGCCCGGTCCCTCCTGTGCGTTATAGGCATCGTAAACACCTGCTGATCAGCATCCGCCACCGTCCGCGTGCTCGGCAGCAGCAGCAGCAGCAGCAGCAGCAGCAGCAGCAGCCATCTCTCACAGTAACCTCACCCTCATCATCATCATCATGATCAGCGAGTTGGCCCCGGCGATCAGACGCTGCTCTGAGAGCGCCGTAACCTCTGCATTAGAGGATCCATTTACATCCATCAACCTGACGCTGATTCTCCCACTGCTGCTGCTGCTGCTGCTGCTGCTGCTGCTGCTGCTGCTGCTGCTGCTGGCATGTTGGCTTTGCCTGTGTTGGTGATTGCATTTTAAATTTGTATGACTGCTCGTGGCCTTTTCGTCATGCTTAAGATTATATAGCAACAAGAACGCCCACGCATATATGATCTGCACTGGCCCCTCATGGATAGCCTGTATATGCTAGGCTATACCCACCACAGTGGAGCTTGTTTTTTAAAAAATATCTCTGTTTCTGAGATATTTTGTGCACAATTTTTCTCCTGGGGTCTTCGGGTGTTTGAAAAGCAGTCGTAAAGAGAGGTTACGAGCGCAGACTATTAATAGCGGGGTCACTACTTTAACTTGAGCAACTGCCGGCTTCTCTCTCTCGTTCCGTGGGTTTACGACAGTTTCTACAAACTCACCCTGGAGGTTTGATCCTTTTATCTTACAACAGTGTCATGTATAATGTATAAACACCAGCAACAACATTGGAGCTGTAGTATTTGTAGTCGTATTATTTCTGGGACATGAGTATTAAGTGAAAAGAAAATCCTTTCATTTAAATCCTTTTTGAAGTATTAAATGGCACAATAGACCGCACTAATAATTATGTAGAGTGTAGGCGCACACAGTGAATCTGAGGGTGTATCAGGCACAGCTACCTCATGTTAATATTATATTGCAAATTTGGATTCTTTTCCAGTTTCCAATTTTATTCTTCACCCCCCCTGTCGAGGGACTGTAGATAAAAAAAAACAGCAGTTTATCAACTCAAGGGGGAGGAAAGTGCAGGTGTCGCCATGTAGAAGTTCTGTTTTCCACTAAGTGCTTGTTGAACTTCAGGTACACTTTAGTCCTGTTTTCCAGTCCTGGGAGGATGTGTGAACATAAAAACAAGGCTGTGTTTTCTGTTAAACCTTTGGAGGTTACACCGAATGGCCCGCTCACTGGGGATACTACAGTTTCATGCCACAAATATTAACTGAGTTTTACTCTGAAGTGTAAAAAAAAAAAAAAAAAACCCTGCAGCGTTGGTGGAAAACAGCCACATAGAGTTATCTCCAATGGTGCCTATTAGGGGTGGGAGAAAAAATTGATTCACATAAATATCGCAATATCTTTTTGGACGATTTCTAAATCGATTTTTTATTTCAAAAATCAAATTCATACAGAGAGTACAGGTTTTGAAAAGGGTTTAAGTTCACTTTATAATGGAGTATGTTCATTTATAGGCTCCTACAGTGTTTGTGTGCAGATAAATGTTAAGAATGCAGACTAAAAAATCGAGAGAATCGGCAATATCGTAGAATCGCAATTTAAATCGAATCACCATCCTAAAAATCGTAGAAGAATCGAATCAGGAGAAAAGCATATGGTCCCAGCCCTAGTGCCTATTATGGCATATGCGCCAAATTCCACACTATTTCCCCCAAAATATCCCTGGTAAAGCTCAGAGATCCACATGCCCTTTCACTGCCCTTCACTAAGTGCACACTTCAAAGATGGCCTTTCTTTGAAACTACTTTTCTGATGCGCTGCTGCTGCTGTTGTTGTTATTGTTGCTGCTGATCCTTCCAACCTTACGCTGTGTTATCGCACATTATTCCCCCGTGACTCTGATGGCAACACTGATGTGGATTATTGCTTCTAGGAAGTCTCTCCTGCTTCTCCCCCCATGAGGATGTGTTTTTTTTTTCATAAGCAGATTATACACAATCACTGGCAAATGGGGGTGAAGCATGCAGCAGCTCCAGTCCAGATGTAATGCATTGTTATATGTAGTTTAAGTGTCCATTGTGCTGTGGATTGTGAACAGAAGCTGTCGCTGTCGTGACCAGAATTGATCCCTGAAAATGGTGTCACGCTACAAACTCTTAAAAGGGTAAAGTCTGCTGTCTTTCTTCTGAATGTCAACAAAATCCATGAAAAGACCAAAGCCAACAATAAATTGCTCTGACTAAGTGTTGCCAAAGCCTGGCATCATTTATTCCTCTGTGCCACAGACCTCCATGTTGTCCAAAAGCTGGTCAAAACACCACCACACTGTTGCATTGGATGAATTTTAACAAGCATTGTAATTTAAACTGAGGCTATATCAAACATGTTAGTAGCTACTGAAAATGCATTTCCTATTTTTTATTTGAAAATAGATATTTCTGTTGAACGCTCATGAGTCAGAACTCGGATCTTTCGGACATCCTACCTGAAAAAGTGCAATCGAACGCCACCTGAAGTGGTAGTTCCCACTCTGCGAAGTTGGAGAAGAAAATCTACCCCGCTTCAAGATTCTTCAAGAATCAGTTGTCCGACGTCACACAACAATCTGCACCAATACAGAACCACAACGTTAACAATGTAAAACATCAATTAAGATGCATTTAAATGCCAAAATACATAAAAATGTTCTTTTTAAAATTGTTTTTGTGCCCTTTGTAATGTTTTTACGCCTTACCTGAAGCACTTTGAATGCAAAGTTTGTCCCAGTCCACCATGTTTTTGGTTATTCTGGCATGGTGCGTGACGTCTCAAACGCTTTTAAGTCGGAACTCTGAGTTTTCAACTGGGAGATCCGAGTTGTGAGTTGTCTCAAACGCAGCATTAGTTCAGTTTAACACTTGCTCGCTGGTCAAATTGCTAGGCAACCATCCAGTTACCAAGGTTGAGGAAGCAGAGCTTGCAAAGTTAGTTAGTGACTAAAGCGTGCTAAATTAGCTAGCTAGAATTCTGTTTTCAGTAATGATTTCTGTTCAATTAACACATATATTTACCTAAATTGGATTTTTTAAACAAGCGTTTGAGAACTAGGAGCATTTCTGTAGACGAGCTAACTTGTAGTTTTCATCCATTTCATGCTGTGGGAAAAGAGAGAAGGTAAAATGGCCTTTTCTGGTGTGTTTTTCCATTCTAAGAAAAGTTGTCACTCACATAATGCTGTGGAAAATAAAAGGTAGCCTAGAGGGGTAAACAGTAGGTCCTCCTGCTTTTTACCTGACAAAACATCTCCATCAGAATGACTCCTGCTTTTAGAGAGTCTGCTTTTCTTTGTTCAACGTTTATTCAGTGTTATAGGCATTCATAAGACAACGCTGATGTGATCCAATGTACCTTACTTTGAACAATCGTAATGAATCACAACATTTCTGACACGTCTGGCCAAGAAAAACAACATGTTTACACTGTGTGGGGTAAAGTTGACCCAAGGAATTATGGCTTTTATCCATAGAAAGCAGGCAAACAAGAAAATGGGGAGATGTTATTTCAGAGCCATAAAGCCTTTAGAGAGAGGAAAATACAGACAAAAATATCAACAATTCAGCAAAAGCCTGGACCTCACAGTCGGCATGACAACTATGATGTAGTTAAAATTTGAGAAAATGGCAGCAAATGGCTACAGCAAAGAAGCAAAAATGATTTGGTTAACGGGATAGTTCAACATTTTGGCAAATTGGCCCATTGCCATAATCCTTATAGTTTTAGGAGTAGGTTCGTTACCTTTAATTTTAGTATTTTTAGATCTGCTGAGACGAGCCGCGAGCTGCTCAGAGCTACGCTACGAAGGCTAATGGGATTTCTTGGTTTCCCTCATCAAACTCATCAAATACACAATCCAACAACTCCAAAACGCTCTGGTGGACAAGTTGTGACCTGCACATTCACCACACTATGAGATAATAACACAACGTTACCAGACGGAGTTGTTTTAGAGGTAAATGCAGAGACTGCTTGCTGAAAAACTGCCCCAGATAGGAACGCAAATCAGCTGTTTTGCATGAGTTTACCTCGAAAACGTCGTTCTAAAAATAGCTTGCACCGACAATTAAAGGTAACGAACCTACTGCTATGACTATAGGGATTACGGCAGTGGGCCAATTTGCCAAAATGTTGAACTATCTCTTTAAAGATCTGAGGTAGCACAAAATATCAAATATTTTGCACTCACATCCAACAGCCCAAAGTGGCCAGGGTTTGCCAGTTGAAAGGTGTATGTATAATGATCCAATTTCACTACAATGTTGGGATATTTGGCAGGTAAACATCCTGGAAATGAGTCCAGGAAATTAGAGAAACTATGTATTTGTATATTATCAGTGTAGCAACGAATGGGTGTGGGGCTTAGAGGCAAAGATAAAGGCAGCAAAAGTAATTGAAAACAATGAGAGACACAATTTTCTTCACAATTGTTAATGGTCTTTTCATGGTTGATGATGTGAGTCAATCCGTTATCTCCGTTTTAGAACACTGTGTCTAAAATCCCTTTTTTTTTTTCATTGATGCTGACCGAGTAAAAGGTGAAACATCAGTTAAAAATACAGATCTTTTTAAATCTCTTTATAAAGACCTGTAATACTCCACACTCAGCCAGAAAACCCTCTCCACAGGCGAAATCTCCAGGATGTGAGCGTATAGTATAACCTCCGCATAACCTCCTCTGCACACGGTTGACCTGGAGTTTTTGAATCGGCATTTTTAACATTTCGCTGATCACCTTTCGTGTCTCTCCATAACAAACATCTCTGACCTGGTTTCTGTCTTCAAGTCGAGCGAGCGCCTCGGGCAAGAAGCCCACAGTTCCCTTTGGTTATTCCATTGAGTGAAGGCAGCTGACCTTCATTGTGAGAGCACACAAAAAGCACCAAGCTTCCTCCATCACTGTCTCGTCTTAAATCACCTCTTATTCACCTTCTCTCTTTCTTTTCTTTTCTTTTCTTTTTTACAGATTATTCTATGTTTGTGTTATTGCTGCATTTGGAATCATTTCTTAACAACATGAGGATTTTTCTGTGTTTAAAAATGCATCTGTACTATACACTCACCAGCTGCTTTGTTAAAGGGATAGTTCAACATTTTCGCAAATTGGCCAATTGCCATAATCCCTATAATTTTAGCAGTAGGTTTGTTACCTTTAATTGTTGGTGCAAGCTGTTTTTAGAACAGCGGAGGCTAATGGGATTTCTTGGTTTCCCTCATCAAACTCATCAAATACACAATCCAACAACTCCACAACGCTCTGGTGGACAAGTTGTGACCTGTACATTCACCACGCTATGTCAGGGGCAGTTTTTTGGCAAGCAGTCTCTGCATTTGCCTCAAAAACAACTCTGTCTTGTAATGTTACATTATTATTTCATAGCGTGGTGAATGTGCAGGTCACAACTTTTGGAGCGTTTTGGAGTCGTTGGACTGTGTATTTGAGCAGCTCACGGCTCTGCTCCGCCGTTCTAAAAATAGCTTGCACCGACAATTAAAGGTAACGAACCTACTGCTAAAACTATTGGGATTATGGCAATGGGCCAATTTGCCAAAATGTTGAACTATCCTTTTAAATACAGTAGCTACACCTATTCAATTGCTCATGGTGAAATATCAAATAGTTCCATGACATGGTAGCAACTCAATGCACTTAGTCAAGATGATCGGCTGACGTTCAAGCAGAGCATCAGAACAGGGAAGAAAGATGGTTGAAGTGACTTTGAACATAGTATGATTGTTGGTACCAAACGATCTGGTCTGGATATTTCAGAAATTGCTCCTCTGCTGAGATTTTCACATGCAACCATCTCCTGGATTCACAGAGAAAGCCGGAAAAAAAGAAAAACATCCAGTGAGCAGAACAGCAGCTCTCTGAGTGAAAACACCTTGTTGATGCCAAAGGTCAGAGAGGTGACAGAGGAGAGTGACAACAAGACCGATGAGAGTTGATAGAAAAGCAACAGTAACTCCAATATCCACTTGTCACAACCAAGGTCTGCAGAAGAGCATCTCCGAACACACAACAACATCAAACCTTGAAGCAGATGTGCTACAGCAGCAGAAGACCACATCAGGTTTCACTCCCGTCAAACTGAAGCTGCAAGTCTCACAGGCACAAAAACTGAACGATAAGAGATCGGAAAATATGGACTTCTGCTGATTTCTGCTGGGATGGATTTGGTCTAAACATGAAATAATGGACCCATCCTGCCTTGTATCAATGGGCCATTTATCTTTGTACAGGTTTATGTCTACATATACTCGCTGAGCACTATATCAGAGACACTCAACGCTGGGCAGGGCCTCAAGAAGCAGGTTCATGAAACCAGTTTCACGACTTTTGCTTTGTGACATGGTGCATTATCACATTGGACGTAGCCATTAGGAGATGATAAATTATGGCCATAAAGAGATGAACATGGTCAGCAAGAATCCTCAGCTCGGCTGTGGCACTCAAACAATGATTGATTGGTATTAAGGGACCCAAAGTGAGTCAAGAAAACATTCCCCACACGGTTACACCAGCAGCAGCAGCAGCAGCAGCAGCAGCAGCAGCAGCAGCAGCAGCCTGCACTGTGACACAAGGTGGATTGGGTCAATGTATTCATGCTGTTGACGCCGAACTCTGACCCGACCATCTCCACGCCTCAGCAGAAATCCATATCCATCAGACCGCGCTGCATTTTTCCAGTCTTCACCTGTCCCACTGCAGCACAGGTTTTTCTGACAGGAGTTAACCCCTCGTGGTCTCCTGCCGCCGCTGCAGCCCGTTCACCTGAAGGTTTGACATGTTGAACGTTTTCTCTGTTGTTGCTTTTCTGCAGAGCGGACGAAACCCTGCGTCGACACAAACAGTCCCTGTGATTTTTACGGCCGCTGACCTCAGAAAGCCTCAGCATAGCCCTGCTCCTTCTGTGTGGTTTTCTTCTTTTTTTAGTTTGATAGCTTTTTTTTCTCCCCGCTGCTCTGTGAAAACCTTTGGAAATGTGCTTTGAACAAAAAAAAAAGAAATGTGTTTTGAAAATAAAGTGTATTAATATTTATGGTAAACTGCAGTTGGTGCAGCTTGAATCATAAAACACAACACTTCCAGGGCTCCACGCTGAGTTTGGAGCTGCAAATTTAAATTTTTGTTATTTACTGTATCTACTTATTGTGCTGTGGTAAAGGCAACATCTGTACATATAGATGACTTAATTAGAGAAACAGACCAGTGGCAACCATCAGCACACACACTGTAGCGGATGCCCACAAAGAAAAATTGGAGTTGATAATATCTGCATTTTGTTTTAAGGCTGAAATCCGTGTATTTTTCTACTGTAATGTTTAATTTTACATTCATGCAGCTAACAAGTCCAAAGGGGGATTTAAGGCTTTATATCTTCTCTATCAACACTGGACTGTGCAATACATATAAAAAATAAATAAATAAATAAATAAAGGATCAGCGGGTGGTGTCAGCACTGCAAGCAAACCTTATTTATATTGCACTTTTCAGTAAAAAGGACAATGTGAGATTAAGAATAAAAGATAGCATAGTGAAATGCACTGTACCCATTAAAAACAAAAAAAGAGGAAAAGGAAGTGGATTAAAAGCTGATAAACTATTAACTCGCGGCTTTGATGCATCAGGATGTTTTGAGATATTTTTACTTCAGCAAAAAACAGAAATTATTATTTGAAAATACTGTTTAAGAAAAACACTGGAAATGTTACATAATCAGCTACATTACTTTATTTGAAGTGCCAGCAGGCTGATTAGTGGACGCATGTGGAGCCCCTGTCAGCCTCATAATTCATTATTGTGAACTAAACTGTAATGTGATTTATTATGTTACAAATCATTGTGTTATCGTAGGTTTTGTGTTGTAAAAGTCAATCTTCTGAATCAGCGGTCAAGAACCCCTGAACCCACACAAATTAGCGCACAGACCTCCATCTGACTTTTGCTTTTAGATGTTTGATTTGATTTGAAAAGTCATTCATTCTGACATTGTGTTAAAGTATGGGTGGAATTAAAGTGAAAGTAATTTATTGCCCTTTTCTTTACTAAAGCGGTGGTGAAGTAAAATGGAGACATGTGAGGGGGCTGGAGATGGAGAGAAGGCTGACTACAACTTTTATCAGACATGTCTGATGAAGAGATTTATTTTAATTACCCATCAGACAGTCTGATGAAGGGCAGGTGCCTGAAACGTCGCACATAGGTAGGCTACATGTGGTGGTAATTAAAGGGATAGTCCAACATTTTGGCAAATTGGCCCATTGCCATAATCCCTATAGCTAGTCTTAGCAGTAGGTTTGTTACCTTTATTTGTTGGTGCAAGCTATTTCGAGGTAAATACAGAGACCTCTAAAACAACTCTGTCTGGTAACGTTCTGTTATTATCTCATAGCGTGGTGAATGTGCAGGTCACAACTTGTCCACCAGAGCGTTTTGGAGTTGTGTATTTTGTTGTGGAAATTTTTGGTTGACTCACCCTTTTGCTCTTTTTGTCTCATCGGTGATGGTCCCTCTGCCTTGAGTCAGTCAGCTCTCTCACTCTTTCTCTGAACGAGTCGAGGTTTGAGACCGAAATCCTTTCCTGTTCAGGGTGATCAGCCTCTCAGCAGATGGACGAATCACTCACGAGATCCCACCACTGCCACCATCTTGTCGTGGAAAATTTTGGGTTCTGCTGGTGGCGAGTCAAAGAACAAGACAGGAGAGGTAGCATGCACCCAAGTTTATTCTCCACTCTCCACAGAGAAGGGGAGAAGGGAACAGAACACAGAACTACATGGCAGTAGCAGTTCAGAGTAGTGCCCCAAGAACAGAGATTGCAGTCCCTTCTTATACCCCACTTTATGACTCTGGTTACTTCATTACCTACAGTACATGCACTTCTAGCCTTCCCAGACAATAAACCAATTCAACAGATGTGTTACTCAACAAATGTCTACCCCAGTTGTTGGTTTACCACTTATTACAAGGAGAATACCAATGGCAGCATTTTTCCACCACAATTTGATGAGTTTGATGATGGAAACCAAGAAATCCCATTAGCCTCTGTAGCGTAGCTCTGAGCAGCTCACGGCTCTGCTCCGCCGTTCTAAAAATAGCTTGCACCGACAAATAAAGGTAAGGAAACTACTGCTATGACTATAGGGATTATGGCAATGGGCCAATTTGCCAAAATGTTGAACTCTCCCTTTAACTATGTGATTAACTGGTGATTTTTGCACTTGTTTCTCTTTCCAGACCCAGCATTTAGTTTTTTTTTTTTGGGGGGGGGGGGGGGGGGGGGGGGATATGCGTGCTGCCTTTGTTTACCTACAACTTTGTGCCTTCAGTTCAGAATTGGAGTTAATTAAATTTGGTTAACAGACACTCGGTGTTAATGTGAGATATTTCTGAGCCACAGGTGATAGTGTGTTAGTCCACCTCATATTTCATGCAGCAGACGTCAGGCGGTGACATGTCGTGGCTCCACTGTACTCCAGAGTAATCCGAGCACAGATTCCCATCAAATATTGCTCAGCAGAAAAATAACCATTAAACAAAACGGCCTTATCACCCTCTTGCAGGTACTCTCTTTAATTAACTGTGCCGCGCCTCCTCCACTGCTCAGCCCTCTCTCTCTCTCTCTCTCTCTCTAACTAACTCGGGGGGCTTTAAGACCCAGCAGAGGTACAATAGTGAACATCTGTCTCCTCGTTCTCCACTGTATGAATTGCGCCTGGGCTCCGGTCTGGAGACACACAAGCAGCGGCGGCGGGCGGGCTGGCACAGCGCGGACAGACTGGAGTGGATCCTGAGGGGGGAGGAGGACTGCGAGTAGACGGACTGACTGACGGACTGACGGACTGACGGACTGACTGGACCACGGCGCTGGACCATGAGACAAAGTGGAGTCAGACGCATCGAGCCGCAGCGATAAGACAGCGCGCCGCAAAATGAAGACACCTATGGTAAAGGTTTGAGCCCCGTAGCCCCACTGACTCAACTGTTTGTGCTGCTTTCAAATCCAGCATTGTTGTGAGAAGTGCGCTCCAGCCGCCGTAACGCCGCTCTCTCTCTCTGTGTGTGTGTGTGTAGCCATGTGCATGTGTATGTGTGTGTATATGTGTGTGTACACTGACGGATCAAGAGATTAGGATCTGAACAATGGACGTCCAGCTGTGCGGGCTGTTTGGCACTAAAAGCTCTGGCTTCTCTCCCACTAAACACTACAGCGTGGAGCACGGCGGCGCGCTGCTGGGTGTTTGTTTGTATCTGCGCCTTAATGCAGGAGACACACATTTGTGCAAGTGCATTGAATTTTTATAACTGCTTTAAAATCAACTTGTATTCGTGCGCGTTGCTCCAGTTTATACAGATGTGAAATAATGAAAAACAACAAATCCACTATCAGTGTCAGTGTGAGGGAGCTGCTCCTCTCATCCAGCTGTGATTTAAGGTGGATTTATGAGGCAGCAGCTCCAACACTGAAGGTCAGGACATCTGTGTGAACTTTTTTTTTTTTTTTTATACTGTAAATCTCCCAGTTTCCTCGGAGCTGTGGTGCTTTTACTGCAGATGTGCCGCTGAACGCACCTGAGCATTGACATGCATGCTGGCAAACTAAGTCTAAGGTGATCATTAACAGGCTGACATCTTGTCAATGTCATGAATATGCCTGTGCCCTTAAATTAAGTCGATACGAGATTTTTTTTTTTTTTAAGTTTTGGTGCATGTGAGATGAATTATAAGGAAAGTTTTTTTTTTTTTATTGACAAACCAGCTGAAGATGATAATGATGATGATGATGATGATGATGGGAGCAGGCGCCCACTCATCTGTTGTTGTTGTTGAGCTTCTCTTGTGCAGCCTGAACTCGGGAACTAATTTGTCAGCATCTGCTTGTTGTGTCTCCGTCAGCGCCATGGGGTAGCCGTGCTCCTCGTGCTTCTCCTGTGCGCGAGCCTGTTCCTCGTGTACAACGGCAGCTTCAACATCGCTTCCAGCAGGGACTCCAACGACACGCGCATCCGACAGCATGAACAGCTGCGGCGGCCCACTGAAGTCTCCGTGAGGGTGGCCAAGCCTCACCCGCCGGTCCTCCAGGGATACAGTGGCATCATCGACCATAAGGTAAACAGATGTGTGTGCTTGTGTATGTGTGTGTGTTTGTGTGTGTGTGTGCGCATCTGCCCGTGATGTAGGAGTGTGTGTGAGTGTGTGAGTGGCTAATGCAGGGCAGAGCAGGAACCAAAGCCTCAGAAAGTGGAGCCACTTTTACTTTATCGCATTAGGAACCAATTTGTGCTCTACATCTTCACTTTCTCCACTTTCTCCCTCTCTCTTTCTCTTTCTCTACACACACACACACGAATACACACACCTTTCCTCCTGTCTAATACCCAGTAGTCCTATAAACCTGCACAGCTCTGTAGAAAGAGAGAGAGAGAGAGACCCCCTCCTTCTCGTCATTTATCACAATTTTCTCCAGCACAGTGTTGCGCCACACTCAGTACCCACCTGTCGTTACTAATAACAGCTTAGGCTACAAATGAAATCCTTGGCTGCATTCATGGCTCTAATTGATAAGCCTGGGAGACCTGGAGCTAGGTGAACCCTGACGTCACCGTAGGGGTGTATTGACTTCCAGCTATTTACCGAGGCAGGAGAAACAATCAATGTGAGTACTGGGGAGCGAAGGCGCTGCAAGTAAAGCAGACCTAATCACCTTGTAAAGGTTTTTTTTCTTTCTTTTTGGAAGGCAACATATAATAACAGTGAGCTTCTCTGCAGGCAATTTGGTTGATGGGCTGCTGGTGCTGGGTGGTTTGTGTAGCGGTCTGCACCACTGACCCAGATGACGGCTGCAACAGTTCTGCAACAATTGGATTTGAGATGGTTGGAATTTAGAGAGATGGAAAAGTTGGGAAAGAGCTCGTGGATGGATGATGTTGATGATGATGATGATGATGAGACCGTTACAGATAGACTTGTAGTCAAGACCGCCTACCAAGACACTACCAAGACCAGAGAGTATTGTAGTATATTATCCATCTGAACTTTTTTTGCTTTGATATCTTGAATTATCTTATGTTCTTCATGGTGTTTTCTTAGCCTAAAGGTTAAGGGATAGGTCAGAGGTCATTCACCATTTGGATAGGAACTGACCAAGACAGACCAAGTCAAGACTAAGACCAGATGAGCTCAAGACCGAGACCGAGAAAACTAGTTTACACCATATTTTTTTCAATTTTTTGTCATATATTTTGTAGAACATAAGCACCATACTGGGTTCAGCTGCTTAGTATAAATATGATATTGTTATTATTTCAACTACAGGCACAGCAGTACAGACAGTACAGTACATTGTGTGTGTGTATCCAAAAAAAAAAAAGCGTGCCTGCCTGGATATTGTAGGCAACAAATCCCTGAGACAGCTCTGCCAGTCCGAGACATTGCGGGACCGAGAGACCCGAGACCGAGACAAGACCAAGACCAAAGACTGTCGAAAAAAAGAGAGACCAAGGCCGGTCTCAAGACCTACGAGTCGTAACAGGTTCCTTTAACTCTCCTACGAAGCAGCAGGAACAACCACAGTCAGACTGGATCAATCAGATGTTGTGTTCGGCGTCTCTGTGGTCACTTGTGTCTCACTCTGTAGGAGTCTGGCATCTCGTTGTGGCGAGTTGAGTCACTTCTGAGAAGGAGAGAAGCTCCCCGCTGACCCCCCCCCCCGGCTCTCCCCCCCCCAGCTCGGCTCCTTCTTTGAGCGACGTGTCCGTGGCATCGACTGACGAGAGCTTGGACAGCAGGGCCAATCGGCGCTGCCATCTCTCCCTTTGACGATGTGTCATATGTTGATTTGCATATGAGTAATTTGACAGCCGCCCCCCTGCTGTCCCTGTGTGGACGAGACAAACAAGCAGAGTGAACATGTATCAGCCAGACAGATTTGGAAGCCAATACACACATTGTTCTTGTACGTCAGACGGAGAAAGAAAAAAAAAAAAACTAGCCCTGCTTGGTAAATGAACTTTTGCTAAATTAAACACCAGGGGCTCTGAAGAGTCACTTAATCTTGTGACAAAGTAATGCGAGTTGGCAACAGAAGGCGGAACTTTTATTCATTAAAGGGAATCTCACGGGAGCAGAAACCAACAAGTGTGGAAACCTATAATGTTGGCTGCTGATAACTGTGAAAAGATCAGCTGGCAGAGTTTCCTCAGGAGAACTGCTGCTGCTCTGCCCACTTAACTTTCTCTACCTTCAGCTCTGCATGTTGCAGTGTGTGCTGTAAATCCCCCCCTCACCTCCTCCCGTCCTTACAGAAGATAAACTCAATGTGAGAAGAATGATTCCTCTTGTTTTTGGCATTTTATTAAAGTTCTTTACGACAGCGTTTTCCTCATTAACACACTGCTAAGGCTGCAGAAAACAGACTGCAACAGGAAACCAGCACAAGTTACCAAAGAAGACAGTGTGGCCAAGTCCACAGTTTCCCCGCGTTATCCTAATGATGACTCATTTATTAGACTTTGCTGAACTACTTCCTGATTAAACATTAACATACGCAGCACTCGCTGATTACGACCTGCAGAGTGGAAGTGGATTTTTTTTTTTTTTTTTTTACAGAATCACTGGAGTGATGACAGGAAGTGACAGGATACAGAAGACGACATGTACCAGAGGCCCCAACCTCCCCTCAGTCAGGGCCCCTCATTATTAAAAATGGAGGAATAGATCGTTTTTTAAGTCCGTCTTCCGTTCTGTAAAGTGCTGCTTGAGGTTTGAGGTTTGAGTTTGGGGTGAGCAGCATCGTAGAAGCAGCGGTGCAGATCAGGATGGTCATACATAAATCATACATCACATGCGAGCGTCTACATGGGGGCGCTTGCATGCACCTAAAACCAAACGACCCAGCCGACAGAACCGCATACGAACCTCCTTATACGCAGACATGCAATGCAACGCAGTAAAAACGGCTCATGCGTGAGCGTCGGCTGCTGCTGATCTCTGGAGAACCAGATCCAGGCCTGTAGGGTCCTGGGGGGAAACGCATCCTGTCAGGTGAAGTGTATGATTCATGATATTTGTACAAAACATGCTTTTTTTTTGTTTTATTCCCCCTCCAGTGCAAGGGTCCAATTATAACAAACATTTCACATGTGTTTGTTTTAACTTCCAGATAATTTGGTTTAGATAATTGGTTTGAGCTGCAGATTTTCACAGCCTGGGTTGCTTTAATAGACTCCTGTGTGGAGTGAGGCTGCTTCTCCTCCCACATCTCAGCAATTTATTTAGCGTTGAGTAAGATCTTAGCTGTAACAAATGTAAGTAATGCTTGAAAATTACAAATTTAATTTGAAAGAAAATGAATTTTTTAATATGTGAAAACTCTTAATTTGTATGTAGTGGGGTGTGATGCAGCAGATTTTGGACATGATGTGGCAGACAACATTAAAACCCGGTTAATTCTAGTCCGGAGCTGTCACTCAATATGCCAGAGGCTGTTCAGTTTTTTTTTTTTTTTGGTCTCTGAATCCGAATTATCGGCGAGCGGAGTCACGCAGTTCTGTCAGAAGTCGAGTGGAGCACAAATAAATACGAAATGAGTCAGTCATATCTGAAGACAGCTGATGGGGCAGCAGCAGCAGCAGCAGCAGCAGCGGCATCTTTTTATTCTCACCGCCTGAAATGCCAATAGTCAGTGACCGTGTGCGTTTTGATTTGATGAGGATTTGTCTGTAATGCGTCAGTAAACCCCGGCTATGGATGAGAATTGATTTTCTCCCAGTGACGGGAGCAGCTGAGCATTGTAAGTAAACCGCCAATTTATTTTTTCTCTTGGCAATAAACTTATTGACATTTTGGTGACAGGGGACATCAATTAGGGCCTCGGCTTCGCTGAGCATCATTTACGCTTCTCCAAACCTGCTATCATGTCACCCTTCACTTTCTGCCACGCTGAGCTGCTGCAATCAATGCTTTATGATTTGAATGCACTTTCGCTACAACCGCATGTGGTTGTGCATAATGCAGCACAACCTTCACATTCTTTGCATTCACATCTCTAAGCCATTGTATTCTCCCCGAGGTGCAGTTCAACAACACAGATGAGCTTTCTCTGTGCGGATATATCAACTGTAGTAGTGTAAAAAAAAAAGTTGTTGGCCTTGCCTCACATTTGTTCTCCTGCGGCGCTAAATGATTGGTGTTTGGAAGACAGGAAAAAAAAAGAAAAACTCAGACATGAACATTTGTCTTCTTCATTTTTGCTCGCTGACCTCTCTGCCATATTGATCTTTCTGAGATATCAGCTGACTGGCACGCAGGGTGCAGTGCCAGTCAGCCTCTGACCATTTCACTTTATCTTCCACCAGAGTATTAAAACTCATCACAGCCCAGAAGCCGTTCTGAAGCTCGCTGAAGTTTAGTGCAGACTTTTGGCCGAGATGCTAAAACATTTCCCCGAACATTAAAAATAAATGTTTCACCACCCATGTCAGGTTATGAACTGAAATTGTAAGATTTTTTAGAAATCACTGACCCTATTTGTGCATCTGAAATTCATAAAATTCTATAAAGTACTTTTAATGCAGCATGTTTGATTCAGGTCAGAATAAAGGCTAATTTATTTCTATCTGTGCAGCCGGCCACGCTGGTTCGGAGCTGAACTTGTGCCGTGAAGGATGAGATAAGGAAGCAAAAGAAAGAAATGCAGGACAAAGATGAAAAGACGAAGAAACTCTTGTGGAGTCAGGGCAAAGAGAATGAGAGAAGAGGACAAAACTAGGGAAGTTTAAGGAAAGAGGGAACGATATAAAGAGAATATACAGTAGGACCTAGGAAAAGGTTCAGCCGGAGAGAAAAGGGGCGATAGAGGGAAGAAGGAGGGAGAAGCAAGCAGACACAGGAGTGAGAGATAGAGGATGAAATCCCATTGGGTTTCCTTTCTTCCAGCACTATCCTGCTTTTTATTTCCTCTGTGAGCAGGAGGAGAGGAAAGCACTCTGCCCTGTCTCTCGGTGGAGATGTGAGGATGAGGCAGTGTAAGCGTCTCCCTTTGATTGCCTCTCTGACACCAGAATCATGCAGATTCCTAACTGATATCCCGCAAGTCAGGTGGAGACGGAGTAATGGAGGAGATTTCTGTGCAGCAGACGCGAGCGCGGCGCCTTATCAGACACGCGGGACGCCCCGGTGTCACGCCGGAGAGGGATGAACCAGCTCAACAGCAGACATGATGTTTTTTCATATGATTAAAAGTCAAACCTTTGGCTCCTGAACAAACACGGCTAAGAGTCGACGGAGCTTGTAGACTCCACTTAAAGGAGCAGTTCACAGATTAAACAGAAAACGAGGATTAAAATAAATGCAGCAGAACTACTAGATATATTGTGTTTAATTAGGTTGCCAGCATGATGCAACTCCACCACCGGCAGCCTAGTACTTATCCCAGTGGCCTCAAGCTGCTCGCCTGAAGCAAAGATGAGGAGCTGGCTACGGAGGCTGAAGAATTCACTCCGATCTAACTCCACAGATTTATTTAGATTTTTAAACCAATCACGCGGCTTCCTCTGGAGCCAAGAGCAGCTTCTTTTTTCTTCTTTTTTTTTCCACATATGCAACAGGAAACAAGCTTTGGATGTGAGATCAGTGGAGCTGCACTTTGGAGAGCGATGCTAACATAAAGTAAACAAAAGATTCATCCAACCGCCCATTAGCTATTCATGCTGGGTCACAGAGAAGCTGTACAGGTCGCCATCCCAACGCAGGACTCACACAAAGACACAAACAACCTCACACACACACATTAGAGTTACCAATCAACCTAATGGAGCGTGTGTTTGGACTGCAGGAGGAACAGTGTTGAGCATGTTACTTTTAAAAAGTAATTAGTTGGGGCGTGGTTTTGCTCAGTTTGTAGAGCAGACGCTCCATATGCAGAGGCTGTAGTCTTCGCCGCAGCGGTTCCCCGGTTCGAATCCTGACTCGGACGGCCCTTTGCTGCATATCATTCTCCCTTTTCTCTGCCTCCCCATTTCCTGTCTGTCTCAACTGTAGCTACTGTCCATTAAAGGCAAAAAGGCCCAAAATATATATAAATATATTTAAAAAAATTAAAAAGTAGTTGATACTTTCCCCAAAAAGTAACTGGGTTAGTAACTGAATTACTGCATTATAAAAGTAACTAATTACCAGGAAACATAACTATTGCATTACTTTAAAAAGAATAAAATGCTCAAATATGTCAAATTACTTGGACATGCCCCCCTAACTCCCTATCTACTTTAACCTCTCGTTTATCTGGAACTAACCAGCTGACTGAGTATTCCTCAGCGTTGTGGAGCCTGTCTGTGCGTTGGTTACTTCAAGATAAACAGCTTTTTTCTGACTAGTCGATAGATTGAAAAAAAATGTGTATGTATTGTAACATACACTTTAACAGGTGTATTTTATTTTGTGACGGGGCTTCATGAGTCAAGTAACAGCGCATTTTATTGTCAGTAACGGTAACGGTGTTATAACGGGGGAAACAGTAACTATTTTGATTACTCGTTACTGAAAAAAGTAGCGCTGTTAGTAATGCCGTTATTTTATAACGCTGTTTTTTTATAACGCTGTTATTCCCATCACTGGGGAGGAAGGAGAGAACCTACACAGGAACAGGGAGAACATGCAACCTCCACATAGAAAAAGGCTCCAGACCTGGAGAACGAACCCAGAACTCAGAGCCCATTAGCAGTACATGCAGCATAACTGAGGCTAATAGGAATTTTGCATCGAGTCAAGTGAAATGTATCAAACAAATTAAAATTTTGGCACTAAAAATGTCATCAAAATGAAATGAAATCATCCATCCACAACAACAAATTTCCGCCTCACGGTGCTGCTAAAGAAAATTTCAGGCAGAGCGTTGGAGATGCCAACGTCGTGCAGCTTCAGACGGCTCCACTAAGACATCAAGACATTTACCAAGCAGCGTCTCGTGCACAAACTCAGGACAGAGTTGTTTTGTTTTGTTTTGTTTTTTTTCTAGACATATCTGGGCTTGGAAACACTCTCTTCTGACTCTAGCGACGCTTTGCTGGGAGGCAAGAGCCAAGGAGAACGAAGTCGTCTGTGCCAAGGAGACATGACAAGGCATCTCTCTCCCAGCCACAGCTTTAGTGACAGCCGGAGAAGTGAGATGTTAAATATTTCATCTCAGACAGCCACATCTTCTGTGGTTTTCTCCGAGCAACAAAACCATTTTTCACCGTTCATTAGGGTTTTTTGCTACGCAGTCAGCCAGCTGATAGAGAGACAGAAAACTCCTCAATTAGACCGTTATGGCCGAGGACTCTGTCGTCGCCTTTTGCGAACTAACAGTGTTTGTGAAGTCTGTGGGCCTGAGTGTGTGTGTATGTATTTTGTGCATGTGTGCATATGTGTGTGTGTGAGGTCTGTCTTTGTGTTTCGTACCATTAGGAGTTTTTAAATTACAAGGAGAGCTGCACAAAACATTACTGACAGATAACCGCTATTTTTATGCAGAGACCTTGTTAGAATGCTAAAAATGCTCCGTTTTGACTGAAGAGAGGAGAATAGTGGTTTCGTTATATCTCACTGGTCCCAATTGGGGCATAGTCTCGGATTTCAACTTATCTCCAGTGCATTCTGCTCCCGCCAAACATAACACCGCTCCAGGCTCTTTCCAGTGCAGGCCTGGAAAGCAATTATGGATGAAGGAGGGAGACGAGGAGGAGGAGGAGAAGGAGGAGGTGTGGGGTGGGTTGGGTTGAGTTGGGTTGGGTGGGGGGGGGGTTGCTGCCTCTCGATAAGCATTCCCTCGGCGGAGTAATCTCACACTTGGTGCCTTTTGGCATTCTGTGGTTAGGGAATCACGGGCGAAGTCAAACATTTTCAACATAAAGGAAAGTGGAGGGAAATTTCTGGAGGCGCGTGTCAAGAGCTGAATGGTGATTTCATGCCTCTCCATGTTTTAACCTTTGGTGCTCGGTAAAGCTGCAGCCCGCGGGGGGCGACGCCTCCCTCGTTTGGCCCCGCAGAGACCTGAGGAGGATCTGAAAAGGTTAAACCACACGAGAAATGGATGATACCTTTTGGCACAGCCATCAGGAGATAGATGATGAGGCCCACTGCCGCCGCCACCACCACCTTCCACATCACCAAGAGCAAATACAAAGAGACGGCCGGCAGGAGGCATCACAATAAAACTCAATTTCTTTGCTTTTTCCGTCCTCTGGCTCCTCACTCACACACACACACACGAGGCGGCGACTTTATTCAGCTCTTTAGGCGTGATTAATGAGCATGTCCTCCACGGTGGGAGAGGGGGATGATCAAACTGTTATTTGTATTGTGGCGTAATCTCTGTCCGTACGTCCTGAGCAACCCTCCCCCCTCCCCCCTCCCTCTTCCCAACCACATCCCAGATTAGAAACATATTGGATGCCAAGGTTATTAATTATGGAGACCTGAGGTTTGCCAGAAACGCTGAGCGTCTTGGCTGGAAGTGCAGCAAACAAGGAGCAGACTTGTATTAAAGTTGGCAAAGTTTGAGTGTAAAACTAGAAAGTGACAAAAAGATAAAAAAGTTGTGGAGGACCAGAGAAAGAAAGAAAGAACTAACGGGGCTTCTGTAGCCTTGTGCTGTTTTGCTGATGTGACATTAAATTGCCGCCCCTACGACGTTGTCTGCCTTCAGTGGAGATACGCCCAATTACAGAGCGGACTTTGATGTATATCCCATCAACCCCCTCCACCCCACTGAGAAGACGGTGTCACGGTTTTTCTTCGAAGGTTCTTTGGTCTCCCGCTCTCACTGACTGATCACACTTCCAGAGAAGTAAGCATTTTTTCCTGGCTGCACACAGAGCTGCTGCTGCTGCTGCTGCTGCTGCTGCTGCTGCTACTACCACCACCGCCACCGCCGCCTCCTTCTCTTTCCTCTCCGCTGGGGACTCCACATTAATTCAGGTTTTTATCAACAGCAGGGTCTGTCGCAGGAGCCCAAGTCATCATGTGGAAAATAGATACTGTAGATAGGCCAAACTCCTGGAGAGTCATTTCAAGCTGATGCATCGTGCACCGTGAAGTTGAGCTAAGTTGTTCACACAGACAGGTGACGCAGAGAAACTCAGAAGGAAGTGGTTCAGCGGTTTGATGAAAATAATCGCAACATCTAAAGATAAATGAAGATCTTGGACCAATGTAGCTGCAATGAGGACCTGCTGTGGACCCTAACACTATATCTTCACTCAGGATTGGTTGTTATGGAAACACTGTGGACTCGCAGCAGTTTGATTCTGGGTTTGACCTCCAGGTCTGAGGTCTTCCTGTGTGGAGCTGCCTGGGTGGTTCTGCAGCTTCATTGGGTTAATTAGAGTCAAAACTGGTTGTTTCACTCGTTAGGTTTCAAGTGAATGTGTTTTCATCCATCCACCCACCCATTGGCTGTACAGTTTATTAATGCAGGGTCATAGCAGCCATTCACAGTCACAGGGAAGATCATAGGGCCGACATAACACTCACATTCACACCTACAGGCAACAGGCTTTATGCACAGCTCCACTACTTCCTGAACTTAAACAAGCTCCTTTATTTCCTGTCTTACATTATTGAACAAACAGGAAATAAAGGAGCTTGTTTAAGTTCAGGAAGCAGTGGAGCTGTGCATAAAGCCTGTTGCCTGTAGGTGTGAATGTGAGTGTTATGTCGGCCCTATGATCGTCCCTGTGACTGACTGTGATTGGCTTCAGCTTCTATGACCCTTCATTAGTAAACTGTACAGCCAATGGATGGATGGATGGATGGATGAAAACACATTCACTTGAAAACTGTTTTTGTTTGACTTTGACAGACCATGTAAAACCAGAGATAATTATTATAGAGTTAATTTGATATCACAAAAATATATATAGCGTAAAAGTGGGATGAGATGGTCAGGCGTCGGATTTTTTTGTCATTTTACAAAACAGAAAGAAGTGGTTGAATCAGCTGATACTACTCTGTGATTTTTTTTTTTTAGGTTGAAGTGAAAAAAATTATTGTCAGATCGTATAGGTAAAGTTGTGGTAAAAAAGGAACCAAACATGGATATGGTGAATTTTTTCTATGTGGTATTTAAACATTAACACTCCTGGTTAGTGTTGCACTCATGAATTTATATGAAAAGTGATAAGTAGTCTTTATCGAGAGCCAGAGAGAGAAGTCGAAGCTCTTTCCTCACCTCCACTCTTCTGACCAATCATGGCGAGGAACAGTCGATCATATAGCGTCTCCTTAATCCTCCTCCTCCATCTCCACCATCCTTCATTCATCTTCTTCAGAAACTTGCTGGCAGCTTTATCCCCTTCATGTCTCTAGAGCGGTGTAATATCTATTTGATCTGAAGAAAAAAAAAAAACTTAACGTAAATGCCGATGAGAAACATTTGAGACTGAAATCTGATTATTAAAGCACCTTGGGAGGTGATGCATATTCTGGGTAGATGAATGTATTTGTCTCCTCTTGATGCTTATCTTCTCCAGTCGTCCCCGGTGACAGGGCGTCGGCGAGCGGCAGTCTGTGGAAGTCGACCGTCCTCTGTGATAAAGTAAATCTAGATAAAGTTTTCAGCTCAGTTATACAGAAGCAACAAGTGAAGATGACGTGAGAGAGGAGGAACAGTGTGACTGAGCAAAATGCAGCTCATCACCCTCGCGCCGCAGCTTTCTGCGATACTGTCGCGTGTCACTGTGCAGCATCGCTAACTTTCCTCCAGCTTTTTCTCACGGCTCATTCACGTGAAAGAAAACACCGGACATCATAACCATCCAACATCCAGCTTAGAGCAACATTGCCACCTACCAGACTGGAGTGTGGTTCAGTAGATCAGTGGTTCTCAACTGGTGGGTCGGGACCCAAAAGTGGGTCGCGGACAGCAAATAATATTTAATGCACATCTGATGTTGGACATGTCTTTTATTTTGAAAAATAACTTATATTGAAAGGCATGCGTCACATGAACACATGCAGTTGTAATGGTCCTCCTCAGTTTCTTATTAATGTGGCCTGAATGCAGTGAATCTTGTTTTGTTTTGTGGGTCTTTATTTTGTGCAATTTGATATTTATTCACTTTGTGAACATGCTCTGAATGCAGAGATGCATCAGAAGTTAAATATATCGTTTTGTTGGTCTTCATTTTGTGCAGTTTGATATTCTTTTATTCACTTCCGTACATGCAGTTGTCATGGTCCTCCTCAGTTTCATTCATGTGCCCTGAAATGCACTTTGCTCAATAAAGAGCAAAATTAGTTTTTATAGGCTTTAAAAAAAAAATCTTGGTTTTAATTCTGTAAAAGTGGGTCGCGACTTAATGACCATGGGAAAATGTGGAGCCCAGAGTGAGACTACGTAGTTGAGAACCACTGCACTAGATCACTGTTGTTGTCTTTTCCACATCGTAACTCATTGAAGACTATGATCACGCACGCGATTTGTGCAAGAACAGCGGTACAGCCAGAGGAAAGAGGGAGAGAAACAGCAGTTTGATTGACACATCACGATCCAATTGACTTTAACGTGGCGTTCAAGATGATTGGATGCTGTCTTTAGGATTGTCCGTCCCACAGGTGACTGACTTTTTGTGAAAAAGCATTTAATTAATTGGTTGCACTCGGGGTGTGAAGACGATTTCAAGCAATTTAGTTAAAAAAAAAAAAAAAAGCTCCAGGATAAGATCTCCAACCCTGCCTTTAAAATGGTAAATTTCCATTTGCTGTTTCCCTGGGAGACGAGTTAACAGACAAACAAAGGTGGCTCCACGTGATGCGAAGCCTGCAGAGATAGTTTAGGCAGACGACTGCATGCATCCTGATCAGCTGATCAGTCACATGCTCTCCTCATCCAAATAGGGCGGAGTATTTAAACCCCCCAGTTTACCTGCTCATCCCTGGCTATGATGCTGCTGCTGCTGCTGCTGCTGCTGCTGCTGCTGCTGCTGCTGCTGCTGCTGCTGCTGCTGCTGCTCTGCTGCAAACCCACCTCCTCCCCAGCATCCACCTGCGGGGGTCCGCTTCATTCCCTGTAATGTCTGGCAAAGCAGATCATTCAGGGAACGAATAACCGAGACAGTCTGACGTCAAACCTGCTGCAGCCATGCTCAAGGATACAGGTGCTGAGCTTCAGCTTGCCATGCTTACGCTCAATAAATGATTTGTTCTCATTCCAGAGTTGTCTGACTGAAATGCACTTATTGAACAGTTTATTAGATACACTAAACTAATACAGTCCAATACTAGAGTCCCTGCAGGGTTATGGGAAAGTGATAATGTTCAGTTTTTCAACTTGATGATGGATGAACCCGAGCAGGAAAGATGAAGAAGCAAAAACTGCACTTCTTGTAATATATATAATGACCATAATATAATGACTATAATGCCCACTAGAGTCAGTCCCCACTGACTTCCATGTTAAAATGTCCAACTTCACATTAGATGTGTTTTGGTCTTTACAGCTGAGTTCCTCGTCCAACTGGACAGGAGGTGAATTTTTGTATTTCTCACTTGTTTAAGTTTAATTGAGGCTTAAACTTGTGCATAATTGAGAATTCAGTCACATTCAGGTCATAAAACACACTCGTAAAATCAGGGTTTTAACACTTAACAGCGTTTTTGGCTCATGTGAAACCAGAGTGTTTGGTTTTGAGGTTCTTCCTTATTAGTGAGAGATATTTATGTAGAAGCTTTCAGAGAAATTTGACTTTCTCTCTCCAGTTATCTAGTTAAATCTTGGATCGTGACATGAGCACAAATGAAATCCTTATAACGCTCATATAACACGAAGGCAGCACTTTATGTTTGTTCTTCATTTTACTTTTTCTACATGTGTTTTTTTTTTTCTTTCTTTTCTGAGAAGCCACCTTGGAGAAAGCTGCCAACAGCTGCTCCTCATAACAAAGGAGGGGACATAAAACCAAAGTATTTGCTGTTATAATTGGATAATAAACAGGACCCGGAGAGAGATACTGTTATACGTTTGTAGATATCTGGTTTCCTTGTGAGGGACGAGGACACAGAGACATTGGAGTGGAGGTCAAAGAGGAGTCTCTCAGCTGGAGATAATTTTCCCTGGTTGTTGTGTCACTTCTTCGATAAAACACAGATCTCTGCTGCTACAAGAGCAAAGGTGTTAGTGAACATCGACACGGGAGGAAGTGGAGTGAGAATTTGTCCTCACACATCTGTTTTCACACTCATGCACTTTCTGTCAAACACTGTGGTTGTTGGTTTGTTTGTTGCAGAAAGTTAAAATCAGATCATTTCACCAATTATCGCCCCTGATAAAACACTATTTTAAAGGGATAGTTCAACATTTTGGCAAAATTGGCCCATTGCCATAATCCCTATAGTTTTAGCAGTAGGTTTGTTACATTTAATTGTTGGTGCAAGCTATTTTTTGAACGGCGGAGTAGAGCCGTGAGCTGCTCAGAGCTACGCTATGGAGGCTAATGGGATTTCTTGGTTTCCCTCATCAAACTCATCAAATACACAATCCAACAACTCCAAAACGCTCTGGTGGACAAGTTGTGACCTGCACATTCACCACGCTATGAGATAATAACACAATGTTACCAGACAGAGTTGTTTTAGAGGTAAATTCATGCAAAAACGCTGATGTGCGTTCCTGTCAGGGGCAGTTTTTCATCAAGCAGTCTCTGCATTTACCTCAAAAACAACTCTGTCTGGTAACGTTGTGTTATTATCTCATAGCGTGGTGAATGTGCAGCTCACAACTTGTCCACCAGAGCGTTTTGGAGTTGTTGGATTGTGTATTTGATGAGTTTGATGAGGGAAACCAAGAAAGCCTCCGTAGCGTAGCTCTGAGCAGCTCACGGCTCTGCTCCGCCGTTCTAAAAATAGCTTGCACCAACAATTAAAGGTAACGAACCTACTGCTATGACTATAGGGATCATGGCAATGGGCCAATTTGCCAAAATGTTGAACTATCCCTTTAATCCGCAGACACAACAATGTACCCATCACTCTACCATCCCATAGAGATGCAGAGGTTTACACACACACACACACACACACACACACACTGTACCTCAGAGTGTAATTTTTGTGAGATCTCAGTCGTAGCAAGTGGGTCACACTGACATGTAGGTCAACGCTGGAAGTTTCCACAATTGTCAGTATACGACTAAATTGATTTGAGTCGTGGAGGCACAGGATGTAGCTGATGTGGTGTAAACCCTCACGGCCCTCGGTTTAATCTCATCAAAACACAACGAGGCTCTGACTCAATTTCCTGCAGTTCAAAATAGAAAATTATTGTTAATCGTATATTTAATCATGTGGCAAATTTCCAGCACCGTTTCACTGCAGCCATTCAAACACTGTCGACATCCAGACACATGAGGGTGTATTCAGACATGTGGCTCGTTTGCTTTGTTCTGATCCATGAGCTATAAGGACACAATTGTTGCTTTTTTGTTTTTTTGTTGTCGTTTGTGTTCACACAGTAACAGTCCCAGGCTGTCCAAAGTGGTGAACAAATACCATGCGTGAACCATTTGTCAGAATTCATTGGTCAGAAACCGTACCCGGAAGGAGGAGGAGGAGGTTGTTACCCGGGAAAAACAAAAACTAGTCTCAACGGGCCTGAAAATTAAAACCCGGCCCGACCCGAGTCATTTGTATATATTTTCAGTCCAAACCTGGCAATTAAAAAAAGGAAGCCCATGCAGGGCCCAACCCGACCCAAGTCATCCTATATTTTCAGCCCAAACCAGCACATCTGGTCGGCCCGAACAGTTGAACATCAACAGCGTGTTGCGTGTTGTGTCAGTTGAGTCGATTATGTTCTCACTGCAAACAAACCCGCTCTATGAGGCGAGCCGAGATCAGCCCTTCTTTGTGATCTCAGCCCTCTTGTTTTGTCCCGTTTCAAGGGCCGCCATTCCTAAATCCTAGCCGCCACTCCTTGAAATTTCTTTCTTTTTTTTAATTATTGCAAATACAACACCGCCGCATGTCTCCACCTTCACAGCAGAGTCCTGCACTGGGTCGGGTACTCGCGAGTAAGTAAGTTTACTAAGGTAAGGGGGGGTGTAATACGATGTTAATTGTGCTGCGTTCGATTGCACTCGGAACTTGGAAAGATCTGGGTCAGAAATTCCGACTTCCGATGTAAATGCGTTTCATTGCTCAACCTCAGAAAACATGGCCGGCCACAGTAAGGTGATGTTTGTTTGGATGTCTTTCGAGCATCAAAAGGTACTGCTGGGGAAGTGCATCAGCTACATAAGGGAGAGAGAGAAAGAGTGTTTTTTCGTCCCTACTACATACACGCACAGACCTTTTTAAATCACAAATTAACAGAGTGAGAATGGAAATGCCACTGCAAAGTAATTCTACACTTTTAGTAACACAAATGCCAAATTAGACGACACGAGTTCAAGGGCCGTTCTATTGCACTTTTCCGATTCGGGAGGTTGGATCTTTCCGAGATCCGAGTGCAACAGCCGCGTTTTCTCGCTCTCTTTTTTCTCTCCTCTCATCAGCTCCAAACTCACTCGTCTACACCTCGTTACCTCAGGTGAAAGAACAACAACAGTCTCAGTACAGATCAGTGGGCGCTGCTGCCAGTGTGTTTTTAAACTTAGTGGGTTTGATTGTTGCCGGACGTCACGCTCGAGTGCTCGTGGAAAGGCAAAAAGGCAAAAAAGTAACAGAAAAAAAAACAGAGTAGAACCGTGTCGCGCTAGTGGAAAAGGACCATAAATAATAACCCCCCTAAAGTATCTCAGTCCACTCTGTTTATCAATAAACTATATATAACAGGGAGGATTGCCACCGTCAACTTGGGGGGGGTTTACCGCCACTACTTCAAAAAATCCCAGCGGAAACACTGCTTCCTGTTTCAGAAACAACTGCTCCAGCCGAGCCAGGTCTGAACACAATATCTCTGAATATATTGAATATATTTTGAGGTGAACATTAACACACCATTGGAGCAGGGCCGTTGTATAGGGGAGAAAGGTGATGATAATTCTAGGGGCCCAGCACCGAGTAGGGCCCACAAAAAATCCCAGTAGTCTAATCTTTGTATGACTGATTTATTCTGCTTAGACCCTGACTAATACTCAGTAACACTGCATTAGCATCAAAACAAAGTAGGCTAAATAAAAAATGATAATACATACGTATAGTCTAAGAAAAAAAGTGGAAAAGTCAGGGGCCCACTTTAGTAGTCTTACAGGGGGCCCAGAATTCCTAGCAACGGCCCTGCATTGGAGGACAGAATAGAGGAGCTAAAAAAAAAAAAAAAACCTCTAAAATGTATTTCAAGCTGATAACCTTCAGTGGGGTTTTCAGGGATGCACAATTATTTCTGTATGAACCAAGAAAAAGCTGCGGCAGGTGTGTGAGTCCTCGCTGCACTGTTTGTGATGCTGCACAGCAAAAAATTAACCTTTTGCTGAACAAATAACAAGCCAGACTAAATTATAGCTTGACAGCTGCTTCGCGGGGATCAATGAATGTTTGTGCTCTCGGATAATAAGATAAAAATCAAGTGAGAATTGTGTTTCATTGTGAGCCAGCAGGACGGTTGGTTTTTAATAAAAAAAGAAAAAGTTGCTCTAAATTTTTGTTTTTTTCCCCCTAATGAAACAAATTAAACTCATTGTTCAGCCTGCGACACAAAATCATGAAACATTTGGAGCAACACTTGTGTATCGCTCTGATCGCGCCAGCAGGGATTAAATATTTGTCGAAAGCAACTCAGCGTGTTTAAAAGATTGTTTTGGAGGCGAGTAATCTTTGGAAACTTCTGCCACCGTCGTCTCAGACTGACTGTCAAGATAAACAAATGCAACCATGAATGAAGTTCCTTCTCGACTCGAAGTGCCTCCCAAAATACGACAGTGATCATTCCTGCACCGATCACTGCAGATGCACCGCAACCTGACAAAAAGTAAGATTCAACACGTTGATGCTAAACTGGAAAGACTTTTTTTGGAATTAAAAGAATAAACTTTTCAACACTGACGACACTGTTGATTGTCAGATTCACACAGGAGAAGACTGATACGAGGACAGCTGGCTACGACTGGCTGATGAAATTATGGGCTGCAGAGGCAGAAGAGCATGTGTCTGTTTGTGAGATGAAGATGAGTCAATTTCCTCAACTCATAATCACAGTGTTAATTCTGCCTTCCATCATCATCTTATTACGAACGCATCAAAACCCTGATGATGATGATGACAGCGTCAGATGCTCCGCTAATAACAAGTATCGACCGCACAGACGTTAATATCACACTTGTTCATCTCTGCTACACTGATGCGACGTCTGTGGCGACTTTGAATTAAAACATTAAAAGTTAATGGGTTCTATTTATTGAATATAACACATTAGCTTCAGATCAACTGTTTACATGGGAAGTGATTTAATACGTCTGGTGTTTTTATGCGGCGAAGCGTTGGACTGGAACAGCTGTGCAGCTTGAGATGAGCACATCATGTGTTTTTAAACATGTACGTCCTGATGCATTTAAAGTTAATCTGGACAAATCATGCACACGGTTGATCTATTTATGAAAAGGTATAGATTTCACTTGTTTTCAGCCTGTTTATTCTTAATGAAGTGTTTCAGTTTTGCATTTTATCCTGTTTGGCTTCATGTAAATATGTATTTTGTTACAGATTGAAGCAGGCTGCAACCTTATAGACGGTTCTGCTCTATGTCAGTGACTAGATCAAGTGATTTACAGTGATACTTCAGGTTATTTAATGTGAGGTGGTCATGTACAACCTAAGAGGGAGAGGGAAGTTAAAGCAACCTTTTGCTCGTACCACGTTGAAAAGTATGTGTATATCTGTCTGTGGAGTGAAACTTTGGAATAGCTTACCAGAAGATATTAAAGATAGTAAAAATGTTGACCATTTAAAAACAATGTTTAAAAATAATATTTTTGAAAAGTACAGAAGTGAAAATGTTGAGAGCAACAAAGGGAAATAATTAATTTAATTTTGCAACAAACATGAAGTTTTCTTGTTTGTTTGATTCGGACTGTTTTTTAGCATATAGGATTGATATGGGATGTGTAATGTAACCTAGGAAATTTAGACCTGTTTTGTTTTTGAGTTGTGAAGGTTTGTGGATATAGGATGGTCGGTGGGGGACGTACTGTAGGTATATGTATGTATGTGTGTGGGGTGTATGTATATGCGTCATTCCGATCAGACTGCTTATGGGTTTTTATAATGAAATGAGAAATGAGGGTGCGGCAGCTATAAGCTTTGCTTCAGCCGCAACCCTTTTCGACCAGCGGTATAGTATTTGTTACTACCTTGAATTTGTTTTGTTGAAATTTTGATGCTGTGATCGAAATAAACACTCATTCATTCATTCATTCATGTGTAGTCAGTGTGTTACAGTGTCAGACCAGGAAGCAGGGAGCACCAGCTCTACCTGCAGTGATGAAACACTGATGTACCTGCAGTAAAAAACCAGTTAGCTAATCTACACTCTCACACATAACATACTGTATGTATAAGTGCAGCAAAAATGTGGATCTAAATAGTTTGTTCATTTACGGACGTCTACAGACGCACAGCTCCTAAATAACTGGTTTAAAATGGATATAGTCCTTGGTAAATGGTAAATGGACATGCACATATAGCGCTTTCCTAGTCACTCGGACCACTCAAAGCGCTTTACACTGTTTTTGTCGCATTCACCCTTTCACACACACATTCATACAGCACATTCATTGACAGACATTGTCGATATTGGCATTGGTATCAGTTAACAAGGTCTGTTTATAAATGGCAGTGGGACAGCCCCCCTACTCATTGTAGGTTCCATGTTTAAAATAAAATGAACCTGTGTATTATGTGAATGGGTTAAACCTGTGTACAGTTTAATATAAAACACAATTTCATACAATATAGTTGGGGGTCCCTGCCCCATCTCTTGGGGGGTCCTTGGCCTGAAAAACATTGACCCCTGCCCTTGTCCATAGTAATTGGTATCAATGCAAGAGGGATGCTTTATAAATGATGAATTAGTGATTTAATGATGCTTAATAGTATGTGTAGTTGTATGAAGTGTTTCCAACATGTTTCAGACTTGTATACTGTAGGTTTCATGTAGAATATTTTCAGCTCTTTATCTTATTGCAGTGATGTTTTCACAGCCTCTGAACAAACGTATTTCTACGCTGCACAAACAGCTGATCTGCAGGGTGATACAGGTCGTACCATACTGTGGGTGTGCAAACAACCTGAACTATCACATCAACAGCAGATCCCGTCTAAACTCCTCAGATGAAGTCATTTTAAGTTTTTGTATGTAGTTCACAATGACCCAAAATTTCACAAAGTGCCAAAGATGCAAAAAAAAATCTCAAAATAAGTTTCTCCACCTGCAGAATGAGTTTATTTTACATGTTGAATATATTTTGGTGATGATTCTGTTGTTTTGTTGGTGAAGTAAAAGTTTGAATGCAGGACTTTCACCCGCTCTGAGTTGTTGTTGTTGTTGTTGTTGTTGTTACTGGTGCTTCTTTCTGGCTCATTGAGGCCTCTGAACGCACCCCTCAGCGCCGCGGCTGCGTGACGTTCACCTTCTCCTCAGTGTGAGAAGCGTGAACAAGCCTGATCAGGGCTCATTAAGGGATAAAACAGTGGGAGCAACTCACCGACAGAAAGCTGTTAGCATGTGTGCGCGCATTGTTTGTGTCCTTATGAATTCCAGCTAGACAGAATACACTCAGGATTAGACTAATGAGCCCTGTGTTTGTGGGGGAGGCTCATCACCTTGGTGAAAAGCTGAAAAAGAAAAAGAAAGAAGAAAAAAAAACAAAAAAACAACAACAACAACAGGCATTTATTGATGTGAGTCGGATCCAGAGTTGCTGCTGCTGCAGGAGACATTTCTTTCCCTGTGAAGCTCAACCAGCAGGTTCATAATCACCAGTTTGGCTATTATCGCATCTCAGGTGCGTATCCATTAGGTAAATGAATAGGCATTACCTTGGCACTACACATTAGCATTGTGATTCATTTCATTAGCGCTTTCCTATTAAAAGCCTGTGTCTCTGGGAATGCAGCAGAAAATCGCATAAACAAGCGCTCCTCCCCTCCCTAAGCTCCACCTGGTTACACTGGGAATTTCAGCTCTGCATGCAGATGAGCTCATTATTACCATTATTATAAATATTAATATCAAAGTAAAAGGATCAATTGTGCAATGTATAAACACTTTAATAACTGTTATACTGAAGAAAAATGAACCCTGTGCTTAATAAATTATTGCAAATGATATAATTAATATTGATGCATCTGCATGTACGGGACATTTTTGGTTAGTTTTGTCTACTTCATGCAGCGAGTTAGTTAGCTTTCCCCAACTTAGTGGATCCCCAGGCTCCTCCAGCGGGTCACAAGATGAATCTGAAGGTTTGTGAGATGATTAATAGAAGAGCAGAGATGAAAAAACAAAGTTTCCCCCCTCCCACTTTCCTCTAATCTTTGCTTTTTGTGAAACATTGCGTACTTTCACTTCTTTGATCTTCTAATTTAGTGAGGCCATCTGAGAAGTTTTGGAGGGGAAATCAGTCTTTGGTGGAACAGCGAACAACTCATTAGTCAAGTCTCCAATCAGGACGTACATGTAGCTCCGGGGAGAAATAAAACGCTACTGCTGCTGTTACACAAATATTAGGAGGTGGGTAGATCAAGATAAACAGCTGGTGGCGCTAATTTCACCGTCAGGTGCCATTAACCCTGCTGAGTGCCAGCCAGACCTCAAACACTGGAAAACCAGGTTGAAAGCATGACGTGCAAACAGGATCTGTGTTTTAATCTGAGGAACATATTAGTTGTTTTTTGTCTGACACAATGTTCTGACACAATGTTTACTGTTTTGCTTTTTTTGCTTCTATGAATTCCTGGTGTTTGCGCTGAAAAGCTGATGCATTAGGTATTATTACACCTAAATATTCAAGCAGAGAACAAGTGGCTCCTGGTGAAAGCGTTTGGGTAAATGTTATTATTTAATTTCCATTTCCACACAGACACAGTCATGCACATGAACACACACAGACACACTCACGTGTCCTCCTGCCAGTATGAAATCTGCCGCCTCCCAGGAGATTCCTCCTACTTGACGTGTGTTGTCACTGGCAGCTGGTGTTTTATACACACACAGAGACACACACAGACACACACAGACACACACACGCCCTTTTTGGTTACTGTCTCTCATTATCCTGTGTTCCAGCACATAATGGACTCACTCCAACTCGAATATTTACCATTGAAAGTGTTTTCAGAGGGAAGGCTCTGCTTCCCCAGCACAGAGCCTGTAGTATTGGTGATGTATTATTGATGTCTCCTTTTTGTTTTTCTTGGGCTCGTTGTTATATTGTGAGAACACAACAGTAATTGCTCCTTTGGGATTTAGCTCGACGGGATTTATTACACTTGCACTCCAAGATTTAACAGCCAGTCTCCAGCCTGGATGAAGAAGTGGAAGTTTTTTATTTTATTTATTTATTTATGTTTTTTTGCATTGGTGTGAAAATTGCCTATTTGCCCTTGTTCGCAACAAACTTGTCATCTCGAGTTTGACGGTTACCAGTTCGTCCTGAGTGCCATATTCAAATGTTCCTCCCGCTGTCCCTACCCATGCATATATTTGGCTGCATGCACCTTTTATCTTCCAGTTTCGTTTTCAACTCCCTGTATCTTGTTGTAGAAGAGGGACTTTTTGCAGCCACGGATGTGACGTGACGTGAATATGAAACAGCGACACGTGCACAGACGTCGTCGTCATTATTACTCTCACCATGCAGACTTTCTCCTGACAAGATCATCTTCTCGCCATCGATTGCGCTCCATTGTTTACAGCTGGTAACCATGCCCATCACTCCCAACAACAAGTGATCAGAGAGGATTATGGGAACATATAAGCCCAGCGGATCAATAAGTGGAGTGCTGATGATGAAGGCGGCTGTGAGCTCACTTGCAAATTTGAAACCTCCTCCTCCTCCTCCGCTGCTGCTGCAGGACTTCACGTTCAGAAGCCTGGACGAGGAGGAGAGAGGAGAGAGAGTCTGTAGATGTTGTTAAAGCTCCTGTTGTCCTCCTGGGTCAAGGAAGGAAGGCAGGAAGGACAAAGGAAAGGAAGGAAGGGAAAAAGGAAGGAGGGAAGGAACAGATTGGGTCAATTGGGTCAAAAAGGAAGAAAGAAGTAAGGACGAAGGGAAGCAAGGAAGGAAGGGAAAAAGGAATGTGGAAAGAAGGAAGAGAAAAGGTAGGAAAGAAAGATGGAGGGAGGGAACAGAGTGGGTCAATTGGATCAAAAGAGGAAGGACGAAGAAGAATGGACGAAGGGAACGAAGGAAGGGAAAAAGGAAGGCAAGAAAAATGGAGGGAAGGAACAGATTAGGTCAAGGAAGGAAGGAAGCAGAAGGACGGATGAAGGAAGGAAGGAAAAAAGGAAGGGAGGGAAAAAGGATTGTGGAAAGAAGGAAGGGAGAACGGAAGGAAGGAAAGAAGGAAGGATGGAGGAAGGGAACATATTGGGTCAATTTGACCCAGAAGGACAACGGGTGGGTTAAAGGTGTACAGAAAAGAAAAATGAATTTGATTCCACTCTGGGTCATAAAATTAGTGTATTAACTCATCTATCAGACAATGTAGGCCAAACTTTGTGCAAAATTCTACTTTCGAGTAAATAGTAGTAGGGTAGTTTTTTTTTTCGCATTGGATAATGCAGGCGCACGAATTAGGCGTCACGTTGCTCATGATTCATCAGCCACTGATATTGGATCTGTCATCCGTCAATCAAACGTCTGAGACACGCACACACACGCACACACTGAGCTCGGTCTCGCCCCAAGCTTTGAATATCCCACCCGCTCGATAACGACCAATCAAATTTGTTTTCCTTACTCGGGTTAACTTGTGCGGCAACTCGTGGAAACTCGTAGAAGGAGGCGCGTCAAACAGGACAAACGGCCATTTCTGAACACCTTTAATGTTGTCTGTGCATAATGACCTCGTCAGATATCTTGACTTATGAAACAGGAGAGTAGAGGGTGTGATTCTGAAGTCCCCCCCCCCCATCAAAGGATGTCCCTGAATCCCCCCGTGTCTCTCTGAAGGTCCTGCCCTACATTTCCTGGTCTCCAAAGTGGCTCTTTCTCTGACAGCCACTCCTTTTTTCTTGTTCGTCTTTTTCATCTCTATAAGATTGCCTTTCATTTTACTCCCCCCACATCTCGGCCCGCCTCCGTCTCTCACCCCCACTCTCTTCGTCTTTTTCCCTTCCTCTCTCTTCCTAATGTCCTCCTGTCATTTCCTCCAGGGCTTTTCCCTCCTCTATCTTCTCCACTCGCCACCTCCTGCTGCAATTTCAGAGCAAAAAAAAAAAGAGAGGAAAGAAGGAGAGATTCTTTGACCTGGTAAATTGCACCTCATCTTTTGTATTCATGCCAAGACAATCACTCCTGCAGGGATGCAGCGTCTGTGTGGTCCTCACAGCAGCAGCAGCAGCAGCAGCAGCAGCAGCAGCAGCAGCAGCAGCAGCAGCAGCAGCAGCAGCAGCAGCAACAGCTCGTCTTCTATCTGGGTGGAGGTTATAGGGACAAGCAATGGCTGCATCATTGTACTTTACACTCTGCACCGGCGGCTAGCAGCCTGATATGGAGCCAATTAAGGAGCGAAGGAGTGTGTGTGTTGTAACAAGCTGCAACCCGATTGTCTCCACACTCCCACTGGCTTGACACGTCGGGCTGCCTGAATCCGGTCTTTCTCTCCAGCTGCTCTTACTAATAGAAACTCGCAGCGAGAGGAGCTGTTTGTTCTCCTCTCCGGGTCACCTGCACCAGACGAAGTGAGGGAGGGAGGGAGGAAGAGGAGAAAAGGAGGTTCACGTTTTATCTGTGAGAAAAGAAGAGATAGAGGAACAAGGCGCAGTGTTGTTCCTTTCACCTCCTCATGCAGGTGGTGAGGAGAGTTAAGGTTTAATGACACAGAGTCTCGGCCTCGGGGCAGAGTGAGTGGAGCTGCACACGAGCTGCAGAGGTGTTCAGGAGGATACAAGGGCGGAGGCAGCGGGGGAGGGGAATGTGAGACAGACATCAAGCTGTGGATGCGGTGTGGGTGGACACCATAATAGCAACAGCTGTATAATAAAAAAAACACACTCCAGAGCGGTGCTGCACGCAGTTCTCTGTGCTTGGAGTTCAGTTGAGACGGAGGCTGATGAGAGATGAAGCTGGAAAAGTTTGTGTTGGTCGGTGGTGAGGATGTAGAAACCGATTCAACTCAACAACACAGTTCAACTTTGGCTCAAGTGCTTTTGACATGGTCCAGTAACACAGAGTCTCAGCCAGAACAAGAGCAGGTTTAAACTGCGTGAGTCATACAGTATGTTTGGAGGATTTTCTGGGAAAAGTGTTAGAAAAGAGATTCAACAGAGTCTGGCTATTAATTATAATTCAGATGCAACTTGAACTGTGTTTACACCACACAACCTTATATATAGCCTATATATAACAGAGATCTGATTAATTTAAACCACAGTGAGAGAGGGTGAAAAGGTTGTTACCATGGAGAATGTCACAGTTAGAAACAGAGGAGTTTGCAGAGAGATGGATGTCATTAATACAGATATCGTCAAAGGTAAAGTCACCTACATTTTTTTTTTATAATTAACTTCCACACTGGTTCAAGTTGCAATTAGTGTTAATTTCCCTCTAAAACAACTCTGTGTGGTAACGTTGTGTTATTATCTCATAGCGTGGTGAATGTGCAGGTCACAACTTGTCCACCAGAGCGTTGTGGAGTTGTTGGATTGTGTATTTGATGAGTTTGATGAGGGAAACCAAGAAATCCCATTAGCCTCCGTAGCGTAGCTCTGAGCAGCTCACGGCTCTGCTCCGCCGTTCTAAAAACAGCTTGCACAGAAAATTAAAGGTAACGAACCTACTCCTAAAACTATAGGGATTATGGCAATGGGCCAATTTGCCAAAATGTTGAACTATCCCTTTAAAATCAGTAGAAGTACAGTGTGGTACTGCATAACATGGCTGTCATTATAATGTCGAAGTAACTTGTTATAAATGGTTTGAGACGGATGTAAAAACTAGTTTGTGCATGAACTCGTTTGATGACATGTTCATATTTTCCGTTCAACTGGATGAATCAGTTCAGAAATGATGAACATGAACATGATGTTCACTCTCATGACAGTTTTACAGCGCCCCGCATGACACATTTAAAGCAATTATTAACAAACAATGAACACTCGGATAAAAACACGTTTTCCAAATTGCACCTGTCGGGTATTTTCCACACACACTTCATCTTAACTGCACCTGATTGGTTTTGTTTTTCAGCACAATACACTTCATTGTTTAAGAGGTGAAATATATTCTCAATATCAACACTGGTCTTGTACAGTAGTTCATGTCTGTGATAGATGGTAGAAGGAAGTTTTATAGAAAAACAGCAGCATCGAGGCATCGACTAGGTTCAACATTTTAAAAAGATGAACTACCGTATGACTATATTCATGTTCTTCTATATGATCTGAATTTTGAACTGACACGACATTGATCTGTGTGAGCTGTAACGTCCTCCTCCTCCTCCTCCTCCTCCTCCTCCTCCTCCTCCTCCTCCTCTCTGCAAACTTCACTGCACTAGTTCCTATTTTTCATAAGAGATACCGTTTTTATTAGCTCATGAAAAGTTTACGTTTTGCAGATGCATTGCTTTTGTTTTATTTTAAATATTAAGATATATTATGAGTGTAGTGTAGCTGGCATCCCATTAAGATTACCTGTTATTTGAATAAATGACCAGCGCTGCCGTATTAGTCTTGATCTGCGTGACCCCTCGAGACCCCTGAGCTCAGGTCGCTTTAAGTAGTTTAACACACGACAAATGGTCCGTCACTGATCTGTGATTGATGCTCTTTTCTCGCCCATTATCTTAATACTTCAAGTGTCCAACTCCTAAGAGCCCAGCGTCTCCTGTCTGTGCAACAGGTAGCTGGTTTCTCCGTTAGTCTCACTGTGTTGGATGGATGAGTGTCGCAGCTGCATCACGTTGACTTTATGTTATTTGTTCTCTCAGAGATAAATTTTTTTTAAAACTCTCTTTTTTCTGTGTTCAGTAGATTTAAGACTTTGGTCTGTGTGAAGTCTCTCTGGACACATCAAGGTGAATAAAAGACCATCTCCTCCTAATGGCGTGTTCACACCAGGCGCAAGGCAAATTTTTCACACGACCAGATTACATACAAAGTCAATGTACAGACGCAAATTTGTGGCGGCGACGCGAATGACGCGGCGCGAATGATGCGAACGGCGCGACGCGAATGAAGCGAAAACGCGAAATTCGCCCGTTCGCTCGAGTTCAAAATATTGAACTCAAGCGAAATATTCGCGCGAATGCCGCGAGTTAAAACAAATATTCCAGCGGGCAAACTCGAGCGAGTAGAGCGAGGCGAATATTTTACTCACGCCCGGTGTGAACGCACCGTAACACACAGACATTGATCAGTTTATTTGACAGCCTCAGGTACAGTAGTCGTCAACTGTCAACTAAGTTTTTAGTTTTTATTCATTTATTTATATTTTATTTGCCTTGAAAGAAATAAAAAAAGTGACATACAACTCCTGAACAGAGTTATGAACAAACGACAAAAAATAAATAAATAAATAAAAAAGAACTGTATGCGTTTCGTATGGTACAACAGAAAAAGGCTACTGTTTCATATTTAGGAGCAAAAACCACAACAAAACACTCCACCCTAAACAATAGATTAATATTCTGCTCTGTCCATTTGTCATTGACCAATGACGTATGTGCACTTAGATAAAGGTCACACAAACAAATGCCAACAAAAAGAAAAACATAATTCTGAACACTAAGTTTTTATGAGCTGCCACCCAGGGCCGTTGCCAGGAATTCTGGGGCCCCTGAAAGAATACTAAAGTGGGCCCCTACCCCCTAACTTTTCCACTTTTTTTTCTTAGACTACGTATGTATTATCATTTTTTATTTAGCCTACTTTGTTTTGATGCTAATGCAGCATTACTATGAGTATTAGTCAGGGTCTTGTGCAGAATAATTCAGTCAAACAAAGATTAGACTACTGGGGTTTTTGTTGGTCCCACTGGGCGCTGGGCCCCTAGAATTATCATCACCTTTCTCCCCTATACAACGGCCCTGCTGCCACCAAAACTGTTCATTTTATTTGTTAACACGCCACTTTTAGTGTAATCAGGCCACGGCGCTCCTCTGTTATCTGCTCTATCTGCTCCCGTATCCCTGAACGCCATCATCATCCTGCTGCAGCTCTGGTTCACACGTGTCGCACTGCTGAATAATTTGTGTCTTTGTCTGGATTTTTTTTTGTATCTGGCTTTGACATTGATTGTTGGATGCAGCTGAAGTTCAAGGGTGGGTGATGTATTCTGCAGTGGTGTGATTTTGTTGTTGTTGTTGTTGTTGTTGTTGTGTGTGAGACAGACTGGGTTTGATGTCCTCTAAACTGTTGCATCCCTCTCCAGCGGACGTACGGTACACTTTTACTTTGATCGCAAACGTGCACACAGACTCACATTAAATCATTAGATCTCCTCTCTGTGGTGAGTCTCGCTCTCTCTCTCTCTCTCTCCGTCACACACACACACACACACAGAGTGGAGAGCCCTCTTTACACCCTCGCTTGCTTTGAAGATCAGAGCTCTGCTGACAATCTCTCCTCTCCTTCAAACGCCGTGGACGATACCAGCTCTTGTTTCAACCAGTGCCCTCCTAACAAGATCATCCCACATGTCACTTACCCCCCCCAAATAAAGAAAGAAAGAGAAAGAGAAAGAAAGAGAGGAAGAAAAAATACCATCAACCCCCATCAATGAGTTTTCATTAACTCCTTTTTGGGTCAGATGCTATTTTTCTTCTGAGGTAGATAATTGCCCTCCATCAAAGATGTCTTCTCCTCTGAAAACTGTGCCCTAATTAAGACCGGAGCGTCGGAGCAGCAGGAGCTGTCAACCTGCCGTATGACTGCTGACCGCTGGAACCCCTAATTGCCCCTGTTTCGATATCCACTCCCTCCTTCTCCTTCCTCCTCCTCCTCCTCTTCCTCTTCCTCCTCCTCCTCCTCCTCCTCCTCGTCTTCATTAGTTCTCAGCAGTTGCTTGTTTCCCACCTCAGCTCTCTCTAATGACCGGCCAAACGCGCATGCTGGACAAACAGCTCCAAATAAGCCCTCCTTCATTGACTCTGCCCTGCAGCACTCAACCTGCTGGAGTGTGTGTGAATGTGTGTGTGTGTGTGTGTGTGCCAACGCTCATCAGCACAACACAAGCCGACACTTCCATAACTGAGCCTAACTCTCTCTCTCTCTCTCCATCTCTCTCTCCGTTGCCTCCAGCTGTTGAGGTTTTACTCTAATTTGGTGACTGTCCTCATTCAGCTCCTCCCATCTATTCTTCTTCCTCCGCTGCTATCGGCTCTAATTGGTGTTTTGCGTCTGCATTCGTTAATTCTCTATTCATTCGCTCTTTTACTCTCTTGTCTGTCTATCTACGCTCTCCATTTCCTCACCCTTGGATTTCTCCTCTCCGACGTTTTCCTTTCCTTTTAATCATAATAATATCATAAATTGCACATTTTGGTTTTCTCAGCGGGGAGCTGCTTAAGAAATTACTAATTTCACTAAACACTTTTGTCTCTTTGTCTGATTGTAGAGAGGTTTTCTTTCTTTCTTCGTGGTCTTTTTACAGGCAATTTTACAGAATGATAATGCAAATATACACTTGATTCAAATCAGCCAGATGTGTTTGAACTTACTAACGCAGCTGTTAAAAGAAGAAGACAGTCAGTGATCGTTGAGCTTTTTGTTTGAGCTGGTCTCTAAAGGTGTGGTTTCCATAGATAGATAGATAGATAGATAGATAGATAGATAGATAGATAGATAGATAGATAGATAGATAGATAGATAGATAGATAGATAGATAGATAGATAGATAGATAGATAGATAGATAGATAGATAGATAGATAGATAGATAGATAGATAGATAGATAGATAGTAAATTGTATGGACTACAGATGGAAATTAGCTGTTGACGCTAAATCTGGTACAACCATATTTCCATTGCTTTACAATTGATCAATGGTATTGTACACTGTCCTGTATTAAACTTAAACTAAGATAGATAGATAGATAGATAGATAGATAGATAGATAGATAGATAGATAGATAGATAGATAGATAGATAGATAGATAGATAGATAGATAGATAGATAGATAGATAGAGGCCTGTGATGAGTCAGTCACATACTGTCGTGTTGTCACCAGCTGCACCACTTTGTATAGCCTTGGTTTGCTGTCTCCGTCTGATGGCGCGCTAATATATTTCAACCTTGTCAAAAAGTGCAGAATCAAACTGGACAGCTGGTTAATAACAGGAATAATTAAAGGGAAAGAGAGTCGAGAGACAGATGGCGAATCGACGAGTGATCTCTCCTCCCGTCAGAACAAAGCAGCTTCCCCTGGTCTCAGTCCCGTCACTGTCATGTCTAACCCCAACCCACTGCTGTATAGAGGACACTTAATGATGATGCAATGATCTCTCCTCTAGCGCCATCATGAGGCCGACATTTATGTGTTTTGGGGGGTGAGATATGACAGCAGCTGTAGGATGGATGGATGGCCGTGACATTTCCTACACACTTTCATTGTTCCCCCTCAGGATCCAGGTTCTCTATCACAGTGAGTGAAGCAGCTCATAAACACACAGAGAAGTCTCACATACGACTAATGAGCCGCCAAACAGGACCTTTCTACCACCGCTATGCATCTGCATCACTATGTAACTTTAAAAAATGCAGACGCAGTCACCGCGGGGGATCAAAATTGAAACACACTACGCCTGGATCACAAACAATATGGCCGTCTGATGATGGCAACTTGCTTCTAGCGTTGACGACACGTTGTGCTGCTAGAGGCCGCGCTGCGTCTTTGGTGTTTTCTAATCAAAACCTGCTTTGTTTTTCAATGGGCCGTGGAGGATAAAAGCTGCATTGAGCAACAAATGAGCAGGGCGATATATCATTAAAGATACTCATCACACTTTCCCTTTGTTTTTGTTTTTTAAAGACCTTGCATGAGTATTTTATTTTCGAGCCGCTGTTAATTTGTGACCGTGGGCAGAAAGAAGTCTTGTCTCTGAGGAAGCTATAGAAAACAAAAGGCGTCTTTGACAGGCCTAAAGGTCAGCCTGGAGGAGGCTGCGAGCGCTGGGCTCTGTTGTGGTTATCTCCGGGTGATACGAGACAGCCAGACAGCGTCCTGCTGGGCTGGATGATTGCCGCCTCTCAACGCTCGCTCGCATTTACTGCCCATATCCTCCATTTCGCATCTTTTGAAGGCCCCGGCATCCTCACTAAGCCCTCGCTCGATCCCTCTTCCCACCGCATTCGCCCACACAAAATCAATAACAACACTCAAATGCTATTTCTCCGCTCCGAGAGGAGGAGGAGGGAGGGGGGGGGGGGGGGTATATGGCATACGTCAAGCGTAATGGTTCGCAGCGGTGTAAGTATGTCTTTCCTCGGGGGACCACGCCGGCTGGAGGAAGGGGTGGGGTCGGGGGGGGAGTCAGGTTAGAAACTAAAGGCAGATTTCACGACCCCCGTGAGATTTAACCACCAATTATTGCCTGGTGTTAACCAAGAGCTCTGAGCGCTGACCACGAAGCCAACCGGGCCGGCCGACCTGCCCCTTCTCTCCCTTTTACATTCACATCATAATAATAATAATAATCATAATCATAATAATGTGTGATTAAATGAGGCTTTTGATCCCACTCTTGTTTAATTACACACTCTTGTACACAGTGGGTAGCAGCAGCCCTTTTGACTCGCACGATCTGATCTCGATCGGTGACGCAACATCTCTGCTTCTTCGGTCGTCAAACATCAGCAGCTCCTCCCCAGGTGGTCCGAGCCCGAGCCCCAGCCCCCTTCTTCCCTTTCATCCCCCTTGATCCGCTGTATCTCAAGGTTAATCCCCGCTGCTCTGACAGCCGTGTGTATCCTCGGGTCAGGAAGTGAGGCGAGGGTGAGCGGTGAGAGCCTCGTACAGGCCGGTGGTGAAGGACAGCAGGCTGGATGGAAGCAGAGGAAGGTGCAGTCGGGTTCAAGATGCCGACAGAATGAGGAAACAGGAGGAGCCGGGGGTCGTGGCTCAGGCAGAGCAGAGCAGAGCAGAGATGTGAGAGGCTGTTGTCTGTCTGTCTCTGCGTTGGAGGGGTTTTTTTTTTTTTGTTACTAGGCCACTGTGGATGGATGGATGGGCTTAATGAAACCAGGACAGGCTCCTGGTGTGCCACAAGTGGGACAAGGTTACGCCTCATCCCGTTCAGACTGGAATCTCAGTGTGAAATGAGAAATGAATTTGTTCTGTGAGCTCATTTTAAATAGATGCACAGAGCAGCGAAGAAGTCACACTTTGCTGTGTTGCAGTTTTTTTTTGGTTATTGCGACAAAGTTCAGTTTTTTTTCTCCTCAACGAGTGATCGACCTCCTGGTGTTTCCTCGCTGTAAAAATGTCGATCTACAGCATCGTGTTGTTTCTCAGGTCAGGTTTTTTTGGGCTGATTTCCAGTGGAAAACGACCAAACTTCAGGTTCAGAGATGTGTTGATGTGTTGATGTGTTGATGTGTTGCTGCTGCTGCGGTCGTCACCATGGCGCCGTCTTCACGTGCCGACTCCCACTCAGCTCCTGCTTTTCTGAATCTTGTTACACCTTTTGAAGACGCTGCAGAGCTGCGCTGCACGCCTCGCAGATGCTGCGTTTGGAATCACGTCTTGGAAATACACCCTTGTTTCTCCATGAAAACCGGTCCGACAAAGATAAAGACAAATTATCCTCTCGTCCAACGTTTTGCTGCAACACTTAAAGGGATAGTATCATTTTTTTTAAAGTGGGGTTGTATGATCTCCAAACAGCCCCCTACTTTAATTGCAGTAGAAGACTCTCTGCACTCTTCCCGTTAGCAACGCCAGCCCATAGCCCTGCCCAGAGATTTACAGCATACAGTGTTGTGAATGGACCCAAAGAAACGGCCTATTTTCACGGCCAAAAAGAAGTTTTACCTGGAAAAAAAATACACAGTTCCATTGTTCGCTATAATATAATTTTTTCCAGCCCTTCAAAGTGCAGGAAAAACACAGTTTTTATTTGGAACTAACCAACTGCTGATCGACGGGCGCTAACCCTGGGCGGAGGGATACGCGAGTTGGTTAGGTCCAAATAAAAACTGTGTCTTACTGTGTTGTAAGATTATATTATAGCGAACAATGGAACTGTGTATTTTTTTTTCAGGTAAAACCTCTTTTTGGCCGTGAAAATAGGCCGTTTCTTTGGGTCTGTTTACAACACTGTATGTTGTAAATCTCTGGGCAGGTTATGGGCTGGCGTTGCCTGGGAGGAGTGCAGAGAGTCTTCTACTGCAATTAAAGTACTTTGGGGCTGTTTGGAGATCATACAACCCCAATTTTAAAAAATGATACTTTCCTTTAAGCCCTTTTTTTTCTCTGCTCTTGATCACCTCTGATGTTTCTCGGCCTCGGTTGCTGCTGACAAAAGCCACGAGGTGAAGGAACTACCTGCAGAGCTCGGAGACGTGGTTGTGTCGAGACACAGATCTGGGGAAGGCTTCAAAACATTTCTGCTGCCCAGTGGCCTTTATACAGTAATCCCTCAGTGAAAGACGTTCATATATAACAACCGGGACTCTTCCTAAAGAGCTGCTCAACAGGATGAACTGAGTCCGGCCCCGGTGGAGGACGGCCTCGGTGAGAGATGTGACCATGAACCTGACGGTGACTCCTGGTTGAGCTCCTGTGTGGAGATGGAAAAACCAATTCACGAGTGTCACATCTAGTTTCCTTCAGACATTATGTTTTGGAGTTGAGGGCGAACAGTTCAATCTTGGTTTCATCAGAGCAGAGAATATTTTTCTCCAGAGTCCTTGAGGTTGAAAATTTTCATTAAGGTGAAGCTATAAAGCTCGACGAAGCAGCGAGTCAACTGTTAAACAGCCACAGGCCAAGAACAACGTCTTTATGGTTAATATGAACAAGAATCTACAGGATGAGTGGATTCATTGATGGTTGATTGAAAATAATCTGCCTCCATTTTGATGATTGATTCTCAACTTTCCAAGTAAAAATTAGTTTCAGAGTTTCTTTGACTTTTTACCACAATTTCCAGATATTTTATTGTCCAATTCATTAATTGGAGGAGACAGTGTCATGATTAATGTCCGCTCTACGCTGCCCTACCTCGTTGTCTCACATGAGAAATACACAAATATAGATGCATGGTTGTACATGTATGTGAATTATGTGGCTGTGTATATGATTTCATGTGGGTATATTGTTAAAAAAAAGAAAAAGAAATAATAAAAACTTGATCACAAAAAAAAGAAATACACAAATATAAATGTCATAGTTTGCACATACAGACATAGTCATGCACCTGCATACATGAGCACTGAAATTTATAAAGTTCAAACTCTACTGTGCCTCTGATAGAGACTCAGGTGTTTCAGTCCAGTGTTTCCAAACCTGGGTGTGGGGCCAATTTGAAGGATAAAAGATAAACCTCACAGCTCATGAGATGAATAATGGAGAAGGAGAGAAGAACAAACAAAGTTCAGTTACATAAATTTGAATTCCTGTTTTTCGACTTTAATCCTGCAAAATATTGGTTCAAACCTGAAGTTTTTATTCAAATGAAACTAACAGAGAAGTTTGGAGGGGAAATCTCTCTTTGTTGAAACAGCCCTAACTCTGATCTCAACTCTAGTCATATTTCTTTATGTAAAATCTTGAACAAAGAGACACAAAAGTACCATATTAAGCCTTGATATGTACATACATGCTAATATTTCTATATAATATTTGGTATGGTTTCTTATTTAGAGCTGGCATGAACAGACAGTTAAGCAGCACAGAGTAAATAAAGTTATTTTTCACTCTCTAAAGAATCACAGATTGTTCTGTGTGTCTGTCTCCTGCTTCTAAATCCATCTCCAACCAGACACCACTCGACTGTGTACTTAACAACTGAGACATTTCCTGAAAACTGTAATTTTTCCTCTCTCTTGTCTATTTTTTCACCTCCAGTAAGACAAAAAAAAGCCAAACAGTTATCACAATACATAATTTAGTTTGAGAAATCACTGGGGTTGAATTACTCATCGCAGCTTTGATCAGGTGTTGTAACCAGACTCCACTGAAATACGCTTAAAATGAACGCACAGTTTAGACGTGGTGAATCTTTTAATTATGATCAAAGGTGTTTTTCTTGTTTTTCCAGTATGGAAGAACAAAGCCAGAAATTTAAGCTACGTAAATGATAGATGTGTCTCTTGAATTATGAACCATTTATTGCATGAATCATTGAGCGGAGCACGATCCTCCCCATGGTTTCCCACCACCGCCACCGCCGCTCTGTCTGGGATAAATTCTCAGTATTTATGGAGTTGGGAAACGGCCACTTTCTCAGGTGCACTACCAGTTTAGTTTACCTCGACTCCATCGCCTCAGCTCAAGCCACCATATTGGACGGGTCACGTAATTCCGGCTGAAATGGAGAGCCTTGTCCAGAAGCATGCAGCCTATTTCTCGGTAATAGCCTGACCGAGCTCCCTGAAGAGGCCAATTCTGGCCGAGCAAGCCCCACTTAAATTCTCCGTGAGACAGAGGAAGAGAGAATAGGGTCTGCGCAGCCACTTAAAAGCCCCTGGGTGAAAATGGGATTTCTGACCTGCTCCACTGGTGCCGTAGCTCTGTAGCCAGATTGGCTGTCAAGGCGCTGCCAGGTGGGAGAGGGAGGGAAGGGGAAGGGAAGGGGGGAGATAGGAGGAATGGATGGATGCTGCTGCTGCTGGTGATGCTGTAGACCGCCAGGACCTCATTAGCTCAACATTTCATCAAACACTTTGGCACCGGTGTGGCTCTCACTGCCTCCATATCTCTTTTACGCCATCTTTTTTCTTTCTTTTTTTTTAGTTTCCTTGTTCTTTTTAACACTTCTCACTCACTCACTCCTCTTTACCTCTCTCTCTCACTCTGTCTGTCTCCTTTTCTTCCCCACCTCTCTTTCATCTGTCTCCCTTTTCTTCCTGATCCTTGAAGTCTCGTTAACCAGATGAGCCTGTTCTGCTTGGTAATCTGCCACTAAGTCAAAGTCGGCAGATGAGTATGATAATGACACCCCCCCTCTCTTCCTTCCTCCTCCTCTCCTCTCCTCCTCCAACTCCCCCTCCCTCTCACACACCCAGCTATAATCATTTGTTCTTGTTAATGCCACAAAAATGTAAATTTGTTATGGCTGGAGGAATGTAAATAACCACCATATTTCTTCTTGGGGGTGAGATATTTCAGGGCACATTAGAAGCCTCTCCACTTCTCGTATGCATATCATTGATTTCGCAGTGCAGAAGAAAATCCCATGCAGGCACACACACACACACACACACACAAACACACACCCCACCCACATGCACACATACCAAGTACATATGCCGCTTGCAGCCTCACACACATCACAGCCAGTAAACATGCCGTGCATCTTAACCTACACAAATAGGTCTGTGTTAATGATTTATGTGCATGCACAGCCTCGAACCCAGCGCACTGTAAAGGAAAAAGAGGCCACACTCTTAACGAACCACAGCAGACATGTACAAATGTGACACCTTCAGTGTGGGGTCGAATCCTTAAGATCCACAAATATCTTTTAAAAATTAACGATGTAACATTAAAAAAAAAAACCCACAATGCATTTGGTGGAACATGAATAAGAAATGCGTGCACTGACATTCTTTATGTAACTACTGTATAGGCTCTGGGCTGAAACTGTGATTTTCCTCATTGATTATTAATCTCTTAGTTAATTTCTCATCTAATTGATTAGGTCGGTAGAGTCCAAATTGATATAGTGAAACAGTTTAACAGCATTAAAAAGTTTCCATTTTAAAGATTTTTTGGAATTTTTGCTTGAAAATTTAGGCTACATAGCCTAAACAATCAAATAATTATCAGAACTGCTTCAGATTTTTAAAGTTTTTTGGTCATTCATCTTCAGGGCTGTGTTTTTTGTTTTTTGTTTGTTTTAAATAGATATTTAACTTTATCAAAACTAAAACTAAATCACATTTTCTATTCATCTTATACTCTATATGTTGTATTGTAATCAGCAGTAGTATTATTCATGAATATCCCATATCAAACACACACAGGACACTTTAGTACACCTGCTTGTTTTTATGTCATTATCCAATCAGCCGTCGTCGTGGCGGCGGTGCAGCTCATGAAATCAGGTCAGGAGCTTCAGTTAACGTTCACATCAAACATCAGAACGAGGCAAACATGTGATTCTGTGACTTTGATCGTGGCATCGTGTTGGTGCCACTTTGAATGTTTTTTGAAATTGCTGCTCTCCCGAGGTTTTCACGCACAATCGTCTCCAGAGTTTTTGCTCACCGTGGTCAGAGACAGACAGACAGAAGTCGCTACAGTGACTCAGATGAGCACAAATTAGCCACATGTTAAGTCGTCAGATGAAAGCACGCGACCGTATAACTCTCTACGTCGCTCTGTGCCCCTTACTGCTGATAAATCACTCGGCCTGTTTTCATCACTTTATGGAGAGAGAGAGGGGCAGAATGAACGTGCAGCTGACAAATCTGCAGAGACGATGTGATGCAATCATGTCAACATGCAGCAGAATCTCAAAGGGAGGTTTCTAAAACCTAGAACCACCCAGTCTCAGGCCCAATTACATTTCTGCCTCTTCGGCCTCCACAATGCTCTCCTACATGAAGGAGTTAGGGCTAAGGGGGGAAGGAGGTTACATATTTCCCAGGACCACACACACTACAAATGACAAATTTCCCAGAACACACCAGATAGAGAAGCAAGAAAACTAAAACTAATTAATGGCACAATTTTCTGTAATTAATTCTGATTAATTTATCACTGAATTAATTGCATTTGTCCACTTAAGACTGAAGCTTATGACAAATATTTATTTATGTTAAATGAGACTGTACTGTATGGTTGAAGTGCACGTTGAATATCAAAACCATAAAGACCAATCCAGACCGCTTTGCGCATGCACCAACATATATTTTTAACTTTTTCTCTACCACGCTGGCATGAACAGAACACTTGCACATGCACGAAAAAACAAGCACATCGCACTGAATTTCCCTCTCTAAACTAAATCTAATGACCGATTAATGTTTCATTGTAAAACATTAATCTATTGATGTAAATGCAGTGATTTGTGTACATACAGAGCCCCGAGGCAGCGCTGCTCTTCTGTCCAGTTCACACATGAAGCTTCACTTTTCATTCAAACAAACTAATCAACAACTAAACAAACATTCAACAACTAATCAATTAGACCAACATTTATCTCCTAAAAAAAAATGAAACCAGCCAACGGTAAACCTCTAAAGACCAGCCGCCACTGGAAGTAAACAAAACAACGATAATTGCGTTAAAGCAGAAGTAAGCGATCTGGTCGTTTTGGCTAATGCTGCGTTCCAGGCAGGCTTTTGAAACCGTAAATTACAGCTTCAAGTCACAACTTACGACTTTGTAGCGTTCCAGGCAACCCACTCGTGTTTTTCCGACCTGTTTTACCTGTGAAAGTCACTATAACGGCCACTCGTAACTTCTGACCCGTGAACTCGTACAAGATCGAACTGGTACGACTTCACAGGTCGGAAAAACACGAGTTACGAGTTGAACGCACCATAACAGTCCTTGTCCCTACGTCACCACATTCAGGCGCATCCCTTGGCTGCACACACAGCCCTTCATGCCGTTCTCTCTCCTCATTGGATAAAACTTGTAGGATACGAGAAAAGTTTCCTCCTCGGCTCAGAGCAGAGCAGAGTGACTGAGAGACCCGTGTTTCGGTCCAAACACTCTATGTAAGTGATTGCTGTCGGAAGATAGAACTATTTAAGACTTATATTAACACAAAAATATCGCTTACTTCTGCTTTAATTTTCTTTAACACGTTAACTGAAACGTTTAAAATAAATCACCGAAATGAACACGTTAACTTTGACAGCACTACGAATAAGATTCGGCTCCCTATAAAGTGCTCACTATACTCTATGCCAAATCCTTTCATGGGTTTATGTCTAATAGGAGCTCCACATGACTTCTATGCATCGCTGTGCTTGTGTCGGAGGTGAGCACACACACATTCCTCTGTTGTGTGTGAGTGGGAGAAAGATTTAAGGTGAAGCCTTTGTAACACCCCGGGGTTTCTACCAATCGCAAAGCAATATGACAAGTCACACACACCCAGGCGGCTCTGTCGCTCCCTATTTGTCAACAAAGCATTTTCTGCCTCAAACACAGAGTGAAGCTTTTTACCAAAGTTCCCTTAGGTGAGCATTTCTGTCTGCTTTGCATATTCCCTATGAAGCAGGACTTTCACAGCGTTTTGACTTCTGACAAATAAAAAAAGAAAAAGTTTGTAGATTTTATTATAAATATGGTGCAAAACTAACACAAAAATTCTGCTGCCGGTGCCTCCACAGGGGAGGAGGAGGCCAGATATTTGGATGCACAGAAGATGTTTCTAGGAGAAAGAAGTACTTTTTTTTCTCCTCTGTTTACCTCTTCCCTGTTTTTTTCCTCTCCTGTCTCCATCAATCAGCCTCTGAGGATGCACTGCCACACCTGTGCCCTGGTGACCAGCTCGGGTCACCTCATCGGAGGCGGCCGCGGTGAAGAGATCGACCGGGCCGAGTGCGTCATCCGCATGAACGACGCACCGACCGCCAGGGGTTACGCCCGCGACGTGGGCCGCCGCACCTCCCTCCGCGTCATCGCTCACTCCAGCATGCAGAGGGTCCTGAGGAGCCGCCACGAGCTGCTCAACGCCAGCCAGGACGCCGTGTTCATCTTCTGGGGCCCGAGCAGCTACATGAGGCGCGACGGGAAGGGCCTGGTGTACAACAACCTGAGGCTGATGAACCAGGTGCTGCCCAAACTCAGAGTCTACATCATCTCCTGGCAAAAGATGCTGCAGTTCGACGAGCTCTTCAAGAAGGAGACCGGCAAGGACAGGTGAGGTGTTACCGTGGTAATAAGAAGTTATTCAGAGGTGCTGAAATAGTTATTCTAGGGAGGGTCACAGTAACACGATAATAACGCTTTATTACAAATAGACTCATCATTAACACATGTTCTGTGCTTCTGAGCTTTGACCTGATCCATAGTTTGAATCAGCTCACAGTCAAGAGCTAAACCGTCTCTGCTTACAGCTAGCACTCATATGGCATCGTCAAGTCAAAATCCCCCTAAAGAGGCATTTTAAAATTTGTTAAAGAAGTAAGGGATCCGGTCGTTTTGGCTAATGCTGCGTTCCAGGCAGGCTTTTGAAACCGTAACTTACGGCTTCAAGTCACGACTTACGACTTTGTAGCGTTCCAGGCAACCCACTCGTGTTTTTCCGACCTGTTTTACCTGTGAAAGTCACTATAACGGCCACTTGTAACTTCTGACCCGTGAACTCGTACCAGATCGAACTGGTACGACTTCACAGGTCGGAAAAACACGAGTTACGGGTTGCCTTGAACGCACCATAACGTCTTGTCAGCCGACGGAGTTAGCAGCCCCCGCCCTCGTCATGGATCTATTGGTCCTCGTCCCTACGTCACCACATTCAGGCGCATCCCTTGGCTGCACACACAGAGAGGACCGCCCCTTCATGCCGTTCTCTCTCCTCATTGGATAAAGGTTGTAGGATACGAGAAAAGTTTTCTCCTCGGCTCAGAGCAGAGCAGAGTGACTGACAGACCCGTGTTTCGGTCCAAACACTCTATGTAAGTGATTGCTGTCGGAAGATATAACTATTTAAGACAATAGTTTTTTTTAACAAAAATATCGCTTACTTCTGCTTTAAACGACTATTTTTTGACTAGAATTGCTTTCCCACAAAAAAGTTGTTTAAAAAAAACTCTCAAAGAGGCTAAAAACACGTCTACTATTTCTCCCTCATTGAAAAATCCAGGTTCTATGAATATTCATGAGTATGCAAATGCATCACGACTTGCACCCGCCCACCGCCACTGGGTTGCTCAGTAACGGCGGTGCGCGTCAGAGGGAGACAGAGGGGCGATGTCACAGTGAACAACAAATAAATCAACAGGATTGGTTGCTAGGTATTCTGACGTATTAAACCTGACTGTTTGCTGAAAAACTGAATCCAACTTTTTCAGACTCTGGTTTTGAAACTGCATTTTCAAATCTAAAATGCTCCGTTGTGGCGTGCATTAGCAACTTCGCTGCTGAAATGTCTTGCAGCAGAACCCAAACACTACACTGACATGTTAATGATTTCAAAAAGTCAATTTTTGGTTTGGGGGGTCTTTAATATTTGAGCAGACTTTTTACACCAAATGCAATGAGAACAAGTTCCCAGACAATATTTATCGTATAATTAAGTTACATTTGCATAGAGGACTTGAAAAATATCCCATTAAAGTACATTCTGACTAAATAAAAAATGTGCAATTCATTTGCAAGTAATCACAATTAACTATGGACACACATGCAATTTATCATGATTAAATATTTTAATCAATTTATAACCCTAATTTGTTTCAGTCACTAACATGCTGGTCAAAACAAAATATGAAATTTAGTTCATTTCACCTCAGGCTCTGGGTAAATGTGATTTGGTGTTTTCACTATTTCCATATTATGGTGCTAACTGCATGAGTAATGCAGTAATAGAAAAAACAGAAAGACAGAAATCTCCCAGACCATGTTTGTGCCACATGTCTGTTTTCTTCTCACGTATACGCACCGTTCCTCTGAAGGGGCTAGTCCCACATCTGGACCAGTTCTGGCACACAGAGCATCTTCCAGCTGTCGTTCAATATCAGAGGCAAACAGCTGGATATACAACATATGTTCTACGTATCTAAGATATAGTTACATTTATGAATGACAGTGACATTAATCCATTGTGGCCTATGATGGAGTCTGGAGTCAGGGTCAGCGCTTGTGGTTATTTGGATCTTTATATACAGTACTGCATATTATTATTCATTTATAAACACTTGTGGTGTTATTTCTTCCTTACACTGTGTCTGTATCTACAAATACATGCATGTCTTTCTGTCCTGTGCACATGAGGTGTCACTTCAGTTTTTCATTTTTGAAAAGAGCCAGAATTAAAGACACGGGTTGCTGGCTGTCGAAAATTCACGCCTTTGCACCCACTCTCTGTGTAGTTGTCGATTCAGCAGGTAAACCGGGCATGTTGTGAAAACGAGTGTGATGGGAATTTAGTTTGTTTTTTGCACGAAGACAGCTCTCAAGGTTAATGTTCAAGTTCAACATGAAATAGTAATGTAACAGGAAAAAAAAAAAAAAGGACAGAGTCTCCTCCGCCTGCCTGTGTGAAGTGCAGATGGCTCAGTAAACACTGTGTGTGTGTGTGTGTGTGTGCAACACCTTCTCTCACTCTGAGCTCTGGTAAAGGACCTAAATTGAATGAGTCCTAGCTGAGTTCTCAGTCCTGTGGCTATTAATGCTTAATGAAAACTCCACCATACACACACACACACACACAGTTTTGTCTCTCCCTCTCTTTGTCTGAGCCTTTGTATGGGCTGTCAGTGGAGATTGAATCTGACTGCAGCTTAAGATAGATGTCAGGGGGGAAATTGCAGAGTAGAGGATTTGGTGAATAGCTCAGACATTCATCCGTCAGAATCGGTGCCTACAGTCATGGTAAATGTTTACAGTGAGCAAGCAGCTTCTGTCACTGCTCTTATTGGCTGTTTCTCTTCCTTTGTAGCATCAGGCATTAACATCTGTGAGGCTTATTTTAGGTCATTTCTGCCGTGGGGAGCGTGGGTGGAGAAAAAGGAATGTATTCCTTCCTTTAAACGCATTAGTTCTGTATCTTGTCTAATGTTTGAGAAAGTTTAAAGGAGGCTATCATCACGCCGACTGCGCTGTACTTTTTTATGGAATAACAATGTTTTACTTAATTTATAAAATTGTATTATCCTATTGTCAGTGAGGGTTTGGCTCCTGCTGGGGGGGGGGGGCAGCAGTAATAGCAGTAGAGTTTCTGGGTAATCAACTGTGCGATCTGCAACCCTGCAAGCCTGTAATTGTAATTATGGGTTATGGCATTTCAGTAAAGGTAATTAAGATGGTGTGGGATGATGCCACATCCACCCATTTTAATCACACCGGCAGAGGAGCCGTGAAAAAACGGCCTCCCCCCTCTCTCTGTATCCTCGGTGTTAAATTGCAAAGCTGGAATGAGCATCAACCGGTGATTAAAGGGAAATTAGCCTTAGGAGCAACTTTTTTTATATATATATTCAGTGCTTTATATCCCTGTAATGCTTTATAATCACTGCTAACAGCTCCTCTGTGGTGCACGGTTGTGGTATAGTTTGCTGGAATAAAAATGTGTGGGTTGCAGCAGGCCAGGTGGTTTAGACGTCTTTCACTTCTCAGAAGATTATAAGAAGTGCTGATCGCTCTGACAGCAAATCTACCTGCAGTGGGAAAAAAGAAATGCAAGTTCAAGCCTTGGAAAGAAAAAAAAAGTTCTGCAATGTGAAAAAGGTCAAAACTGAGAGAGGAGAAACCTCAGAAACTGTGCAACAGCTGCAGCAGAAAAAAAAAACAGGAGGCTGAAGTGAAATGGATCATGAAGGAGTGAACAGAACCAGATCTCCTCTTATAGACTTGGAACCACTGGAGCCAGAACCTGAGCCTGCATTAATCACAGCTCCCATAATTATGCTCAGAAGGAACATAAGAGTCAATTTAGTATAGGAAAAGAAAGTGGGTTTGCTTTTCATTTTAAGTGTAAGAGTGGCTTTTAAGAGGCCATGCACACCCACGCACACGTTCTCAGTTAGTGATGAAGCTTCTGCTCGGGGTGAAGGTGGGCGAACCACCGCAGGTAAACACAAGAGGTGACCAGATTTTAAAAACTAATAAAGATTGTCCCATTCTGTCTAAATGTGAAGGCTGTTACTCTCTGTGAGATTAAAAAGAAAGAGAAAAAATAAATAAAAATGTCACCAAAAAAAAAACCTTTTCACTCTTGGTAGAGATGGAAAATTTTCTGTTGAAAATGGCGGATTAAAAAAGTTACTAAACTACTTCTCCACGTTTTATTTCCTTTAAAAAAAATCAAGTTTTTTAGTGTTGAAATTTAAAAGCGAGGACCCATATACTTTCATTACTCAAGCTGACATAATAAATCCTCAGTATCTGCACTGGAGATTAATGAAATGAAAGGCACAAGTAGCCGACAAGCAGAAAGTGAAAGATGGAGGGAAATGTAGGAAAATTAGACGAGCTATAGAAACAAAATGAAAACCAAACTTCGCTGCGGGTGGAGAGGAAACATCAGAGACGACATATAATAACTTTAGTAGGGGGGGATATGCATGAAAGGAGATTGCAAACAAGGGGTAAAGGCAGTTTTTTATTCCTGCCATTTTCACCCCTGAGGAACGCATCAAGAAAAAATAGACTGATGCAACAGAAACAGGAACTGTGATCAGACTGAGCAGATACACACATCCTTGAAAATAAAAATTGAATTTCTTGAATTAGAAATCAACAAAAATACACACTTAACAAGTTTTATTTCGCCTTGAACACGTCTGCACGCTGCGTCTACCTGCAGGTGTTTCCAGTCAAACAACAACAAGAAGAAAACCACCATCTCCACTAATCTGCATCATCACCACCTCCTGAGAAGACGATGCTGATGATGATGATGTCCAACAGCTGCTTCAGCTTTTACTAATTACAACTCATCACATCTTCATGTGACCTTTATTTCTCAGCAGTTACATAACCGCCATTACAATACGCTCACTGACAACACACCTGCTCTTTACAAATGGCAACAATGCAACAGCAGCACAGTCCTCTTCTCCCTCTGTCTCCCTAATTAAAACTATATGTTTTTATTATAACAACACGCCCCTGTGTCTCTACCTGAAGGAGGATGTTTAGCTTCAAGTGCCATTATTGTGAAAGCAGTCGACTTCCTATATTAAATACAAGCACTGCGACAATGATCTCACTTTTCTTAGTGGAAATCCGACTTTTAAGTCTCAAAGATCAACACACGATTAAACCGTTCATTAAATGGGTGATGTTGATTTAAAGAACCAAACTGTGCGAAACATGAGAAAACAGCACCGTTCCTCTTCACGGGGATAAATCTGTCTTCCTACTCACAGCTTCCCTTCAGTCCTTTTAAAAAGACAGCCATTGAAGCTGAGAGCTTGACATTTCACACCACATTATTCATCAGCATGTTCATAAACAAGGAAATGAGGAAGACTTCTTAAGTGAGATTAGCTGCATGCATCCTGACTAAGACCTCCACGCATCCACCGCCGAGCGCTTGATGACAAAATGTTGTGCTTTGAACTTTGAAAGTTTTCTAATTTGCAGGAGGTGTGTGTGTGTGTGTGTGTGTGAGTCATGGCTGGGCTGTTGTCATATTGAAGCCCAGTGGCTGTGTTTGCATATCACAACAAATCAACATGTTCCAGACAACCTGGCTCCTGTCTTAAAAGAAAATGAGAAATCTGTGCTTCAGCTGCGATAACATCGCTTTTGACACTGTTGTTTGTTGCGTGAACAGACTCTAATAAAGGTTTAAAAAACACACAAAAGTGCATTGTCACTATTCATCTGGCCGTCACTCAGCCGGCGTGTGCAGAGCGATGGATGCCGGAGGTTCGGGAAACAGAGAAACAGCAGGAAGTGACCGTTTACTGCAACAAACACAATGTTGGGTCAGATTGTTTAGGGATAAAAGACAAAGTCCATTTCTATCTCCCTCTTTGATATCTAATATAAACAGTACAGTATGTTTCTTCTCCAAATTTAAGCATGATATTTATGTTATTTATAACTGTGCGTTCACACCAAAAGCTTCCAAAGCGTCAAAACGCCGGAAGTCAATTCATTTTCAATGAGAGCCTGCATGGCAACACTGAGCGACCAAAGCATCAACTGGCGTCACCGCGCGTCCAAAGCATCACCAGACGAGAAGTTGAGCCTTGGTTAACTTTAGGGTAATTAGCTATGACGCGGTTCGGTGGCAACCAGTCAGAATAGAGATGTCCTTCGGCTCCCTTTTCCTTCTTTTTTTTGTCCTTCGGCTCCCCAATGACCAGTGCGATCGAACTTTGACGTCAGTCATGTGACGAGCGACCAAAGCGGTTGAAAATGTTTGCCGCTTTGGAAGCTGTCTTGTCTGAAGCCCATCCTCAGGGGTTTTTGACGCGTTGGAAGCTTTTGGTGTGAACGCACAGTAGGCTCTTCAAATATTTCTCCCCGAATGATGCCACATTTTTGCATATTACCTACAGATGTAAAAGTTACAACTATAAAGAATGATGCTAATTGACAATGAGTCAAGTGTTTGAAATATTATTTTACTAAATTACATCATATGTATGAATGTCAACTGTCCACCACAGTAGCTACATGAGGTGAAGGGAAGAAGTAAACAGGTTATTATGTTAGCAGCCTCACCGTGCTGATGCTAGCTTACAGGAGTCGTGTTAGCGACTTGTACTTAGAGACATTTTTTGCACTGAACATTAATAAAACAGGAAATTCTTATTTATTTTTTTGGCCTTTTCACCTTGTGTTCAGTTTGTCTGCCTCCTGCTGACATGTTGAATGTTTTATTCACTGTTTTCTGTGTAAATCACTGACATTTTATGCTCCCATTCCTGTCAACATGTTAGCTAAAACTAATTCATGCACATTGGATTTGACTGGATTTCACAAATTTGCATGTAGAATAACCAGATTTAGTGATTTTTTTTTTCATCAGTGAGGATATTGCAGCGTATTTCATGACAACATCCTGATAATATCTCCCTTTGGATCAAAGGAGTAAGAGAAACATGGCACCACAGCACTAGCATGACTAAAAATACACCGAGGTGTGGACACAAAGCCCGGCACAGCGGAGTGTGTTTTAATTACACTCAGGGGTCTTGTCTATAACGCTCCTCTGATCTCCTTTCAACAAACTGGTAACGTTTCCTCGCCTCCCTACAGCTTTCCAGGAAGATGCGTCTCTTTTTCCGCCGTCCCCCCCAAACAGGGGAAACGTTCAAAATACAAATGCTAAACAGGCTTTTTATTTCAGGGTTTTTCTTTTTCTTTTTCTTTTTTTTTGCCTAATGTGTATCCTCCTGCACTGTTCACCTCTCTGTGAGAGAATAAAAGAGAGAAATCTGAACCCCTTTTCAAACGAGCAGGTAAACCCTCCACTCCAAATGTGTCACCCTCATCAGCCGGAGCCGAGCGGGGTGTCGAGGCGCCTGCCGGGTTGTTCTTGTCGAGACTTTCCTTATCAGGCCCCGGCTTTGTTTCTCTAACTGGCAGAGTTAAAACCTCAGTCACTATGGATGTTGGTGTGTGTGTGTGTGTGTGTGTGTGTCTGTGTGTGTGAGAGAGAGATACGACAACAAGCAGTAACAAGCTTCCCTGAAAACAGCGGTGTGAGTAAAAATAAGTTGACATGACCTGAAAAAAAAAAGAAAACTCCCCCAAAAAGTTATGATTATTAAGTAAATTAACAACTTAACTGCATAAAAAGTTGTTTTATCTAAAGTATGTAAGGTTATAAATAATAATATCATAATTAATTGGTCATACCAGCAGCTGCTTTTATCTAGACTCAAGTATCTCATCAACTCTTGACTTGAAATTCGAGTCGAGTCTCCAGTCAACAGCTTATATTTAACAAAATAAAATTAAAAGAAACAGAATTAGTCACTTGGTATTTTCCTGATAAAATCTCAATGTGTTTTTTATTTTATTTTCTAACCTCTAACTAAAAATACATCTCCTTTCCCTCTGCACTCAAATCATTTTCTCTTCCCATCAGCCTTCATCTCTTCTGCCGTCTCACAAACTAAAGCCGCCTGACAGTCGGAGAGTTTTGTTCTTTTTTGTGCTCCAGACCATTTGCTTCAAAAAAAAAGAAAAAAAGATTCAACAGCGCTTCTCACAATAAAATGAAATATGTAGGTCAAACTTTAAAAACTGATAACACACAAAACGTTCCTATTGTTCGTATCCTGACTTCAAACGTTATTAAAACTATATACACTTCTCACAAAAAGTTATGGATATCCAGCTGCACCTAAAATGCACTACAACCTTTACAGATGAACTTGATTTGACCTTCTCTAAACTCGTGAATGCACATGTCAATACATTGTTTAAGATGGAGAAATTACCATTCCGCACTTCTACTTAAATGCCCTACTTCCTTGATATAATATCACTGTAGCATGAACTTCTTTACATTTTCCATAAATTTCACCCAAAAGTCAAATATCCCCAACTTTTTGTGAGCACTGTGAATTGAAAATGTATTCACAGTGCTGGCTGGGAAAAGTGTGTGAAGCTCTCGGCTAATGACACGAACAGAAACGAACCGTAGTCAGGAGTTTTCAAACATGCCCAGTCCAGTCAATGAGGCACAGTTTGACTTTGAGCTGCTTTGACTTCAAGACATTTTGAGTCTGCTGTTCACACCGAGCGTCTGCTGATCTGAAAGAGAGATCTCAGTGGACTTAGGATCAAGAATCGTTGATTAGCATAAAGATGAAAGTGCTACAGAGAGTTTATAGATATTCACCAGGACACAGTCGGGCAAAATGGAGACGATTTAGCTCTGTGGCTCTGCTCCCCTGGAGGTGGACGTCCTGCTAAGACGACTTAAAAGGCACAAGGTAGATCCATAAGTGAGGTAAAATAACAAGAAGAAGCAGCTCAGAGCAACAGAAAAAGGTTTTAAGGAGTCACTGGAGCTGGTTAATGTCTCTATTAATGGGTCTAGGTGCATGGTTTCTATTAGAGGAAGCTGCTCCAAGCACCAACACCTCGACACCCCACACCACTGCAGGGAAAAAATGTCTACAGACTGATGAAGCAAGTTTGAAGCCGTGGGTCTCAGCTGGAAAATGGTTGACTGCTGCCTCAGGGTTGGAGGCGAGTTCCCACCCAAAGTAAAGACTTTCAAGTGTCTCACGGTCTTATTCAGGAGTGAGGGAAGCAAGAGAAGCTGGACCTTTAGCTATGGTGGAGAGGGAGTTGAGCTGGAGGGTGAAGCTCTCGATTTACCAGTTGATCTTCGTTCCAACTCTCACCTGTGGTCATGAGCTTCGGGTAGTGACGGAAAGAGTGAGATCATGGATGGAAGCAGCTGAAATGAGCTTCCTCCACAGGATGGCCGGCTGGGTTCAGCTTTAGACCATAGACTGTATAAAGAATGGACGTAGCACCCGTGACGTCACCCATTGGTTTGGGGGAGTCTGTTTTGTGCCGCTAGTACGGGGGTTTGAACTGCACCATGTTGGATTCTACTTGCCATATTTGGAGAGGTGCGGTGGTTAGCCGGCCGAGAGCCCGCCCACTGGCCTCGTAGCAGCGGTCTCCAGACCTGTCACTCAACATTTCCGCGCCCTAATTGGCCAGAATTTTAAACCTAATAACAGTAAAACGGTAGAGTTTTTAAAAAAAATTCACCCCCCTCCCCTCCTTCACCCCCCAGAGTGTGTGCGGGGGTAGAAACGGTTGAGACCAAAAAACGTAATGGTACCAGGCTTTGATCATGTTTATTGAGGATGTAAAGTCGGCTATTTTAACATGGGGGTCTATGGAGAATGCTGCTTTCTGACACCAGCCCCCAGAGGAAGCCGGGGGGATTGCAGTTTTTTGAACGCAGAAATGAGCTTCACTTCTCAGACCGACAACTGCCCCCTTGGTCTCAGCTGGAAAATGGTTGGCTGCTGCCTCAGGGTTGGAGACGAGTTCCCACCCAAAGTGAAGACGTTCAACTGTCCCAGGGTCTTATTTGGAAGTGAGGGGATGAAGCAAGAGATCAACAGACAGATCGGTGATGCAGACAGACGTCATGCTGGACCTTTATGGTGGAGAGGGAGTTGAGCTGGAGGGTGAAGCTCTCGATTTACCAGTTGATCTTCGTCCCAACTCTCACCTGTGGTCATGAGCTTCGGGTAGTGACGGAAAGAGTGAGATCATGGATGTAAGCAGCTGAAATGAGCTTCCTCCACAGGATGGCCGGCTGGGTTCAGCTTTAGACACGTAAGTCGCGTTTCCACTGCGGGAGTTCCTGGTGAATGGAGGCGGGTAGGAACTTTACAGGAACCGTCCTCCCATTCGGTCCTCTCGGCCGCCGTGTCTCCACTGCAGACCAGGACCAGCAGTTTGATCATTGCGCAATCGTTGTGCAGCAGTTTTTTTTTTACTGCTGTTGCTGTTGCTGTTTTTCTGTCGGATAGACGCTTTGTAATAATGCTGGGTTTTAAAAATGGTTTTTCGATCGTCGTATAATCTGTCTAAATAAATAAAAAGTCTGTCCACTTATCATACATCTTATACTACTACTACCAAACATCTTTTACAGACTTATACTCTTTTTTCCGGTTGTGTAGACGCTATTTTAACAATGCTGGGCTATAAAAACGCATTATTTTGGGGCTTTCTCTTGGCGTCACATCCTGCTTTGAGTATGACCAATCAGCACGGGAGTTTTTCAGGGCCACTCTAAGTTCCTACCCAGAGGTATAGGGACTCATTTAGTCCTTGTAAAAGTTCCAGGAGGTGATCCTTCGGGGTTCCTGCAGTGGAAACGTCCCTATAGGGGGATAGAGCCGATGTTCCTTCATAACAAAAGGTGACGTGGTTTGGGCATAAGGCCTCCTGGATGCCTCCCTCTGTCGAATTATGAAGACACCTGGGAACAGTTTGGGATCTCCAAGGATGAGCTGGAAAGTGTTTCATGGAAAGGGAGTGTCTGGAGCCCTCTGCTTAACCTGCTGCTGCTGCAACTCGACTCTGGATAAGTGGAAGAAAATGGATGGACTGATGGATCTAAGGTTGAATTGTTGGAGAAGAACATCTATATGGTACGAAATAGGCCTCTGAGCCTGGACAGCTCCACACCCTCAGGGGGAGAATGAATTCCCAAGTTTATCAAGTTAAGGGATAACGTCAGGGTGGCTGAGGCCCAGCAGATGCCGGATGGATGATGCAGCAGCTGGACAACGACCCTAAAGACTGAATTAAATCTACGAGACAATGACTTCAAAGAAAATCCATCTTTTTGGAGTCGGTGCTGAGACTGAGACTGAACGCAGCAGAAAGGCTGTGAAATGAGCTCAGAAAGCTGCACATGCACCGCAGTGGTACTAAGAATACGTCTGAGCTGAGGGACTTTTGCAGGAAGAATGGCACAACATTATAAACTGTTTGTGCGTTATCAGCTCGAGCACATTGTGTTTGTCTACACTTGTCAGTTTGTAGACGATCAAATCACATTTTATGTCCAATTAATGCAGAAAAACCAGGTCGTTTCGAAGGGTTCATGCACTTTCTTCTTGCCACTGTAAATTAATGTGGCAGCAATTTACTGGTGTCACAGCACCGCCAGTGGCACTAGTACATCTTTAATTATTGAATAAGGGAGTTAATGTGATGTAATTGCTGTGCATTAAGGAGAATTGATTTTTATTTTCCTCCTTTGCTGGATTTTTCTTTCTTTCTTTCTTTCTTTTTTTGGGGCCAATTACAACATAACAACTTATTTAGAAAATGACCCTGTTTGAGCGAGCGGTGATAATAATAGAGCTTGCGGGGGTATGACTTCACCATCCTGTTTAATATTTACAAAGGCGCCATCTCGACAACGCACCTGATGACTGATGCATGATCTGCAGGTCAGCAGCTCCATCCCAGTCGTAGCTGAGCATGAAGAGACGGTTCGACTCTGCCTGACGCCGCTCAGGGGCTCAGATATTTCCCTGCTGAAATGTCTCATTGTAAAATTGTTACATCATTTCTAATTTGAATATTTTCACACTGTGTCGGTAGAAACAAGAGCAGCGGCGGTGATGGGTTTCTGTTTCCTCACTGAGACCAATTCAAAAATTGAACTGATGATGAATATTGATTGTTCCAAAAATGCCTTGGACCACAGCAGCTAAACCCCCCCACCCCCTCTGCTTGACAGCGCTTGGCAGCGATTACAGCTGTGGCTACAGGCCAACCAGCCAGAGATCGGCATCATGACATCCTCTGTCACTGCTGCACTGTGGTGAACAACAACACCGAAGCGTCTGCAGCCACGCTCGCAGGCTCCGTGACGCCCGTCGGGCATGGGGGGCAGCACTCTGAGCTAAATGCTAATGCTAATCCTAAAAACCATGTCGCCGCGTGACGAAAATGTGAGAGAGGTACAGTAGCTCTGTGAAAAAAAATCCTCCAAAGGTCACTTGACATGCTGCTGCAATCTGAATGAAATGAAGCTAATGTTATAAACATTTGGCGCTGTGATGTGTCCTCACCACCGCAGATTTCAGTTGAGTCTCATTAGGGTGTGTGTGTCTTTCACCGACATGGAAAAAAAAACTTAAGTTTTAGTTATTTTGGTTTTTGATTAAAGTTGTTTTCGCTTTAAACCAGGGCTTCTCATGGCCCTTTAGAAACTGTGCAAGTTTCATGACTCTGGAGCCCATTAAATCTGCTGAAAACCAACAAGGAGTTCTTAAAAAATGCATGGTAGTCAGACTGGAGCGCTTTTTTTTCTTTTCTTCATCTGATACGAACCCTATGAGACGGATCACTCTGACTCTGATGGGCATTTAGATTGAAAGATTTTCTCAGGGAATGTAAATATCGTTTCATGTTGCTCCCAAAACAACATATCTAAGAAAAACGATAATTAGTGCTCGTTTTATTAAAAAATAAATAGGCCTACTTTTTTTTTTTTACAAAAACTGCTCGTTCGGCTGAAGCTGCTGTGTCATCTTGACTTGCTGCACCACATACAGACCAAGGCTATTTTTCTGATTAAGGTTTTGATTATTTGACAGGGTTCATTTGTATCAGTCGATATGTAGGATGGATCTGTATTTTAATGAAGCTGTGTGGGAACTTGAATGATCTCACAGTCAAGAGTATCGACCCTCTGGATCCAGAGGAATCTTTATTCTGCCATAATACACCAGACCAGTGTGAGATTTTTCTGATTATCTATCCCCGTTAATCACATCTTCAAAAAAAAAAAATCAAATATGGTGCAGTTTTCATCCTTGTGTTCTCACACACATGAAATCCATCTGATTGTCTTTTCTCTCCTCCTTCTCCTTCTCTGCAGGAGGATATCAAACTCCTGGCTGAGCACCGGCTGGTTCACTATGACCATCGCCCTGGAGCTGTGCGATAGGATCAATGTCTACGGCATGGTTGCCCCTGACTTCTGCAGGTGAGACAGTCGGAGCTGAATGTAAAAAAAAACATCATCATGAGCTCATCAGTGTTGCACCGTCACTGTGGAGTTTTTTTATTTTTATTTTTCTAAAGCAGAGCTATGCATGTGGTCGCTTCAAGTGTATAGAAATTCATAGAGTAACACCGTACAGCCGCCTGATAAGAAAGATTAAAACTGTAAATATATTCTGGGAGCTGATAAATAAAAATGTCAGAGTGGCTGGAGATGTTGGTGGAATACTTAAATAAGTCGGTAAAAAGTAAACAAGTAAGTAAGAGATCTACATTAAGCCAAGTTTTCACTCTCACACTATTTTTTTATTCCTATGGTCAATATGAAGTCTCACTCACACACCATCAGCACATAGTGGAATAAAGTGTCTTAAAGGGATAGTTCAACATTTTGGCAAAATGGCCCATTGCCATAATCCCTATAGTCATAGCAGTAGGTTCGTTACCTTTATTTGTCAGTGCAAGCTGTTTTTGAACGGCGGAGCAGAGCCGCAAGCTGCTCATAGCTACGCTACGGAGGCTCATGGGATTTCTTGGTTTCCCTCATCAAACTCATCAAATACACATTCCCCAAACCCCAAAGTCGTGACCTGCACATTCACCACGCTATGAGATAATAACAGAACGTTACCAGACAGAGTTGTTTTAGAGGGAAATGCAGAGACTGCTTGATGAAAAACTGCCCCCGTCGGGAACGCGCATCAGTGGTTTTGCATGAATTTGCCTCTAAAACAACTCTGTCTCATATCGTTCCGTTATTATCTCTGAGCAGCTCACGGCTCTGCTCCGCTGTTCTAAAAATGGCTTGCACCGACAATTAAAGGTATAATAGCAGTAGGCCTACTGCTATGACTATAGGGATTACGGCAATGGGCCAATTTGCCAAAATGTTGAACTATCACTTTAACAACGTAAATGTGGTAGGAATACAGCTTTATCCTCGAGATATTGTTTTGACTAACACCAGCAACACTACACTATAAGGTTAATAAAAGAAAACAGCCTTGTATCCACAGACTGGTTTCAGCTCCACTGAGCCTGGCCATCAGGGAGGTTCGGCTCACCTGAGCTAATTCCCGGCTACGCTTCTTAAGCTCGTGTCAATCAAACAGTCTGCCTTTGTCTCCTTTTCTTTTTTCGCTTCGTCCACTGTTTTGGTTTGGTTTTATTAGATTTTTGCTGCTGTGTACAACTACAACCCCCTCCCCCCTTCCCCCCTTCCCTCCCACTGCATGGGCTTTTCATTTAGCTCCCATTCCACAGCTGTGGTGTCAATAAAAACACCCAACAACTCACAGTACAGTGGATACTCAACAACAACAAGAAAAAAAGCCGCATTTGGAATAAGACTGGCCTCCTAGACCTTTTTAAAAAAAATCTTTTTGATACATCTGTCCATTTCCCCAAATAAGAGTGAGAAGATGTTGGGTAAACATAAATATTTTGGCTGGTACACAGATGTGGTCCCTATAGCACCGCCTAGAGGAATTTCAAAGGGCGGTTTCCTTCCCTGTTTGACCTAGAGGCACAGAAACTGGTATTCATTTAAAACATGCCGATATGTACAGAAAAGCCTCATGCACCTGCACCCACGAGCACTTCAGCCATTTTTGATTTCCTGCCATCGTTTCTGCATAAAGGACTTGAACAAACCTCTCCTAGTGAGTTAATCAGATCCACATTGTGTTTGGTGAATCTCATCTGAAAACCTTGAGATGTTTGACTAAAGAGTTTTTGAGTTTTCTTTTTCTGATCCTTTGCCATGAAAATCCAACTGCCTCTAACTCTGCTAACACATTGTCCACACTGAGCCAAAGTTTTTTTTATTTATTTTGTGTTCAATGACGCATCATCTTAACATTTCAGCTTCATTTCCCACAAGTGGTTTTTGGCTTAACACTTTTGCACGACGTCCTTGTTAAATTTTGGAGTAGCATCAATTATGGAGAGTTTGGTACTTTGGCTTTTTAAGAGCTCATGTCAACTTGTGGCAGGAAACTAAAACTTCCCATGAAATAAGAACTGTTTTTAAAGGTGTATTTCACATGTTATACATATCTAAAACTAGCAATGGCCTATGGTCCTAAACAAGAGATTACGGGTTACAGGGCCCGGGTCGGATGCGCTGGTCTTGCAAGGTTGGTTTTCGGCCAAGAGATGCTAGGTGGAAGGCAGAGAAACTCCATTCTCTTAGAAACTGTTTAATTAAGGGGGGAAAATCTTGCATAGTCCCTCTTTAAACAATGCAGCAGGATTTCAGCCAAAGCAGCAAACTCAGAGATACAAGGTTTTCCATGAGGAGAGATGAAACCTGAATTCAATTCCTCTACATGTCAGTGTTATTAGAACTGAGTGACGATCCTAAACCGAAACTTTGAATAACGACCACATTAACTGCAACTGACAGCGCTGAATACAAAAAGGACAGCTGTACCTACAGCACGACAACAACACAACACCAAAAAGCAGACGACATCCCTGCAGGCGAGGCTTTTCAATTTCATCCCCAGCTTCTGCCATGCCGACTTTTATACTCTGCATATAATCTAATTGAATTTTCTTAGTTGTGTCCGGAGATTCTCAGAGTAAAGACAAGGTAGTGCAGCGAATACTTGAACACTTTTGATGAGAGAAACCACCGTGACCAGGCCGCCGGTCCCTCCAAAAAAAAAGAAGCAAAAAATGCAAAGAGAACCGTGGGATAAGCCGGTGCTGCCTCCATCTTGCTCCTAGCAACCAGCTCAACCTGCCTCATTAGCAGAGTTTTAATGGTTTGAATCACAGCTCACGTCTCAAACCACCTCAGTCAACACTTAAATTGGAGGATTTTATTGGACAAGGAACAAATCATATTAGATTTCTCAATAAAAAAGAACAAACTGTAAAATGTTCAGCCTTTGTTTTATCCCCCCCACCACCCTACTTAGCTCTCATTGATTCAAATAATTCTTTATTTTGGGCTTTGGCACATTTTCAATCTTGATGATAATGAAGAGCAAATGCCGGTTCATTTCTCCCAGCAGTTTCTGGCTTAAGCTGATACTTAGTAATCCTTTTGGCTCTTGTATAACGAGTGAAGTCTAGATCTTACTGCATGTGATCCTACTGGGGATTTAAAAAAAAAACATTTCTCTCTCTCTAACATCTTGTCAAATATGCTTTATTGACATGAAGGGTGATGCAGGGGTTATATTATCAGACAGAGCAGGATGAAATTTCAGTTTGGATGCCTCCTCATTCTCTTCCTCCTTCTCTTTTCTCCTCTCTTCTCTCTCTCTCTCTTAGCTTAAGAGGAATTTTTACCATGCGGTCGTTGCCGTTGCTTACTTTTTCTTTCATAAAAGTACCATCCTCTCCTTTCTTCTGAAGAAAAAATGTTTGAAAATGTGACTCGCATGAATCTTCCTAACGACTTCTTCCAGACGACCAAGTCACTTTTTGTACCAGCAACTCCCATTTAATGGCCCAGCATCACAATCCTCTATTCTGCCGTTTCTTTAAAATAGTGGAGCGCAGTATCAAGGTGCATATTTTCTCCGGCTGAAGCTTACTTTTGTGGCATTCTTCCCTTTTATTTTATATATATTTCATTGTGAATATGTGCAGAGAAACTTGAGAAAGGCAAGAAGCGATCCCTGTCATATTTTTCCTGACATTGTGTTTGGAATAAACCTTGGACCACTGAACTGTTACATCGACTGAAAGTTTTCACCCGAAAAAAAAAAAAAGTTTAACCAAAGGCAAATCTCTTGTGCGTGACATTTTGGACAAACAAAGGAAACAAAGGAGAAAAAAAAAACAACAACCTCCAACTGCAGACGCTCAGTGTTCCAGCAACTTCAAGAAGAACATGATTTGATGTCTCTGGAGGAAAAGAATAAACAGTCGACCCGACCGACGTCTGTACAGTCCTGAGACATAAATATCTCAGTATAGTGAAGCATTTTGAATCAAGCGGCCGGCTACCATACAATATTATCCTCTTGATGTCAAGATTCATTTGCTCTTGCTTGAAAACTAAAACTAAAACTAAAAAAACTAAATATAAATAAAAACAATCAAACAAGCCATATTCAGTATGTAAAAAGTGAAATAAAATATGTACTTGTGTGTTTCAAAGGAGGTTAAATCGAAAGCAACTGGACTTAGTTATTTGTCTAGGAAGACGTTTCACCTCTCATCCAAGAGGCTTCATCAGTTCATGTACGCATCTGACCAGGCTGGGACTGGTCCAACTATCTGGTGTGGAGACTCACTATTTAACCTCTTGTGTGGGCGTTCACAAGGGTGATGATGTCACTGGTTCCCATTTGTGCTCCAAGTGCCAACGACAGTCGTTTAAATGACTGCCTTTGATGGAAGGTTGGTTTCGACTTCGTTAGTGCCCTATTGTGTTATAACGACAGTCGTTGGAGCCACTTGCCACTTGTGAACAGTGGTTGTTCTTTGAGGCTAGATTGTTGATGAAGCCTCTTGGATGAGAGGTGAAACGTCTTCCTAGACAAATAACAATCTAGCCTCAAAGAACAACCACTGTTCACAAGTGGCAAGTGGCTCCAACGACTGTCGTTATAACACAATAGGGCACTAACGAAGTCGAAACCAACCTTCCATCAAAGGCAGTCATTTAAACCAGTGATTTTCAACCACTGTGCCGCGGCACACTAGTGTGCCGTGAGCTATCGCCAGGTGTGCCGTGGAAAATCACCAAATTTAACTTAATTGATCCAAACTAGTGATGCAAATTTTGATTTTTTTTTTTTCAGACCGATAACCGACGCTCATAGGCGATTATAACCGTTAACGAGTGAGATTCAGCACTCCATCGAGTGTCTTTGACTAGGCTCGTGCCGACCGGCCAGTCTCATTTTGTTTGCTTTTTATTTTTATAACACACGCGCGCTGCTCCCGCTGTGCTGCAGCTCATCCACGCCAGCGGAGCGCTCCTCTGCTCGTCTGTGCAGCTGCAGGTGAGTGACGGGGAGCCGGCTGAGAGCCCCTCCTTTTTATTTTAGGGGCACCGTCCTTATTCGTATTCACTCGGTTTTCCACACACACGTCATTTTAAACATGTGTGTGTCTCGTGTGCAGACGCAACGGTCAAATATGTATTGACGGACGAGCAACAACAATCATCATTTAATTATTTTATTTTGAAAATTGACCGGATTCTCTCGCCTTTTCTGTGCCTGACTTCCTGTCTGGTACGACCTGGTCTACCCAGCTTGACAGTCGGCGCTCTCGCTCGCGGCTCGCGTGAAAAATATAACTGAACCGATCTGAAGCGCTGCAGGCGCGCGCACTGTGCTCCAGAGCGCGAGATGTGCGACCAGGCAGTGAAGCACGCGTTGCAGGTTGCACTCAGAGTTTGTTCTGACTTTCTATCACAGGGAGTGCACAACATAAGTTTAAGTCCTCTCATGTTTGCTGTGAAATATGGCTGAAGGCACGAGTGGAAGTGTGCACGTGTTGACAAGCTCCTATGAGTTGATTGACAGCTAAAAAAAAAAAAAAGGCTTTGTTGAGCATCTGTGTCTGCAATAGTGACTGTCTGGCAGAGTTGGCTAATAAAATAGGACTTTTTTTATGTCAATGAGTGTAGTGGCAGAAGCCTGCACAGTGACCATTACTGAGTCAGAACAAACTAACTACACTGTAAGAGACAAAATGTGTATTATATTTACTGCATTAGGCTGCACTGTGTCATTTTCTAACATTTTTGGTTAGTGGTGTGCCGCGGGATTTTTTTAATGAACAAAGTGTGCCGTGGCTCAAAAAAGGTTGAAAAACACTGATTTAAACGACTGTCGTTGGCACTTGGAGCACAAATGGGAACCAGTGACATCATCACCCTTGTGAACGCCCACACAAGAGGTTAAATAGTGAGTCTCCACACCAGATAGTTGGACCAGTCCCAGCCTGGTCAGATGCGTACATGAACTGATGAAGCCTCTTGGATGAGAGGTGAAACGTCTTCCTAGACAAATAACTAAGTCCAGTTGCTTTCGATTTAACCTCCTTTGAAATACTATGACCTGGGCAAATGAGAATATGCACCGGCCTACTTGTGTGTTGTTTATGAGGGAGCAAACACTGGTGCAGCTGAAAATGTAAAGGAGCAAAAAACGCCTCATTAATATTTTAGCAGCATCCGATCTGAGATATCACTCGACGGGCGGATCAGAGAACAGCGTGCGAGTCGTGTTATCTCCTGGTTTGAGAAATCTAGGAAGGAGGGAAGATTAACTGAATTGAGATTAACAAAATTCAAGGGTCTAAACTGTTTGAAATACAAGAGGTCTATTTTTATCACCGTGAAGATTAATTCAGATGAAAAAACCTAAGGAGCTGCTGCATTAACCAAGGTGAAATACGATGTCAGGACCATTAACATCTTCATTCTGGATCATTTTGCAATGTAATTACTACATGTGGGCAAAGTATAGGACACACATCTTATATAATAAATATACTATTTACATTTAGTGTAACTTTTATAATGGTTTGGGAATGCTCTTCTCCACAATCATCTATATACTGTAGTTATAACTCTTCCCTGTTTCTCTAATAGTTAAAGCTGAAGTTCAGTCAGGACACTCACATCAAGGTTTTCACTATTAATTAAAATACTCACTGTTGTTTGGCTGCACACACCCATGTGAAGCTCTGGCACAAATCTGATTAAGCTGGACACAATGACTGTCCCTGGGTTGTATTAAAGCTCAGCATAGATGAAATTCAATGACATGACACTTTTGGATTTAAATCCTTTCAGTGTGTGCAGGGAGCTACCAATCTGGAGCATTTCATCACATGACGCAGAATCCACACAATCTATTAGTTTTTAAAAACAGCTTTAAACTTCGATTTAATCAAATGGAAAGCAAAGAGATGAGTGAATGGCTTTAGTACTTTATAAAAAAAAATTGAATAATGCCATGCCTGCGTCTGCTATAATGAAATATGCATCAGTTACAGAGGCACAGCAGCACATTTATTATGTCATTACTTGTTTTTATCCATTATGTCGTTTTCCTGCTGTTAGAAACTATGAATTAACTCAGCACTTCTTCTCCTCAGACCCTTTGATTTCACTGCTACCAGTTCACTGACACTGCTCTGGAAATGCACATGGATTTATGTTTGGATATTTGGTGCTGTATATTGATGATGACAGGCATCAGCATCAGGAGAGAGTGTGCAGGGTGCATGAAAGTTTGGTCATTTCTCAGCCGGGTGCGATCATTATAGTGCATTAATACCTACTACAAATGATATAGGGAAAGTCACATTTCACTAGCTGTGACACGTATAACACTTAATTCTGCTTAAATGACTGGTAAACAAACAAGCTCTCCTGCATACGTACATATCATTATGCTATATGCACATCTGTGTATCTTTGCAAAGGAGTTTAAATGATAGTCCTCAATAACCAGGCGACCGCCACGTGGAGGGAAAACATAGGACATGAAAATCAAGGTCAAAACTTTTGCTGTCGATTTGAGAATCCCATTTTCTCTCTCTTGAAATAATTTCACACATTTGTCACTCGTCCCTGTTTGAGAATATTCTTCCAGTCGACGAGTGCAGGCAGGGGAAATGAATCTGATAAGATGATTGGTCTAACTCTTCTTCTTTTGCTTTGCGACAGATAAGATGCCCATCGGCGTCGACTCGAGCGCTGCACAATTAATCAAACCCACAAGGCCGCGCCAGATTTTTTATTTTTTTGCATGATACGAGTGGCAACTGGTGCACAGTGGTGTCAGAAAGAATACAGAGCTGCTCTGCAAAGTGCGAGCAGGTTGGCAGGTCTGAAACAATATTACATGATGACTCAGTGGGCTACGGTGGCCCAGATGGGAAAGCAACAACACCAATACCAACTAAGCCAAATGGTTGAGATTTAAATGAGGACAGAGTTTGAGAACTGGCTGCTCTGATCCATAATACTGAGTCTCATCTAATAATGAAGTATTGACTACTGAGCGCTCGTGGATCGAGGGATGCAGCTGCTGTGATACTAGAGCTGCTGGATTATGGAAAAAATCATAATCACCAATTATTTTGGTCAATATCATAAACTCTGCTAAACTGTGCATGCATGCCTCTTTCAGAATGAAATCCCAGTAGTCTAGGCTTACTTGCACAAATCAAAATGATATATTCATCTTTTTTTTTGCCTGATTTCGTGATCGTTTGGAGCCAAAGTCGATGTCAAAATGTGATTAATTGCACAGGCCTATGTGATCTCATAATAAGATGGTACCTGGTTGTGCTTTTCAAACCTTCACTTATTTGGCTTTTTCTGTTCCCCGTTGAGCTGCGTGTGACATTTAAAGAGGAACTCTACAAGTTTTTTACCTTAATTAAACAGCTTCAGAGTAATTGTGATGGTTAAATGACTTGTTACAAGGGAGAATAGAGGCTCTCTGCCTTCCACCTAGCGTCTCCTGCAAGAAAACCAAGCCTCCCAGCTCACCCCGTAATCTGTAATCTCTTGTTAATGTTACCCACCCACCTGGGTAGACATTGCTCCACTGATTTCCTTCTCGCTGGTTTCATTGAAAACAAACGCACATGGCCGGGGTGAGGGTTAGCTGTGGGTTCTTACGACAATGAAAATATGTACTCCAAAACGGTATGGGGAGCTCCGTAGAGATTAAAAAAGGACCAAAACTGCGAAAAAGCAATGCGGACTTGCATAAATTCCCCTTTAAAAGTCATTAAAGGAGACATATTATTCCCCTTTTCCACAAATTAAAATAGTTCCCAGGTGTCTTAAAGACATGTCTGTGACATGCTTCGGTCAAAATACCCCAAGGATCAAACATCACAGCTCTTTTCATCCTCTCAAAACAGCCCTGTTCAGAACGGCTGATTTCAGTTCCTGTCCCTTTAAATGCAAATGAGCCACTGCTCGCCCCGCCCCTTCTACAGGTCCCAGGTAGGGGTGGGATTATGCAAATTCGAATCCTAGTTACATCACTGGAAGACAACTGAGGAAACAGCTCGTAAAACCACATGAATTTCAACATATGGGGAGCCTGAAAATTAGATTTTTTTTTGTCAATTCTCGCATTTTGGGGGCCGGAAGGCAAGACAAACACTCAAATATATGTTAAAGAGCTTTCAAAAAGTGATATTTCCATAATATGTCCCCTTTAAAACCAGATAAATGTGGCTGATTTCGCCCTATGAAGCCCTATCTCTCATCACAAAATAAAAAAAACAACAACACTGAGATGTTGTATACACGAAACTGCTTTTGTAAATGTCATCCGTCTCTTTCCTCCCTCTCCATCCCTGCAGGGAGCCTCAGCATCACTCCGTCCCGTACCACTACTACGAGCCTCGAGGCCCGGACGAGTGCGCCATGTACATTTCCCACGAGCGCGGTCGGCGGGGCAGCCACCACCGCTTCATCACAGAGAAACGCGTCTTCGCCAAATGGGCACGGACGTTTGACATCCACTTCTACCAGCCGGACTGGAGCCCCCCGCCTCTACCGGCCAACCGGACGCTGGAGGGAACGGTCACCACGACAGCAGCGCCCTCGGTTCCCCAGAAGACGTGACCGTTTGCTGCAGGCCAAGACGAAATGAGTAGAGATTCATGTGAGAAAAGGACTGAGGACAGGGTGCTAGACCCTTAACATGAAGTAGGCATGAACACGTGTTACCGTACCACAGATGAAGACTGACTCTTGTTGATCCTGCTGGACATTTATAGTTTGGAAAACATCTCTCCGGCTCCAGCAGAGTGTTTTGTTTACTGCACCGAACCAGTACTACATCCTTTTATGAAGAAACCCCTGTAAAGTGAGATTATAGGAGAAGGCAACGCTGTCACACACTCCACTCTTCAATGCATGCAGTGTCTTACTGTTGATCCTCCTGGTCTTTGTGCACATGTGTGTGAGAGAGAGAGTGTGTGTGTGTGTGTGTGTGTGCATATGTTTACCAGAGGAATCACAGGGGACACAAGTTGGGCTCTCCACACACAAAGCCTCTGCTGGATGAAGGCTCTACACAGGATCCACTGCTTACAGCCCATTGAAAAGAAAAAAATACCATTACAATGCTCATAATCTCACCATGTAATGCTGCTGCTGCTGAGAGAGCGTGTGTGCTGAATCATAATAATAATAGCGCAGCCCCGGTTTAAATTTGGCCATTTGAAATTATGATCACTGCTCAGACGTCTTATTCTTCTGAGGTTTTTTTTTTTTTCTTAAGATTGAGGTCAATTTTGATGAAATTATTCAGACTCCTGTGTCACCGTGTAGTGTAAATCACTTTCCTGACTTCTACACTGTGTGTCAGACGTGCATGTTGAAAAAAGACAACTAAAGGGGTCACACAAGTTAAACTTTGCAGCTGTTCCTGGTTCACAGAGGTCCCTCCCTGCCCCACATACACACACACATTCATTCATTCATTCATATGTATCATACGGCTTCGTCGGCTCCTGTCACCAGTTAATAGTGCGATTTATATAGCTACAAGCTGGATTTCCATGTAAATGCACAGCCATGTCACACAAGACAAGTGGGAGATTAAGATCGAGAGCAGGGGACGCTGCAGCTGCATCCATCCCACTATATTCATCTGCTGCCGCCTGTGTGAGTCTGAATCACCTCGCCTGGGAATTACACCGTTTGGAAGACGACCAGGTTTTGTGTTTCTTTCTTTTTTTTTTGTTAAAATGATGAGTATGTGATCTGTCACTCTCTCGATTGTGTTTCATATATGCACCCCTATCATTTCCATGGGAGTATATGCTACATGTAAAGTCCTCGCTCTGTCCTTTCTGCTCCGTCTCCTTGAATAAGAACCAGGTGTCAGTCAGGAGGAAGTGATGGTTAGTTTAATGATACGTCCCGGTTATGAGTCCCTGTTGGTTTGAGGTTTGGTTTTTTTTTTTTTTGCCCTGGGCTCTAATGTGAGTAACGAGCGGACAGATGCTGTGGCTCAGATACAGAGGTGCTGTTTCCTCTGTGACGAGCACACGAACGCTTTTCACACTCCAGCAGCTGCAGGAGTGGTGCTACACTGTACGTCGCCTGGTTCCTCAGAGCTGCTGACTTTGTACTGTCGCACAGACCTGAGATGTATGTGTTGTGTGTGTGTGTGTGTGTGGATGTGTGTGTGGATGTGTGTTTTCCAGAGATGCTGACTCATCTGCGAAAAGGCTGTGTGCAATTGTATTTATTAGCAAGAGTTCCTGCCTAATTAACTCTGTACTGAATCACAGTGTGTTACTTAGGGGCTGCAATTGCTCATTATTTTCGCTCTCGATTCATCATTAAGGTCTTTAAAATGTCAGAAAACAGCGAAGAAATGCTCATCACAAGCACCCAGAGACCAAGGTGACATTTTCAAATTAACATTTCCCAAACGCCAAATCATTCACTTTACGGAGAATAGCAGTAAATCCTTACATTTCTCAAGGTGAAACCAGAAAACGCTTGACGTTTTCTCCTCGATAAATACCTTAAAGGCATTGTTCGACATATTGGGGAATATAGTTCTTCACTTTCTTGCCAGGAGAATGAAATGAAAAACACAGATGCTTCTTTCACGTCAGTGCAGTCAAAATGTAAAGTTAGAAATGACACATTATCCAAAAGTAGGACAACTAGATGTTTTTTTATGGCTCAGTTTGTGTGTAAAGTGTTGGTGGGGTCACATATTTACTGTACAGACTTGACAGCAGCATCAGTTCAGACATCTAAATCTTGGCAAGAATTAGCATCTCCCAAAATATCATACAGCAATTAATCACGTTTCGCTGCTGATTAGTTTTCTGTTCCTCGACTAATTGGTCGTGTCAGCGCCGATGTTGATCTGTTTTCTTGTCTTTGTTTTTCTTCTTTTTTTGGCACATAATGGAAAATGTCATTCCACTCAATAAAATAATTTTTTTCAGGACTCTTGCGTTGGAACCGTTTCTATTTTTACCAATAACAAATGAATGACAGTGAGTCATAAAATGAGCTTCCTCTGTATTTGTAAGCAGCAGCAGCAGCAGAGATACGGATATGAAGCATGGAGGATGGGAGGCCGGTGACTCACCTTCACCCTCCACTGATGGCAGCTTTCAGTTTTGCCTTTCAATCTCTGGTCTCTGTCTGCTCGCGACATCAGGCCGTGTCATACTGAAATAATAATGAAAGACAGGCAGCGCTACAAGGTCTCCTCATTACTCCCCAGAGCTGCAAATAGATCCCCGACCCGACCACATCCTTCACTGAGCGCAGGGGCATTTTGTGTATTTGTGTTTGAAAAAAAAAAAAAAACAACACTACTGCCTCATCACCTGAAGGCAAAGGGAATATAAAGATCGAGAAGATGAAGGGGAAAGCAAGTATTCAGCGGAGAGTCATCAACACTTCAATTATTAAGACAGCTTAGCCTTTACCAGATCAATAAACTGTACTTAATATGCATTGAGGAGAACTGATGGCTCATTATACACCAATCAGCCACAACATTACAACAGGTAATTGGTTTTAATGTTGCGGCCGATCGCTGTGTTTTTTTGTCTTGGTAAAACTAAATTCATTTTAAATAACATTATTGATGGTTAACGATGAAAAAACTGTTAGTTATTACAGTGATGGATCTGCAGTAAAGGTATTTCGAGATATTGTTTTGATTGTACAAATTGTTTGGTTTATAAACAAGATACCTGCAGAGTTCAATAATGCTACATTTTTAATTCCACATGAAATGCAATTTAATAAAAAAAAATGAAAAAAAAAATCACTCAAAAGCGTTAAAATATGATGAAAAAGAAAACAGTTTGGACAATTTGGTATTTAATTGTTTATTATAATGTCACTTTTCTTAGCACTTCCCGACAGTATTCTGCACCCAGACAAGACAAAAAATAGTAGACGCATGGATTAAAAGGATTAAATTATTAAATTAAGATTTTTTGCTAAGGTCAACTCAATGAGTTTCCACACAGCACAGCATCGTGATCGCTACAGGTCTGATGGTGTCGACCAACACTACACATTCAGTTGATAGTTCAACAGTTCACCAGTTCACCTCCCAACATTTACCCACTTACTTAAAAACTTTTCTTTTAATTCCAACATACACAAAAGGCTTTTGTCTTAGGTGAAAACTGAATTTCACACTTTTTAGCATCTGATAAGTAATAACAAATAAACCCACAGTGCAAAAGAGATTCAGTTTAGAAAACCAAAACTTACCCAGTTCACATCCACATAAAACAGGCAAAATCTGAAAACGTTGAAGCTGAAAGAAGCTTCAACGTTTGAAAGAAGCTGAAAAACCAACTTAATCCACCAGTTAACAGAATGATTGTTTATGTGAGTATGACATGATGACACACACTTGTCTAAACTAATGTGTTGAAGAATTAAATTGGGACTTGAACAAATAGTAGAGCGTGAAAAAAGTAGAAAAAAACCCCACAAATATTCTGGAGCTTTCGGTCGTGTTACAAGATCTTCTTCAGTCGGTTGTTGGGAATCGCATATGCTCACATTTCCATTTTCTTGTGAGCGCTTCAAGGACACGTTGTCGGGACAGACAGCTCATTCTTCACCTCGGAAACAACAGCTGGTGAAAAAGATCGGCTGTCGCTAAAGCTCCCGTCTCCAGAGTCAAAAAACAGAACTCGGGTCTCATCAGATTTCATCTTCATCTTCCTCACCGGCTCTAAACGTATAAAAAAAAAATGATTTCCGAAAATTTACCATACAGATGTCGCTTATATCACGCAGCCCTCTGTTTGAATTCTTCTCTGCTTTCTTAGTTTACACTTGGCGTGAAATCGACTTTGCATAAATGAATGAATCTCAAACAAAGCAATCTGGACAGAGATGGGGAAGCTGTTCATATTTATTACTGGGCTTCGTGCCCAAAGTCAGAATGTGAGTTTCTTCCACATTCATTTATTTTGGTCGTCTCACTCAAACTCTAAGAAAAAACCCAGATGTTAAATAAAAAAAGCTGATTAAAAAAAAGCAAAGTGCAGTTGAGTGTGACTTTATGCCACAGCTATTGTTACAGATGAGCGTTAAAATCCGCGACTGCTAAAATTACTGTTATCATTTTGGGGTAATTGATCGACGTTACAAAGGCTCGTTGACAGTCGAACGGTGGGAAATCCAGAGTTTCCATGGAAATTGGACAACCTGTCAGGCGCACACGCTGTCACCAAACACGCCATCATGTGTGCGGCGTCCGTGTGTGTGTTTGTGCGTAAATCATTACATTTAGCAAGCTGCCACGTGGGGCTAAAGTCGACGCTGCTCTTCTAAAAAAGATACACACACCGGGTACGCGTTTGAACAACCTGTGTGACATATTCAGATCATCCTGCCTGACTCTACATCCCTCCTCCCCCCTCGGTGGAGACTGTTGCTCTGATATCGTCCTGTGACTGGTTCCCCTCCGTCTCAGTCAGGTGTGCAGGATGACAAGACACTGATCTCCATTATCGTAAAGAAACCATAGCGACAGAGCAGACAGGAGAGTCTATCAACACGCCGCAAGGTGGAGCGTCTTCAACTCCGTCTTCAACTCCGTCTGCCGGAGCCAAAGTTGAAGCGAGGGCGGTGAGAGGGGGGGCGGGGGAGGCGGGGGAAAGAGAGGGGGGGGCTCAAAGGAGATGAAGTCAATTTTGAAGTGGGTTTAAGAACAAACAAACCCATCTGAGATAGGCTGGCTTTAATTTTATTGTATATCTGCTGCCAGCCTGGTTGGTATATACGCTGCTGTATACTGAAGCTTGAACCCATTTGTGGCTGTGTATTATTTTGAAATACAAGAGTGGAAAGAAAGGGGGAGTAGGAGGGGAGGAGGGGAAGAGGAGGGGAGGATGAGGAGGGGGAAACTGCTTTTAAAAATTGTTTGAAATGTTTCCAGTAAGAGAACAACAGAGCAGGTGTGTAAGTCAACTCGAGCGGCACCGATTTCAAGGGTGTCTTTGTGGTATAAAATAAGATTAGACTATCAGCTCTGCCAGGCATACCTTCAAGGATGTAAGTGTAAAAGCAGATCTCGACTTTAAACAGCATTACAGAGTAATTAAGGAAGCTCAATATCGTTTCAAAAAAAAAAAAGAGAGAGAGGAAAGGTAGTTAAAGACAAATGTATTCCTTTTGATTCTGCGTTTCATCTTTAATCTTAGCATCAAAAATCCGACCAATTGAGGAAATAAAATGTGCTTCCAGTCTCTTAAAGGAGGAATGGAATTACAGGAAGTGGGAAAAGAGGGGGGAATAAGTGTTGCATAAATAATGTATAAGAAAAAAAGGTACATGGGCGGCTGACGCAGCAGCTGCCTTTCCAATACTTATGCTTTCATTTCTGGCTCCATCTATTTTCCCTCTTCAGACTCGAGGGAGAGTGGCAGTGCGCACCTGATGGGTGGGCCGCGTTGCCACGGAGCAAAGATAAACTACCGGCGGTTCAATTCAAATGTTTTGAGCATCAGTCACTCCCACCTTCAACAATGAGCCTAATGCAGAGTGGTTGCAGATGGAGAGAAAGGCAGAGGGAGGAGGAAGAAGAAAAAGATGGGGGAAAAAAAGGAGTGGGGGTAGAAAACACGTCCCCGTATAGACGAGATTCATTTGGGACAGCCGGCAGCTTACTAGGTTATCACTCACTTATCGCCGCTGTAGCGCGAGACGCAGAATGGCCGGGGAAATAGCTGTCCATCACCCAGAATACAATCAGCAGAGTACAAGGCTGGGGAGCTAATGGATGTTTCCACAGGGAGGGCAATTTGGTGAATGGGAAAGTGGATGGGTCCATCACGCGAGATGGGATTATGTGCGATTGTTATCCTTCACGAGCGTGATATGACGGTCAAGGGGTGTAATGTATATGGACAGGGGAGACATTAAATAGTAATCTCTCCGCGCCGCTCTCACAGCCAATCAGCCTGCCCTCATCCCACATTTCCCTTTTTCTGACCGAGCGGATGTTCTGAGTAGCACTTAAACAAAAAAGAAAAAAGAAAAAAGAAAGAGGCGCTGCCGCTGAAATATGCAGAGCAGCGCGCACTCGAAAATAAATTAAATTCTTATCTGCAGACTCAATTCAGTGCATTTATAACCAAATCAACTCGATTATGCTATGGTTGGAAAAAAACAGAACTTTCGACACAAAAAATAAATAAGTTTCAGTGTTTTTCAAAAAGACACAGAGAAGAAAACTGGTTTCGCAAATAACAACAGCAGCAGCAGCAGCAGCAGCAGCAGCAGCAGCAGTGCCGCTACTGGAGTGGAAGTGCCCATGCACAGGAAAGGGCTTTGCATATTTGATGCACCACTTTGAAGTATTTGTCCCGTCTTCTTTGTTACAAATGAAATAATACACACGCAACTGTTTACATTTCATCCATAGAGAGCAGTCATCCCCAAAGTTAAAAGAGGAAAAACCAACAGCATCACAGTATCTGGACGAGCAGTGTGTGGTGGTGCCGCCTTCATCGTCTTTTCCATTTCCAGGAAAAATAAGCTGCACCTTCCATCTTCAGTAAGAAAAAAAATAAAGAAGAAAATATAACGAGCTTCTGGTCTGGTCTGGTCTGATCTGGTCTGGTCTGGTCTGCAGCTTCGAGTCCTCAGGTGTCCTGCAGCGTTCACTCAGAAGATGTGTTTGAGGTGCTTCATGCCGTAGGTCTTGAAAAACACCAGGAGGATCAGAGTCCACAGGCCCAGGATGAAGCCATCAGGAGGATGCCAGTCTCTCTGCTTTGGTTTCTGTGGGAAGGGGAGGGGAGGGGGGGGTGAGGCGAGGTAAGGCGAGAGCAGGATCGGGTGGTGCGGTGGCGGGGGGAGGGAGGGAGGGAGGGAGGAGAGCGGGGGCGGATGGAGGGGAGGAGGGAGAGATTGCAGGTTAGTAATAGTGTGTATATTTCTCCTGTTGAGGCCACGGCTGATTGTTCTGTCATTCACACAGGCAGGCAGGCAGACGCAGAGTCACACATAGGCTCACTTTATCTCTACAAACACTTTATGTACACTATCTGTTGTTTCATGCACACATACACACACACAAACACACTAACACAAAGGTTCGCACAAATAAAAAAAGAAAAAAAAAAAAGCGGGTGGTAAAGCTCATCAGTACACCTCCCCTGTCTCGTGTTGTCCCATTCACTGCCACATCATCACTTTGTGTATGATTATACTTTTAAATCTCGCCCATATTAAACATGCATCTCACAAGGAGCACATTTATATGCTAATGCGGCGGCAATATTCTGCGAAGAGATGAGATTTAACCTCTAAAAAATCTTCCTAACTCCTCCGCTGGCGACAAAGCTACAGATAGGCTGTGAGGACGCACTTAAGAGATTTCTGTTATCCGTCGCTATACAAGCTGTCATTATCCAGACGGGAAATCACTAGGCAGAAAAGGCATCCCCTAAAGCCAAAACCCCAAGACTTGGCAAAGAGGATGAACACACAGCGCGCACTCCAAGTCTGCCTGAGTCATAAACTATACACACACAATGGTACACCGTCACACAGGACAGGAAAAGCTGCTGCACCACAGCTCCACAGACGTCTCTGTCTCTCTCCGTCTCAACTCTTCCCAGTGTATATTTCCTCCCTCTCCAGCTCATCAACACACTGCAGCAGGAGCTGGATGAGTCAGACCGACAGGCCACAGGTGTGAAGGTACCTGTGTAATCTATAACCTGCAATACCATAAAGATGAAGTCTCAAATAGACCGAGGTCTGGCTACAGGTTGGAGTAAATAAAAAAGTCTGTCTCAATTAGAAACCGAGTCGATTTTCTGTGCAAGTTCTTGTGAATGTAGAAAACCTCTCTGAAAAATTAAAAAGTTGGTGTTGAAGCCCGGACACGACGAGGCCGGACTCGTGAGCATTAATTCTTGGTCGAAACAAAATGAAAAAAAAGGGGGGAGCCTGTGGCCCGACCCTGAATTTGTAGAGTATATACAGCAGGGAAAATAAGTATTGAATGCGTCAACATTTTTCTCAGAAAATATATTTCTAATAAAGCTACTGACATGAAATTTTCACCAGATGTCGGCAACAACCCAAGTAATGCACACATACAAAGAAATCCAAACATTTATGTACATGGTTCCTACACATTTGAAATGTCCAAATTCCATACTTTTTCCAGACCCTAATTTCCAGACTTCTCTGTAAAAAAATTCAAATAATTTGTGATATTTAAGTAAATAGATGTGCATAAAATATTAAAAAAAAAGCATGCAATATATCTTGTTTTCATTATTCGGAATGTGTATGCCCTTATGCAACCAAATAATTTCCAGAAGATTGTTGCTAAGTACAATAGCACATACAAATAACCTCAGATAAGACCAAAGCAAGATAAGATAAATAAAATAAATATATTTCCATACAATAGTTTCCATTTTCCATACTTTTCCAGACCTGGAAATGTATAAAATTAAATTCCATACTTTCCATACTTGCGTAGGAACCCTGTATGTCCATAAATTAAGTAATGTGTAATAATTAAAGTGTTAAAATATTGGACACATGAAGAAAAGGAGGAGGTGCAAAAAGGTTTGGAAAGTCAAGAAAGCAGCTGGAGTCTGTCAGTATTTAGAAAGTAATCCATATCAAGTAATATCAGCTGGTTTAGTCCAGTTGACGCCTATGAAAAGGTTTCTCATCACTAAGGTGTCACACAAGAGGCGTCTCATGACGGGGAAAAGCAAAGAGCTTCTCTAGACCTTCAGAAACTGATGTTGCAGAACAAACTGATGGCATCAGTTACAGATGTGACCGGGTCCTCACAAGATTTCTGAGAGAGTAAAAAGAAAACTAAGAAGAGTCGTCCAAGAGTGAAGGAGACTGACAGAGATAGTGATGTTTGATACCACAAATTTTCTTTCTGAGTAAAATTCAGGCTGGTATCGGCAATACCGATCCGATACCGATACTTTGTGCAAATACACCTAATGTGCCTGGTAAATCAAAAAAAAAAGTAGTGTATTTCAAGTCATAGCTTCCTAAGGATACAAGACATCAGAGTAACATATGTATCTATTTATTTTAAACTCTGAAGTATATTGAGGTAGTGGCCTCATTTACAATATAGCCAAGCTAATACAACAACTGAAAAAACAGAGAACTCACACAATCGTACAAAATATGTGAAAATGGTGTTTCAAACACTAAAAAAAGAACATATTGTAAAATAATAAAACCATTAAACCAAAATATTATTTATAATTTTCCCACAGATATCTGTCTTCGCTGTTTGTGGAGCTGAAATAGCTCCACACATGACTCCTCTTACGATCTGCCATTGACTCTGTCTACACAGACTGAGACAGACTGACTGTTGAGTGAGCAGCGGGTTACGCATTACGCACTTACCCAGGCAGAAGAAAAAGTAGTTCCTAAAAACTGCATGTCATTTAGACAAGGTCTCAATAGTTTAGTTACTTTCCACCATGTTCCTGTTAATGATATGCATGTATGAAGTATCAAAAGTATTGATATTTTCATTTGAGAATCGATTTTTGAGCACACAGACCTGGTATCGGAAGTATCGATATTTCAGTATCGATCCGCACATCACTAGACAGAGAGCTTTAGACAGACCTGCAATTAGCAGGTACGGTTATAAAAAAAACAAAAAAACAATGAATAACGCATTTAACCGCCATGGCCTCTATGCATGCTCACCATGCAAGTCTGTTGACGCGTTCAATACTTATTTTTCCCACTGTATTTGGGTCGTTCGGACCGGCCGGGCCCGCTCAGAACTCCAAATGACTCCAAGTGTACTCGCATTATACGGATATACGCGGCTCTCGGCTGGATCTAATTTCGTCAGAAGGACTCGTAATGATGCCAAAGTTATCTGGGTGAGTAAATGAGAAATAAGGTCCAGATTGTAAAAAACTGAAATTGCCCTTTAATAATTTACATAGTGATACCAGATACCAAAAATATCATCACCACAATGAGAAAAACTCTTAGTGCTCCTACTATGCTGTAGTAAGCAGGTAGCAGGTAGCAGGTCAAAGACGTTCGTGCCTGTACCTGAGAGATTCAATACCAGAGTATCTCTCATTCAGCTTGAGTGACTATAAAATAACCAGAGTATGTGTTTAATAAGATATTTGCAGTGCAGATAGAGAAGAGCAGTAGTAGATTTAATCCTGATGAATCGTGGCATCTCGGAGCTCAAACTGTCTAATTGCCTTGAAATTTTCTACATAAATTGATCCGTACAACTCGAGTGGACGTCTGATATTTTTGCTGGATTTCACTTTTTCAGAAAAGTGATAAGTGCTGAATTGGCATAAGTAGCTACAGTTAGACTCGGTTTTCTGTGATTGCAAAGACAAAAATAAAAGCCGGGCACGTACTGTAGAAAAGAGTGTGTTAATAATAATAATAATAATATGCGTGTAGTAGTGTGTGGTGAAATTACCACCCACTGAGCTCCAAATGCCGGTAAAATGTGTCTCTGGCAGCTAAAAGCTTCCACTGGCTGAAACTGTAACACTTTAACACCTCAGTTATATTCAGTTTTGTTTTGTCCCAGTTGACCACTGTATAGTCTCTGTCCTCCAGCCAATCAAATCAAAGCTCCACAATGGCTGCGGTTCAAACAGGCTGTTCAGCGCCTGGCGATAATTCCCCTCCGGCTACACGGAGCGGCATTATCTCAGCGTGTGGAGAGGGGCTGATGATGAACTTGACCCGCCGTATTATACAGCAGGTCTTAAAATAACACGCTGCACCTGATTGTAATCACGGAAAAGCATTCGAACCGGCAAGATAACACATCTCTTGGAATAATAACCATCAATTGCTTTGACAGCTGAAAATGACTGTAATTTCTTATTAGTGCAAAAGCTCCTGGTAACTAATGCACCAAAAAAGAAAAAAAAAAAAACGTTAATAATTTCAGGAACAGTGTGTGTCTGTGCACTCGTGCCCACTGTGCAACCTTCTGTGTGCAGGGCAGCTGTCCTCTCAAGGCTGTCTTTTCAATCCAAACTCCTGGTTACGTGACAACGCTGCCAATTTCTAATGTAGAAAGAGTGAGGACAGGGAGTAAAATTGGATTACGTCTGACTCAAAATTTATTTAACAGCTCAATCAAGTCAAATCAATAGAGCGCCGCAGCCTGCCAGAATGCTAAAGCGAGAGACAGTGAGGCCTTTTGGAGTTGACACCGGCCCAGAGCTCCGGGGGCTTAAAGGAGAGAGTCAAGGCTGGAGGTCCAAAGCAAAGAGCTTCTCATTTAAAAGATGCATTCACACGGCGTATTGTAATTATTATATTCAGCTTGCATTCATTTATCATCCACCAGCAACATCCAACAATAACCACGGCTGAAAGAATTAAAAAAAAAAAAAAAAAAAAAAAAAGACTGCAGTAATATCCAGGAGTACAGGAGTTATGGGGTTGTGAAATGTGACTTTTCTACACACTGTATTCAGAAAGTCTTCACAACCCTTCACTTTTCTCCATTTTATATCTTATTATATTATATTCTACTGTGTTTTCCCTCCTTGTCAGTCTTCACATTCACCAATAATGACAAAGTGAAAATAAAATGATGTAGGAGTGGTTAAGGACGGGGTGCTGCAGCAGCATGACAAAATGTGAAAATAAAAAGCGAAGGGGTGTGAGTATTGTCTGGATGCGCTGTGTCTAAAAGTCTAAAAGAGTTTCAACAGACAGCGAACAACAACGACAACAACACCTCGTCTGATTTTCTCAACAGTGCTTTTATGGGAGCGATGGAAACAAAAGGAAACGTCTCAGACGACAGATTCTGGTCTGGTTAGCAGCACATCAAAGTCAAGCACTTAGTCCAAAAACAGCGGCACCGTGTTAAAGGCCCTGACAGCCGATTTCTCCAATCACTTTATAGAAAAATCATTTATAATGGAGTCTTTTGTGAACTTTAGTTTTTTTTTTTTTTTTGGTGTGACAGAGTTGGACCTTTTTTTCCTGTGAGCAGGATGGAGTTAGAAAATTGATGTAAGGTACTTTCACACATCAATCAGGATTATACATTATGAATCAGGTTCTGGTAACGCATGTGGGCTCGTTTCCTTGTGTTGCTAGGCAACGGCTAATCAAGTCTGATCAAACCACACCCACACAGTCCTACTCAGGCGGTTTTTGACTCCATGAATACCATCACATGTCTGTTATTCAGTGATACAGGAGAATGCTTCACATACTTAAAAGCACATTTTGAGAGGCTTCACACAGAATAATAATAGTGAGAGGAAATGAAATGTTTGTGAAGGACATTTGACATTGCAAAGTGGTTTATGGGATGGAAGGATTTGACGGGTTGTCTTAAAGGCAGAAAGTATTTCACTGGGGGCTGACGATACACTGTGGACACTGTTTTTAATATACATATTTTGTTTTGTTCAGTGAACATTATGAATATTGTATATGAATGTATTAATGTGCAGGCGGGTGGGCAGGGTTCTTGTTTCTGTTTTCATATTGGTCTTAAAGGGATAGTTCAACATTTTAGCAAATTGGTCCATTGCCAAAATCCCTATAGTCATAGCAGTAGGTTCGTTACCTTTAATTGTCGGTGCAAGCTATTTTTAGAACGGCGGAGCAGAGCCGCGAGCTGCTCAGAGCTACACTACGGAGGCTAATGGGATTTCTTGGTTTCCCTCATCAAACTCATCAAATACACAATCCAACAACTCCACAACGCTCTGGTGGACAAGTTGTGACCTGCACATTCACCACACTATGAGATAATAACACAACGTTACCAGACAGAGTTGTTTTAGAGGTAAATTCATACAAAACCGCTGATGCACGTTCCTGTCAGGGCAGTTTTTCATCAAGCAGTCTCTGTATTTACCTCTAAAACAACTCCGTCTCATAATGTTATGTTATTATCTCATAGCGTGGTGAATGTGCAGTTCACATCTTGCCCACCAGAGTGTTTTGGAGTTGTTGGATTGTGTATTTGATGAGTTTGATGAGGGAAACCAAGAAATCCCATGATCCTCCGTAGCGTAGCTCTGAGCAGCTCACAGCTCTGCTCCACCGTTCTAAAAACAGCTTGCACCGACAATTAAAGGTAACAAACCTACTGCTAAATGGTGCTAATGGACCAATTTGCCAAAATGTTGAACTATCCCTTTAAGTTACAGTTGGGTGGGCAGGGTTCTTGTTTCTGTTTTCATATTGGTTGTGCCACAGGGAGTCTTAAGCTTGTTTTGAGCTTGATCTGTGTAATGGATCGCAAGAGTATGATTTTGAACTTTTGAATTTATTTATTCATTTTTTTAGCATGCTGTGTTTTTGTTTCTGTCCTGTTTTGATTTGTGTATGTGTTCTTTGTTTTGTTTTTCTCCTTTTTCTTTATATATGTGATAATTCAGGTTCAAACTGAGGCCTCACTGCACTGAACAAGCTACATCTCTGACACAAACTAAAGGTCTGTCTGGAACAAGACTTAGTAGGGTAGTGCAACTTTTCATGAGCTACTTTTCTAAATGGAACTGCTAACAATACCGACGTGTCTGATTCTGGTTAATAACTTCAGTGAGAAAGCTGCTGCCGTCTTCAACTCAGAGATCATTACTGCGGTGAAGTACAGAGGACAGATAGACGGTGCAACAGCAGGAGAAACAGGAGGTGTTCTGTCCTGATTGTTATCCGGAGAGAGGAAGTGAAGAGGCTGAGCTCCTGCAGGTCAAATCAATAAGACACTGACCTCGACCTACAACGGTGAAACACCAAGGAACTCCTGAGGAATCACATTAGAGAGGCCAAAACAAAAACCAATCAGTTCATCTGTGAATCCAAGTGAGCGACAGGTTACCGCTCTGCCTTTCAAATATTCTTTCTATGTGCACCTTTCGATCACAGAGCAGACAGAAGATCAGGGAGCACAGCCCGGTCTAACACCGTTTCCTCCAGACGTACTCCTCTGGTACAATCAAAACATTTCGTTTTACATAACGAGCACATTTTGCAGCCATTGTTAAAGAACCCGTTTCCCGTCATCATTTCGAATGTCAGTCAATCCTGAAATGTGTGAGATTTGCTCTTCTTGCTTTGTCGAAGCAGAGGCTTCAGACCCAAATCCCAGCACGCTTGAGCTGTCGACCTCCATGTCGTCCCGTGTCAAAAGGACACAGAGCCATCACAGCAGAGATCTGTCCTACATGGAGACGCTGATATAATCATACGAACAGTCTGACAACCAGGACATGGCCACTGATCTCAAAACACAAACGTGTCCCAAATCCTAAACTCAGTGTTCGTTTTTTCTTTTTCTTTTTCTTTTTCTGCTGCTACTTCACTCCACAAGCCTTTAAATCGAGCATTACGTAACTAAATCTGAGTTGGGACACTTTCAGCAATCGACCGTGGTGACAAAGTGGTCGGCAGAAAGACGAGGGGAGGAGCTGAGAAAGAGAGAGAAACACCTGGAGGACGAGGCAGAGCTCGGCTGCAGATGTTCATAAGAGGAGACTGGGAGCTTATGGCCGTCGGGGGCAGTTGACCTCTGTGACAATGGTAGGAAGAGGTATGCGTGACTGCTACTGTGACTGTGTATATGCATGTGTGTGTGCGTGCGTGCGTGTGTGCATGCATGTGTGTAAAGCCCAAGTCCCTGGGGTAAGGAAGAGCAGGGGGAGATGGATCGACTGTGACAGGAAGCCACGTCAGCAGAGCCGGCAGAGAGAGAGGAGCATATGTCAAGAGGGGAGTGAGGAGAAAAACATTAGGAAAGAGGCACAGAGGAAAGAGGGCGATACAGTCGCATGAGCAAAACGATTTTTCTTCTTTTTTTTTTAAAGTGAAAAGTCATAAATACAACCCGTCTTATAATAAATGTTTTCACTGCATAAGAATTTGTCGCTTTTTTTGTGATTAACCGAACATACAGTAGGATCTATAGGACTGATGGAGTTTTGTCAGCCAATGTTTTTCAATGGAGCTGAACAATGTGCATATTTGTATTCTCATCAGAAGTTGTTGTGCTGTGGTTTCGGTCTGCATGGTTTTAATTTGCAATGAAAGTTTTTGAAAATGAAGTTGTAATTTTTTGCAGGGCTTTGGATCAGCACCACAATGTTTATTATGGTGCCAACAAGACCCAAAAATGTTGGTGTTTTGGATATTGCACCTGGCCATATAGCAACATTGATTACATTATTTTTACATAAAAAGCAGGTTTTTAATAAAGCGTCTCTTAAATATGTTTTACACATGAAAAAACAAACTTGTCATCACTCTGACAATGTTGACACTGTTTCTAAATGCTGTAAAAGCTGCTCCTGTTTCATTGAAGATGCATGTTATTTTTGATTTGGTGAATTGATAGTAATCATTATATACACCGTTATCTCAGTCTCAGTGTTGGCCATTGTGGCCTTTTGGTCCAATGCCGTTATGTTAACTGTGGTTTGTCCTTTGTTTGTACGATGAGTTCATGTTTGTCTGTATGTTTGGACCCCCTCGAAAACAAGATGATTCATCTCAAGGGGTTTATCCAAAAAAAAAAAGATATTTCAAACAAAAACACACAGCAGGAAGCAGCTGCAAATGTTCTGCACTGAACTTTAGTTTGGAAAAAAAAAAATTCAATACATTTTGAGATACTTTTGCTGTTTTTCACCACTGAATTACACCACCTTGGCTCCTGTGAGACACATTTGTCCAATAAGTTATCAGCTGATACTGTGACTTAGTGTACAATGGTGTTAGCCGTACTGTAAGTTCAAGGCTGCATCTTCAAATAGCTTGTTTTTATTAAACCAAAAACCAAACCTCCCAAATGTTACCATCATTTTAGAAGAACACAGAACATGTTTGAAATTCTATCTTGATAAATGAGACCAGAATAAGGAAAATTATCATTTTAGATTGAGTCATAAACTATTGATTGTTATCGTATTGTAGAAAATGAATTCTTCATCAATCAACTGATTAAATGACTGATACAGCCCAGAATGTAATATGCATGCATGTCATCATTACTTTAAAGTTTGATAGATAGATGCATACTTTATCTGGGCAAAAAAAAAAAACACAAACAGGAAATGTGTTTTATCTGCTGGCCAACACATGAGTTTCTGATGCTCAATAAAAAGAATGAATCTTCTCCTGACAAAGAAAAGCATGAATGAGTCAAATAAAATAAAAATATTGGAACAGCTGAGCAGAAAAAAGATGAAGCTTGTGTCGACCTTCACATGACGGCAGCATTCACATCCCACCAAGGCCAAGGACAGGGACCTACACTCGAGCAGCTCTGCCTCCATTACGCACACTTTGTGTTGCGTATTCAATTCACCGGTAAAATCAATTAAGGGCTACCCATCTGATTGATCGGTGCTAATTAACATGGCCATGGGGGGACGCTAATGGCCGTTGAGGGAGGTCTGAAACGCCCGGCCAAACACGAGTGCTCCCAAGGTCAAAACTGCTGCAAACTCACGTTGTGCAGAAGACGGGTGACAGAGCAGCAGCTATTGTACCCGGCTGCCGGGACGCCGCACTGTGCTGCCTTGACATTCAAACACCTCAGCAAGAGCCGGGATGGGATGATTATTCTCCCATAAAGGCATGTTTTGCCTTTAGAGAAAATATTATAGAGCGGCAGAGCTAATTCTAATTGATATTTGATTAAATGGAGGGAGCTTGTCCGACTGGGTCTGGCCCTGTGATCCGCACAATCCACAACATCTACTTTTGATAAGAGTCATTGTCGCAGCCTGAGTGAGGGGGGGGAAACAGGGGATTTGGCGGGCGATGGGAGGGAGGGAAAGCATTAATTTTCACTGTTTCCATTTTCGATTCTCCGGAGCCATATGGTGTGGCGTCAAGCTGGAAAAAGAACAAATAACAATTTGACGCCAGAGACCAGGACTCACAGCAGCGAGGGACGAGGGGGGAAAAAAAACAAAAAAAAAATACACAAGAGTAAAAAGAAAAGAAAATAGAGAGAGCTCCTTCTCGTTATTTCCAGAACTGAACATATTGTGATTAGACTTTGGCGACGTGATGAGACGTGTGAGGTTGGAAACAGAAGGTGGCAGGAAGAGGGGACTCACCCTGTCACCAGCAGCCAGACAACTGCCAACAGTGACAGGGCATTAATCAACTCCTCACATCCACGTATGCAACAAAAGGGAGGAAGTTTGTCTGCAGACGCCACGCAGCACGGCCTTATATACCCACTGTCACTCACTCTGACGACTTTATTTACAAGGCGTCGGCCGGGCTGGAAGCAAATTGAAAAATGTTTTTTCTTAGAAGATAGAACAGAGTGAGTGAGATTCGTTTTATTTATTTATTTTCTGGTGTATGGCACAACCGAAATCAGCTTCAGACGACTCAGATGATCAAATCTTAAAGAGATACGATCGCATCGAGCTCTTCAGACGGCGAAGGGGGCGCCACCATATAAATCTCATATCTCCACCTTGGAGCGCTGCATCCAATATGACAGCTAATCAAAAACAGGGCGAGCCGTCAATAGACTTGATGGACATTGGTCATTCTGCTGCGGTCCAGATGGAGTATAGTGAGGGGGAGCCGAGATGACTCAGTCTATCAGGACTCCCATCTTCAACCCAGCAGGAGCGCGAGCCGATAATCGAAATCTCTGGCAGGGGTCGCCGGGTTGACGAGTGTGTTTGTGCGTCGTACGTGTGGGTGCATTTAAAAAGACAGAGAGAAACAACGGCAAAAAAAAGATGTATGAAGATGAACAGACAGGGGAGCGGTGGAGGGAAGGGGGAAAAAAAGAAAAAGACAAAAGATTGAGCCAAGATATGAAGCCAAGTAGCAGACGGCAGAGGCTTAGCAGTGTGTGTGTGTGTTTCTGTGTGTGTTCATGCTTCCAGCAGTGCCATTGCTTCTACATATTGAAAAATTATAGACACAGTTTATGGGGGCTCCCTCTCTCTCTTCGTGGAAGCAGCAGATCTGAAACCAGCCTGCGTTGTGCTCGGACTCTGAAACAGTCACCCAGCTAATTTCCCAGAGTGCCGCTGGGTGTGGAGACCCCCTTCTGTTTCCATCACGATACTCAATAAGCGTCTGACAGGGCTGAGACCTGTGGTCGGCTTCGTTTCTCTGGGCCAAATGACTGCGACTTCTGTGCTCACAGTGAAGCCGATGTCAGTCGGCAACGACACGAGGAGACCCGAGGAGTTTTCTGATTTATTTTATTTTATTTTTTATTTCATTTTTCCATCACTTACTCAGTTCAGCTCGATATGACCTTTGCAATCAACACCAATAGTTTAGTATCCAGCAACAAACAGACGACAAAAATCATTTTCAAATCAAACGTCTGCAGCGTCAACTCTCCTTTGACAGATCTGACCTAATCAAACACCTTGTTTTTTTTGTGTTTTTGCAGTTTCATTTAAAGCGTCTGTCTCTCGCTTATATATCACACAGAGCCATGATATCTCCTTTCCTCTGTTTGGAAAAGTGGACTGGAAACAAGCAGCTGCTCTGACCCTCTGCTTTGACTTTTAAAGTCTCAGAGCTATTGATGTGACACTTGGACTTTAACTGATGCCAAACCCCAGTAGCTGAAATCAAGCCAAGTGTCACATCTTCTTTCCTAAAACAAATACCACATTTAAACAGCCCCACTTTTTTGCTATTATCTGAAATAACAATTCTTTGGAGGGACGGCAAGGTGATGAGGTCTAGTCAGTGCACCTAAGGCGAAGGCTAATTTATACTGAGCGAGGGAAGAGTCATTCCCATTTAGCTTTAAAAATGTACAACAAATCTCCAGTGTGAGGACTGAATTATCCCACTGCCACAGAGAAGTTTGACCAGTACGACCTTTCTGACCGACTGACTGTGACTGGTCTTCTACTGGTGTTACAAGCTAAGGTGTAGTGCTGCTGAAGCACACTCCAACGACCAGCTCATGTTAGTAAACTTGACACTGGTTATACAACCTTTAAAACCAGTCACGACTCAACCGTTTGACCACACTCATTCAAATGTAATTAATGATGAGTGGGGTAAACTCAAAATTTGTGGTGGGTGGACAAGCTGTTTTCACCAATAGATGTTGGTGGTGGGTTTTCTAACTATTATATTTAGATTTCTAGAGAGGATACAATCATAAACTTCTTCAAGCCAGGTAACTCCTTATACCTCACACGTCAAACTGGCCAGATCTGGCCTGCAATACATTTTGTGTGGCCCATGAGAAAATTTCAGATTTCCATTATTAACGGTCTGCCAGTGTAGCGCTCACACTACTCACACTACAAATCCCATAGCACACTGCAACAGCTACCGTACGGTCATGAACGAGAAATAGGCTGAGAAGCACCGGCAACTAGCTCTGTCTGCTCTGTTGACAACAAATCAGCACACAGACGTGCTCTCAGTCTCACTGATGCACACCTCCACTCAGCTCAGGACCGAACTCCAAACATACATGAACTTGCAGCCAAGAGGCCAAGTATCGGGACACAATGGCATAGGAAAAAAATAAATGTGTTTTGTTCCGTTATTTTTTTCTGAAATCACAATACATTTTCCATGTTTGACCCGCAACATACTTTGTGTTTGAAATTTTGGCCCCTTGTGTAACTGAGCTAGACACCCTGGTCATACGGTGAGTTGCACGAGTCCAAGCACCAAGACGCTGCACTGTGAGCCCACACAAGGTCTGCACTATAGCATTGGTATGATGCAAAGATGAAAGCCAACACGGAGGCAGCAGAGAGGAGACCAGACCACCAGATGACTTTGGATCAGGACTAGTGATCAGTGGCCCAGCTCAGAACTGACCAACACTGGCTTGAAACACGTCGGACATGTGACAGCTGTGACACTATTTCAGAGACACAACACCAGATCTAATCATTTCTCAATGTGAATCCTTGTTTTAAAGAGGAACTATGCAGGATTTTTAGCTTAAGGGGCTGTGTCCACCGGACGCGCTTTCAGCTCTGACAGCGCTCTCAGCGCTGCTTTCCCAGCGCTTAGCGCTCTCTCTCTCCCTCGTCAGAATGCCGCTGTTGCTAGGTTACAAAACGAGTCCTCTGACACTTCCGTGTTCCGGCCTTGTTTAATGTAAACACTACAACGAGTGTCAGAAATACACAATAGCATTAGCGGCAGCTTTTGACATGGACCCTGAGGTCGGCCTACCTTCAATACAAGTGTGGGTCATGATATAAACCGAGCCACGTCTCCGGTTGTGTTGCTGTCGGTAACGTAAGTCCCGCCCCTTCTTGATTCTGATTGGTCAGTGCGGGGAAAAGTGACATTGACGAGCGTAGCGCTGTTCTAAAAGTTGAACAGATTTCAACTCGAAGCGCTCTGAGCGCCGCGACAAAAAGAAGCAAGCGCCCAGGGCGTTTTACCGCCGAGGGCGCTGAGCGCTGTGAGCGCCCAACTCAATAGGGTTTGAATGTAAAATAGACGCCCAGAGCGCTGAAAACGCGTCTGGTGGACACAGCCCCTAACTATGCTACATTTTTACCTTAATTAAACAGCTTTGGAGTAATTGTGATGGTTTAATAAATGGCTTAACTTGACACGAGGGAGAATGGAGGCTCTCTGCCTTCCACGTGCCTGTCACTTCTTGCGTCTCTTGGCTGAAAACCAACCTTGCAAGATGTCATTTAAACGGGCCCTGTAACCCGTAATCTCTAGTTTATGACAGATTAAACTACACAAATGTACACATGGTAAGTTACATCATGTATGAAATATAACGTTATCTACTGCTCTACTGATTGCTTTCTCGCTGGCTTCGCTGTAAACAAATGCACATGGCCGGGAGGAGGGTTAGCAAAACAGTGGAAAAGCGACCGGACTTGCATAGTTCCTCTTTAACTCACAGGGTCCAAATGGAAGAAAAATGCATTATCTCAGTCAGAAACCACAGTCTGATAGTTATATCCAAGTTCAGACACAACTTTCACAGCACTAAAGAATAAAACCTGTCCTATACATCCGTCTTTCAAACTCTCACAGATACAACACTTGTATCTGCGTTACTCTCCTCAAACAGCATAAAAGGCCTCTGCTGTCAAAAAACTGATGAATTAGTTCAAAACATTGCTATGATGTTATAAGAACAAAAACCAATAGACTATTCATTAATGCACAGCTTTTTCAAAGTAACAAGGTCACATGCATTATGACACTTCAATGAGCTGAAGTGTAAATAAAGGTTTTATTAAGGGAGTAGGTCTAATTGACCCTTTGTCAAGGCCCCGCCCCCCACGGTTACTGTTGCTAGGTTGGACAAACAATGGTCACGGAAGGGTTAACTCCCATTGGAAACCATTGAAAATTAGGCAGATTTAAATTGCTTGTAAAGAAAATTTTAATTAACTTATGCATCAGAAAAATAGTGTCCATGATAGAGGACAGATGTGGCTCAATAGCGATTGAACGGGCATTACCTGACTTTTCCGAAAAATGGGGAAAAATCATTGTTTTGGTCACTCACTAGCTAGTAGCTAACGACGCTAGCTAACGTTAGCTACAAGCTAACGCCTAATCTCCGCCGATCTCCCGTTTTTCCTCGTAAAACTTCACAAAGTTCAAAAGACATTAGCAGCGGTAATGTTACGTTTGCTAGATAACTTTGAAGGTATTAGATCCTCTCTGTCTATGAACACGACCAGAGAGTGGACTAGAGAATGAATGAGCTTCAATAGCACTTCAGTACAGCCAGGGAAAAACAGGCTCACTGCACACAACAACAACAACAAACAAAACTTTGCAGTTAACCCCTGACCTATGCCTAGAGCTCCCCCTAGTGGACCACCCCCAAACCCTATTATTAAGCTCAACTAACAGAAGGTTTAAGTAATATGTTATACAGTACACATGGGCCAAGTAGCCTATGTTTATTGATGTCTTAGGTTTGGGGAATGGGATAAAAATGACTCCAGGAATACGTTACAGATATCGTGAGTTGCTATTGCAGGAACCCCAGGCACATTTTAACCATATTGAAAAATTATTAAGTAGTTTTTGCCAAAAAAATTGCTGTCTACCTATCTCGTTTCATAGGGTTTCATTCCAGGGTTGTCCAACCTTAGAATGTTGTGCAACATGTGACATGGGGAGAAGCGCTCTGATTGGTGGATCAGCAGACCAATCAGAAGGCCAACAAAGGGTCAATTGTTCAAGACAAGGTATAGATAGATATAGAGTGTCTTCCAGCTGCAAGAATGTTATATGTACACATTTAATTATTTATTCTCCGCTCTACAGCGTCTCAGGTCTCAGGTCTAAACCACGGTACAGTGGTTAAGAACTTCAAGCTCTGCATTTAATAAACATATTTCCACACTATAGCAAAAAAAAAAGTCATCATTACCATAAATTTCACAAATTTAGCAGCTATTGCAGGGATATTAGATAACACTGTGTAGAAGTTATATTACATATTAATGCGTGTACTCTCTGTATTTTAAAGTAGTTTCTCCGAGGCTAGATCCCGAATGTAAGCAACAATGACTGCTTTTGCCTGTGGCAGAGATTAAATGTGACTTTGTTGCACAAGTTGAAATGGTGGGTGTAGAAACAGCACTTTTAACAGGCTCGCCATATAATAGAAAATCTTACGAGTGTGATATAGGACCACCAGACGAGCTGCTCTGAATGCAGAGCACAAGGCGGAATAAGCAGGAATAGGTGTTCATTTGTGAAGGTCGGCCACCTGAGAGCCACTATCCATTCGAGAATGAGGTGTGAATGCACAATTCCTCGCCACAATCACGCCTATCCATTCAGCCGGATTTCACGGTGGGCCCCTACACACCGAGACCGGGAGGCACTCGCATTTCACACCTACAGCAGTCACCATAGAAACGGCACAAAGACATCTGTCGGCGGATGTTGTACATAACTTTCTGTTCTGTGTCCAAAAAAAAAAAAATGCGGGTGAGCATGGACACGCTTCAAAAATAATGAAAACACCGGCGCCTTAAAAATAAATGGCTGTGAATGTCAATGACACAAAAATATATGAGAAAATGTGAAAACTCTGTGTTTTATCATGAGGAGGAGCCGATGTCAGAGCTGCACGGATTAAACCAGCCTGGGCCATGTCGTTCTCACCTGTCCTTGGGTGTTTTTTGTTTTTTTTGTTGGTCTCTTACCTGATGAATGATCTCAGACACTGGCAGCTGGTCCACATATGAGTGCACCTCTCCTTGTAGCTCTCCATTCATAGCACTGAAAAACAACACACACAAAGAGAGAGACAAAACAGACGTCTTTTAGCATTTATCTGAAGTAAGTAAACTGCACATTGGAAACATTAAGCTTTTGTTGTGTGAGACACCATTACTCAGTGATGAAGAAAAGCCGTCAGGAAGAGGAACCGACTCCAGAGTCTCTGTTGGCAGCGTGTGAGTGTGTGTGCAGCAGGTGTGTGTGTGTGTGTGATTGACATATTGTTTCAGGGCCAAGTCAATGATATGCAGTGCAAATTGATGCAAATGAACCCATTTTTTTTTGTTTCTGCTTAATGAATGAAAACAGAAATCATCCTGAGGAACAATGACAGTCAGAATCATCCTGTTCATGGATGGATCCACTGCTGATCACGCCAGAGGAAGCTCTTCAAGACAACATGCAATAAATGAAAATGAAAAATATATTTAAAAAATATGTTTAAAATTTGAAGTAAAACAACTTAAAGGTATAATATATAGGTCGGAATTCCCCCCATCTAGCGGTGCGGTTGCATATCGGAACGTATTCTTGATGTTGCATTCACGTGAAATCGGGCAGAAGTCAGACAGACAACAAACGCTGCATGTAACAGGATAAACAAGCCTCTATGTGAACTGGTGGTCCGCCAGCACGAGGCAAAACAATACAGGCGTGACCGACAATACGTTGTCATGGTGATGTGGTATTGTTTTACCAGGGTATATACAGGAATCTTGAAGTTAATTTAAATACCTTTTTAAGACTTTTTCAAGACCTTATCAGTATTTTTTAATACCTCACCGCCACTTCAAGCTGTAACCATTCACATCAATGACACTTTTAACTTAACAGTTTTAGTTTGTGATTAAGACTGTAGACCACTTACAACAGAATTCAAAATAGGCTGGGATAATAAATCAAAGGAAAAGTTTATCAAAAAAGAAATAATGCTCAACTCCCAAAAACAAAAACTACAATCATGACAGTCAGGACATGTGCCTCAGCTCGTTTGATTTTGTTTCAGTAGGGCTGTAGCCGATATCCGAGTACTCGAGTACTCGCTCGACTTGGGCGGCATCCGAGTGCCATTACACTACTTGGATTCCATCAAAATTTAAGACTTTATAAAGTCCCGAAAAGACTTTTTAATACTTTTTAAGGGTCTTAATTTTCCCAAAATTGATTTATCACCTTTTAATACTTTTCAAGACCCCGCGGATACCCTGTTTACCGTCTTTCTCTGGTGGAGTAAAATTACATCCGGTTGGTTTGCCGACGGCCGTCTGCCTGATTGCACCTGAATGCAACACCAGTGCCTCCGTCCTTCCTCACACTACACAGTGGTGACAGTTTTAACAGGCCGAGCCCACAGCTCCGCTGAGTTTCCGTGGTTACCTACGGTCACGCTGCCACTGAACGTAAAAAATGGCGATGCAACATGGCCGCCTCGGTTCAGTACGTCGCCCACTTGCTTTCCTTTGTATGCGGGTGTGATTGGACTTCAGTGAAATACGTATTTATGAAAGCAATATTTGATTTTTGCTAATAAAAAGCCAAATAAGTTACAGACTGGGGCTTTAAAAATGTATCTTTCCGCGGCGGTGCGTGGCGCAGTGGTTAAAGCGGCCGCCCCCGGTTCGAATCCCGTGTCAGGCAGACCTTTCCTGCATGTCATTCCCCCTCTCTCTCCCCCTTTCCTGTCTATCTCTCACTATGTACTATCAAGTAAAGGCAAAAAAGCCCAAAAAAATATACTTAAAAAAAAAAAAAAAAAGTATCTTTCCAGCGTTATGAAAGCTGCAAACTCCCCGGCCTCCTCTGTCTTTCCCACAGTACTCTCCGCTCTTCAGTTAGTTTTTCTTTTACACCATCATCAATGCCGCGATCACTGAATGTTAGAAGGAGCTGCAGGGTCAACTTCCACACTCACATGAGGGTTTGTTGGTGTTCAATTTGTAAACAACCTCAGATAAAGTTTTGTTGTTGTTGTTGATGCTGCAGAGCCGACATCAGCTCTCCACAGCGTCTCATTCACACCCACCCCTGCTCTCCCGGTTGCTCTTTACAAGTTTATGCACAAAGGAAACACGAATGAAACTTTGACTATAAAGAGAGAGCCAATGTTGACTTTTGCCGTGTGGCACTGAAATCACCTGAATCCACAAAAAGGGAAGAATTCTGCCCAGGTACAAAACGTAATTTAATGTAGGACAAAGAAAGAGAGTTTTATATTGGTCAATATGTGCACAGACACAAGAAGGAGATCCAAGTAAAGGCTTTGAATAACAGCTAATCTGGACTGCAGTTTCTCCTCAAGCAGAACAATGAACCTGAGTCAGTCTGTATTAATCAACATTAGGTAATAGGCCTGTCACAAGTATTTCATAATCGCCTGATTGCAATTATTTGAGCTGACTGCTTTCATTTTGCATAACCGTTAAAAACGTTTCCATTCATAAACAGCTGGATGAAACCTCCAGAAATGTCATATGTCCAACGTTTGAGGTTTCAATGGTCCTCCCCCTTCTTCTTCTATGGTTAATGCCACATGATTGGAGCACCACAAACTGTTTATCTGCTTAATTTCTAATATTCGACGATCACATTTGGATGAGCATCTATTGACATTAGCATCCTGGAGTTAGTTGCAAACAGAAATGCAATTTTTATTTATACGTTTAATGCCAATTAATTGCTCTTCATCTTCTTCATAAGATGTACGTATATGTATTATTAAACCATGTTTAGGCTTACACTATAATAGTGACGGAAAAAAACAAATGACTGAATTAATCTTAAACTAAAATGTCATGGTTGTGACAGCTCTATTATTAGGTAGATCAATGAAACACTGTAACGTCTGGTCTTGTTTCATACGGTGACAGGTCGTTAGCTTGAGCTTCGTAGCATACTTTAGTCAAAATAAACATAAAAGAGCAAAAACAACAAAAGGAAACATAAATCATTGGATTGTAGAGGAGGCAATGCGTTTGTACTTGGGAGTTGTAGTTTTCTACATCTGCCACCAGAACTTAACTGACTAAAGGACCTTATGTTAGTGTGAGAAAAGTTAAAGGTATTAAGATGATAACTTGATGAAGATGTTTTGTACAAATGTGTTTTCTGAAAACATTACACGAGCTCTCCACTGGACAATGTTGATGTGTGAATCTCAGGTAAATTCATATGCAAGTTGAAACTACTGTAGTTGTTTTACAGGTAAATGCAGAAACTGCTTGCTGAAAAACTGCCCCCGACAGGAACACGCATCAGCGGTTTTGCATGAATTCACCTCTAAAACAACTCTGTCTCGTAACGTTTAGTTATTATCTCATAGCGTGGAGAATGTGCAGGTCACAACTTGTCCATAAGAGCGTTTTGGAGTTGTTGGATTGTGTATTTGATGAGTTTGATGAGGGAAACCAAGAAATCCCATGAGCCTCCGCATTTACCTCGAAAACAACTCCGTCTAGCGTAGCTCTGAGCAGCTTGCAGCTCTGCTCCGCCGTTCTAAAAATAGCTTGCACCGACAATTAAAGGTAACGAACCTACTGCTAAGACTATAGGGATTATGGCAATGGGCCAATTTGCCTATCCCTATCCCTAACTATCCCTTTAACATCTGGCCAGGGACAGCAGATGAAAATTAGCCTTGCTGGCAAACTCAAGCAAGCTCAATTGCTGTTTCTCTTAAATACTGTTGTGTTGGTTTGTCCCTGGCAAATAAATAAATACACCAATAAATAAATCAACACACACCAGTGTTGTGTACAGACAAAGTTCTGCTCAGCCTTCAGAGGAGAGATGATGAAAAGATGAGCTCAGTTGAGACGAGACATATTCAAACTTCAACCATTTAAGTTACGTAACTGGTTTCCAGTCTCAGGGTTGTTCCTGTTTCCAGTGTTGCTAATCTGTTGTTCACTATTCAACCTTTTTCAAAACATCTGTGACCCATTTTTGAAAATCCTCGGTAGGAACGAATGGCTTTAGGGAGCAACAGACAGTCAGGATGGTTTGGACTGTATTGAGACTGACAAGACCATTTCTGTTTTTCTTTTTTTTGGGGGGGGTGATTGACAAGAGCAAAAATATTGAATAATGCCTGCCTGATTCCTTAAAGCTATGAAGGCAAGGTTTTTCTTATCAGCATGAATCACAAATGCGGTTTGAATTTGAAAAGTATAACAGAAAAATGTCCAGCTCTGGCTGATTTACTCTGCTTCCTGCTGGACTGAATCAGCTTTATGAACTCCGAAAGGGCTTCAACAAAAACACATATGACAAAAAAAACTCAAAAAGAGAAAGAAACTGAACTGTCAAATGACATTACACCTATCCGCTGCATCCGTGTGGATCCAGCAACTTGCCACAGTTGCCGTGGGCTCTGAAATGCTTGTACGCTTCTGTGTATAAATATATATACAGTATATGCTTATATCTCTGTTTCTGAAAGACTGCTTGTCTCCAACATCACAGTCTGATACAGAGTCAGAGAGAGGAGTCTCGGCTAAAGGTCACAGTCATGTGGAGGCTGTTTTTGGATAATCAAAGAAAGTTCAGGTCAGACTGTAGCTGACAAAAATGGGCCATATCCCCCAGTGAGCGGCCGTGGCTCGTCTCCAACCACCAGCTGAGTGAAGCAACCTGTTCTCCTCTTTCATTTTGCCGCTTTTCTTCTCTCAGAGTTTTATTTTGTGCTCAACATTTCTTTTCCTCTTTCGGTTTTCCTTCCTTTCCTCCTGCCTCTGTGTTCGACTCCTCCATCCCTCTGCCCCTCTCTCCTCTCAGCATGTGTACGTGCGGTAGGGCAGAAGCTGCTCTGACAGACAGAAACACTGACTGGAGAAAACAGGCCGAGCTCGCTGGCAGGGGGATGATCTCCTGCCGAGCTCCTCCGTGGGCTCACAGCTCTTCTCCGCCACTGGAAACATGTCACCGAGGGCAGCGAACGCCTCACCCCTTCCTCCCTCCCCTCCCAACCCTGGACCTCTCCAACCCCCTCCTCCTTTCACCCACTCCCACTTAGCACAAGACATGAGGTCTAATTCAATTCAAACCACTTTCCACTTTGTTTTCCATGAAGAGATTTTTGGAGAGGATTTTTCAATCCACTTAGTCGACTCTAATGGATGTGACTCCACCTCCCCACCTCCAGCTCTGGTATCGCTGCTCCAGTCTCCAGCTGCCATCTTAAGGTCAAACAAATTTCCTTTTAACATCTGCTCTACTAATGGCAATAGTAGTTTGGTTTTTTTTACATACTATCCAGTGCTGCAGGTCACAAATTAGATTACATTTACTTTATGACTGAATGGGACATGAACTCAGCTTTAATTTGGCACTTTGTAATTATCCTGGAAGTCGTGTGACGTGGTTTGGTCGACAACAACCGCCGCCGATCGCTGGAAGTACGTAACTGCGCGGTGCCGTTACACAGTTTAGCCGATGTATAATGAAGAGGATCGAGGGGATCCTTTAAAATGTCCTCTCCATCAAGTACAATCCACTTAATGGAAGAGCCTGTTCTGAGGAAAAATGGCCGTTTAGGGATGTGAGAGAGGAGAAGAGACAATAAGAGAGGAGTGAGAGCGACTGAGGGGGACGAACTGGAGAATTAGGAACAGAGACACGGACACACACACACACACACAGGAAGCCATCTTCTCCAAATATCCTCCGCCACTTGTCTGAGCGGCCGAACGAGACGGCAAAAGTGGATTAAAGCTGCACTATATTTAATAACAGCTTGTTTCAGTGTGTGCGGACACACAGAACTCACAACAACCTATTATCAAGTCTAATAAAATGCTATTATTGAACTTTATGAGTGGCATCCCAGCAGAGGTCTCATAAAAATCAATTCTCTCCCTTCTGAGATGATCCAGATGTGTTTGGTAAAGGGTTTTCTCAACAGTTTTCCTCATTAAAAGATAACAAAGAGTGTCTATTGTCATTCCTCAGAGGCTCAAGTGATGCATTCAAATCGCCCTACTACAACTAAATTCAGTTTTTTACCAATATAACACAGAAAAGCAGAAGCTGGGAGCAGCAAATGTTTGAAATGTTCCTTTAAAATTAAATCAATGAGTGAATGGATGGATTATTAATCAAATAAAACAGTTGCCAGTTAATTTTCTGTCAATCCACTACTCCATTAACTGACTAAATGTTTCATCACTGTGTGTAAGTGGTTTTAATCCTGTCCTGCGATAATAAAAATACTATTACATCCAATTACCTTCTGCATCTTGACACACTTATTGATCTTTCCTCTAATTTAGGTCCCGGTGAGCAGATTTTGTATTTCAAAAATGTATCTGTGAGTTTCTGCTGCCGATCATCGTACAGACACAGTTTTGCACGACGACTAAAACTAGACGCTATTCCTGTTGACAACAACATTCAGTTTGTTTCAATTTCATTTCCAACCCATTCTGCCACAACTAATCTGTCACTGAACAGCCTTTCTACTCTTCCTATGTAGAATATTATACACTTGCAACATAATTAGCTTGCAAACGCCACTTCTTGCATGCACAGAGAGCCATTTGAGTAGTTTGCAACGGTCTTTGCAAATAATCCAATTACCCATAAATGATTTAATAATGCTAATATTAATGGAAACATTAAACTACATTATTTGATAAGCCCAGTGGTGATGAAGGTCATGGTTTTCCAGCAGAATATTCTTGGCGCTGTATCTTGCAATTTGCCCATGGCAAAAAAAAAAAAATCCTGGCCCATGAGAAGCACAACAAATGCTTAATTAGCCCCCCTCCCTGTCGTATTAATCTTGTCTGAATAGAGCTACAGAAACACTAATCATCAGTCGCCCTAATATGTTTGAACTTTCACGAGAGTGTTTTCTTTTTTTTATCACTCTTATATATAGAGAGAGATGCTACCAGAGCTTTGGTGCATCACTAAACTTTAACTCCATTAAACATCAAATGAATCAGGGGATTGCTGCTTTCTTACATCAGAATTGGAGATAAAACGTCTCTCTAGGACTGAATTGGGGCAACAGCAAACCCAATATCACTGGCGCTGTGTTTCTGTTGGTGCATGGGGGATCAGCCCGCCTAATGTGTTGGCCTTAATCAATAATAAAGTGATAGGGGAAGTTGTGTGCAATGCCTAACCAGCCTCGGGCCAAAACAGCCGATGACTAAAATCGGTATGGCAATTGCCTCTAATTACTAATTAGCAGCCAACCGCATTAGATTCTTTGACTATAATACCTCCCAGTGGTTCAATTAAAACCCAGCTTAATGAAATTAACAGGAGTGGGGGGAGGGGAGTCGTGAATAAAGTTTTAATTTCTCCCACATCTGTTTGTAGAGCACCTAACTCTATTCGTTACCCACAGCTTAATGAGTCAACATAAGGCGGACTGTTTGCATTTTAGTGCATTAGCTGTGTGTTTTCCCGGAAACTCCCGGTGATTGTCCTTATTATGGGATTAGTGCATCTGTCTGAGAAAGCAAACAATTTGTCACAAGGCGCCGGGAATGCTGAGCAGGTGACGTTCAAGAGTTTGACACTGCAGCCATCTAGTGGTCGAGTCTGTGCATCACACCAGGAGGAGAGAGGGAGGGAGGGAGGGAGGGAGGGAGGGAGGGGGGGAAATCAGATGCATGTACGCGTGTCCATCACAGGGTCGCGCCAGAGAGAATCTCACTCAGCCGCCTGCAGACAAACCCTCATCCTCACAGCCCTGTGTGAAATAAAGCCTCAGCAACAACATCAGTCAATACCACCTGAATGGAGCTGTGCCATTACATCAAGCAATGATGTCACCCACAAGGTAGTCATGGCAACGTGCTCAGCGAGGTTTCCTCTGCCGGTAACAGGCCACTCAACAGGTTATTAGTAGAAAAAAAAATCAATAAGACTAATGAGAGATGTTCTAAAACAGAAATCGAAACCAAGTTAGTTTGAAACCAAACACGGAGCGAACGCGGCCTGCAGCGCTTCAATTAAAACAAAAAGGAGGACGACCTCAATTAAGGCTTTTACATCCCGGCCGCCCTTAATCCACCTCAAACTAAAATCACTTCCCTTTAGAGCTAAATCCACCAGAGCTCCTCGTTCCACCCGCTTATCATCATCATGGTTATTGTGCGTTCACATTTAAAAAGATATTAAAGCAAGAGCAAATCCTGTAAAAGGACATTTTTAAAAAGGAAGGTCTTTGACTCTTGAGGTTCAAATGTAGAAACCTGTTTGTTAAGAGTAGTTGATTGTTACAGTACACCTTCAATTTCTAGACAAGTTTACTTTTCAAAACAGTATGTTGTGATAACAGTGGTCTGTTACAGATCTGGCTTTTTGTTAAAAGCCACTATTAATATTTATTTTACTTTCACATGACATAACTTATATATATTTTTTTTAATTCATTAACCCTTATTTAACCAGGTCGGTCCTGTTGAGATACAATGACCTCTTTTCCAAGGGAAGACTGGCCAAGACAGCAGCATAGGAAAGTTGCAACAATGAAGAACACACAGAAACTCACACAACAACACAGATAAAATATATGCAAGATAGAAGCAACAGGACTAAAACTCCAGATTCACATTAAAGGGACAACGAGGAGTTTCTAATCGGTTATAAAAAAGTCTCACGTTAATGTGGATGAATCTCCGCTACCCACACTTGTTAATGGGCCCATTTTGGATAAATATATCATTCTGTCTCTATCGTTATTTTGTTATTATTAGTGGTGGCAGAGATGCTGGTCGAGCCGACCAGCGTTTCTTTACTTTCAGTTTCGCAACGAGTCATGAGAATAACGTAGCTGAATCGCCGTTTATGGTCGGAACTACGACGGTATGTGAACCTCTTTGAACCTCTGACTTTAATTATTGATGAATGAAAACATGAGTCCGTCTTGCGCCGGTCAAAAGAATTTTACGGTGTGCGCGGAGGCTCATAAATGTAGTGTGAAAACGCTTCGCTTTTCCAAAACTCCTCGTTGTCCCTTTAAAACAAGAAGAAGTGTGATATGAAGCGGCTCCAATGTCTCTCACACTGGTTTTCAAAGTTGCAAGGTTGATGAGTTCCTTTAACTTTTAAGTTTTCTGCAGTGCGTTACTGCGTTCCAGCAGGTGCAGTGTCCTTAAAGTGCACTTTGGGCACATTTAATAAGTAAAACTCGTTAAGATGTAAGCAGTAATTGCTTTAGAGATGTAATTACATAAATAGTGGGGGAACAGACCCGAGACAGCTTTATAAATAAAAAGTATGCCAAAGTGTAAGGCGGCGTGCTGCCAGAGACGGCCACTCTATATAAATTATCTAAATTCATCTTACTTCTCCTCCACTGGCTCGATGGGACTGGTCAGGTTGATGGTCTCCATGGTGATCTCCACTTTGCGGACGCTCCCGAAGAAATCAGTGATGAGGACGCTTCCTGGGTCCCTCAGGAAGAGGTCGGTACGGTGGCCCGGAGTGGACACACACTGACTCTTGGGACAGACTTTGAACTGGAAAAAGCAGAAGGAGAAAAAGAAAAAGCAGCTTATTGTAACAAAGTATATGTAATAATAATAATAAGATGGGGCTCCAGCCGTCCATGCAAAAATGATATGTTTGCTTTATTTGTGTTAACGTTTGTTTGCGTCTCCTCCTTTTAATCCCACTAACAGTTGACTGCAACCTGTAGCTGCTTCAAGTCAGAGCAGCAGCGTGAGGTGTTCAACTGCGTGACAATGAGTGGAGAAGATTAGAGACATAAAGCCTGACATTTGTGCATGTCATCATCAATTACAAATCTTTTGGTGCCTGGTGCGTTTCCACTTGTGGGTTAATCCTCTTAAGTGTGTGATTCATCGGCGTGTCGTCCGACTGGGTTCTTCATTTGAGCGGAGAAATAAAAAAATCATTAAACCAAGGCGAACGTTATCTCCGTCAGCCAAACAGACTGTGATGAGCAAAAAAACACACACACACAATTGCTGAAGGATTTTTTTTTTTTCGGGGGGAAAGTGGAGGCAATTTCAGTATCATCAAAAGGTCTGGATTAAAAAAAAAAAAAGAATAAGATAAACTTGGTGGGCTTGTTGGAGAAATCCATAACATTGATCCTTAAATCTACCAAATAGCAGTGGAACAAAGAGCGCATCTTCAGAAACAGGAAAATTACAAAGAATAATAATCTTGTGTCAGAGCGCATCGGCTGAAGTTGAGCCGAGTATGGATCTGAGGCGTTTTGATTGTAACTCCAGGTGAGGTTAAGGCGGGCGGGGTAATAGGTAGGTAGGGGGATGATGATCGGTCCCCGGGGCCAGTGGATCTCTGCAGGAGTGTGGAAGATGAAAAGAGCGGTTGCTGCTGAGATTGAGCCGCAACCGCCCCGAGCAACGGGCGCTCGCCCTCTCCACCGTCATGTGTCAAAGGCCAACAACCTTAACGCAGTATCACACATTCTGTTTCAAGTGCAACTTTCATCTGGATTCTCTAGGACGAGAAACCTTAGAAAGCGAGACAGACGAGACGGGCAGAGCAGCCAGACGACGTCTCACACAGCCTTTTCTCTTTTTTTTTTCTTCTTTTGATTAATCAAATAATTGTTTCATCTGGAAAATGTCAAAAGATAATGAAATAGGCCAATTTTCACAGTTTCTTTCGAATTTTCCTCAGAAAAGCAGCACCTGTCAAAGTCTGGTATTTGGATCATCAAAACTCTTCTGTCAATCTGGAGAAAGCTTTTCTTAACATCATTATTACAACGTGGACGGCTTTGGACTCATGGTCATCTGGAGGTCCTGGAAACTGATTTTTAAATGACTAAACACTTATTTTTATTAATCAGCTACTGGATGAGAAGAAATATTAGCTGCTACTTTAAAGGGATAGTTCAACATTGTGGCAAATAGGTCCATTGCCATAATCCCTATAGTCATAGCAGTAGGTTCGTTACCTTTAATTGTCGGTGCAAGCTATTTTTAGAACGGTGGAGCAGAGCCGTGAGCTGCTCAGAGCTACGCTACAGAGGCTGATGGGATTTCTTGGTTTCCCTCATCAAACTCATCAAATACACAATCCAACAACTCCACAACGCTCTGGTGGAAAAGTTGTGACCTGCACATTCACCACGCTATGAGATAATAACAGAATGTTACCAGACAGAGTTGTTTTAGAGGGAAATTTATGCAAAACCGCTGATGCCAGTCCTGTCGGGGACAGTTTTTCATCAAGCAGTCTCTGAATTTCCCTCTAAAACAACTCTGTCTGGTAACGTTCTGTTATTATCTCATAGCGTGGTGAATGTGCAGGTCACAACTTGTCCACCAGAGCGTTTTGGAGTTGTTGGATTGTGTATTTGATGACTTTGATGAGGGAAACGAGCCTCCGTAGCGTAGCTCTGAGCAGATCGCGGCTCTGCTCCACCGTCCTAAAAATAGCTTGCACCGACAAATAAAGGTAACGAACCTACTGCTATGACTATAGGGATTATGGCAATGGGCCAATTTGCCAAAATGTTGAACTATCCCTTTAAGGATGGACATGAACTCTGCACACATGCACACAGATCCTCACCAGGTCGTTCATGTTGGCTTTGCTGGCAGGGTGGATGTCCTCCAGGAACTCCAGCAGGTAGAAGGTGTAACGGTCCATCAGATGGACTCCTATGGCCAAATCTGGCTGATGCTGGAACGAGACACAGTTTAACAAAATGTGAGAATAGAAACATTAAATCTAACAGCATATTGTGAGCATGCAAACAGGGAAACAGTTAAGTGCTAATATTGTAACTGCAGATGATTTTACTGCAGAAGCTGCCCTCATCTTAAAACTACTGTGATCTTATTTTTTAATGATCTTTAGACATGAGTTGAAGTACAGTGCTTCTCACAGCCGTGCTCCCCCTGGCCATCTGGAAAATGTAAGTCTAATATTAACTCTCATTTTAGTCTCCATCGACTCCTGGGGGAAATAAGTGGCTCCCTTGCTGCTAAATGCTTCGCTGTGTCCAGCAGCTCGTCTCTAACACGGTCTGCTGCTCGGTGCTGAGCAGGTAGAGCGCAGTGGGTCTCACTCACTCGCACAATTAGAGCATTGGAAACCAAGGGCACAAATTCAGATGGTTGGTTTCTGTAGGTCTGGTTCATTATTACAAGCCACTGTCATCTGATCTGATATATATATATATATTTTTTTTAAAAATCAAAGTTACACCACCAGCTAACCAATAGACTGGACACGGATCTACGGATCTCTATAGATAGATAGATAGATAGATAGATAGATAGATAGATAGATAGATAGATAGATAGATAGATAGATAGATAGATAGATAGATAGATAGATAGATAGATAGATAGATAGATAGATAGATAGATACTGCACTATAGTAGATGGGGAGCAACTTGTAAATGTGTAAAAACTGGACATTTGATTTGCAATTGATTTGACCCTTCACTGTTATTGTTGTTATTGAGTTTAAAGACTTAGTGCATCATCATCAGTTAATGAGTCAACATTGAAATAAATGAGCAGCGCTGTGTTTAGTCCCAGTATCATCAGTATGATAATGAACATCACACTATTATAAATCGTAATAAACTTCAGGCTTGGTCTTCAGCTTCGCTACAGCTTATTAGAGACGCTGACAAACTGATTGATGACTTTTCATTTATTTATCCCGGCATCCTCACGGAGAGCAGGTAACTCACCGACAGGGAGTCTTCTCCGACCTGACTGCTGGCCAGCGCCATGAGGTTGGGAGAGTAGAACCTCTCGTACATGGAGGCGCCCTGACAGGTGTCGATGATGAAGAGCAGCTCGTTGTACCTGGACGGACACACACACACACACACACACACACACACAGAGAAACAGGATTATATACATTCTCAAACCAAAAACTGATGAGAGGATCCACTGCTGGCATAACATTCGTCCATTTCTGCCAATAAACCCCAGTGTCACACAAACCCTCTCATCATCTTTCATGCTGCAGTTGCCATGGTGACCAAGAAAAACCAACAGCTCCATTCAGCTCCTCTAACACACCCACCCACACACACTCACAAACACACACACGTCGTTTCACTTCCTTCTCCTTTTTTCCCTCTTATTACGGAGAAAAATTCACTACAAACTTTATTTTTAACCCCCGCTGCTCCAGACAAACACGGCGAGGTCTTTAAATCCATGTGACAGAACTGCATAAGGTGGTTTTTTAGGGGGTGGGGAGGTGGGAAAAGTCTCTAAAGTGGGTTTGATTTGGGAGTTAAAGCCGGCAATTATCACATCAGCATCGAGGCCGGCGTCACTAAAGCTTTTATCTTGTAGCCTGGGGCCGAACTGTAACCCAGACTCTCTATTGATAGGTTAGAAGGACGATGGACGCCGTTAGCAGACGGCTGCTTTAGCTCGTTTAGTGCCTGGCAATTAAAACAAAAATTAAACACTGAAACATTATTCCATTTATAGAGGCAGTTCCCCCTTTGTATTATGTACTAATTGATGGATATATGATGTGTTGCGTTTAAGGAAATGAGTCAGATTCTCCACTGACAGTACAGTGTTGGTAACAGTCCAAATATAAAACTGTTATAATCACTATTTTTATATGAACAATGGATCAAATGACCATGAGCCCACAGACTGAACCAAAATACATGTCAGAGTTTCTGGGTGTTTAGAGATGCAGCACACTCAGTTGAGTGTTGAACTGCATTTTTCAGTCTGGTGTTAAAGGGATAGTTCAACATTTTTGGCAAATTCGCCCATTGCCATAATCCCTATAGTCATAGCAGTAGGTTCATTACCTTTAATTATCGGTGCATGTTGTTTTGAGATCAGCGGGGCAGAGACGCGAGCTGCTCAGTGAACACAATGGAGGTGAACGATACAGGTCCCCTGTTCCTCATCAAACTCATCAAATACACAATCCAACAACTCCAAAACGCTCTGGTGGACAAGTTTTGACCTGCACATTCACCACGCTATGAGATAATAATGTATAATCATGTAACATTACGACACATGAAGCAAATACTTGGAACTACTTTTGCTTTTGAAATCACCCTGTGTGACAATGTGCAGGTCACAACTTGTTCACCAGAGCGTTTTGGAGTTGTTGGATTGTGTATTTGATGAGTTTGATGAGGGACAGGGGACCTGTACCGTTCACTGAGCAGCTCACGCCTCTGCCCCGCGGATCTCAAAACATGATGCACCGATAATTAAAGGTAATGAACCTACTGCTATGACTATAGGGATTATGGTGATAGGCGAATTTACCAAAATGTTGAACTATCCCTTTAAGTTGCTCTAAAGCAGCTCTGCCTCCAACACACAGCACATCAGAGCCTATAGACACTTTAAAGGCCACACACCCCCTCCACTCTCCTCTCCTGGTTTAAACCTCTTGCACCTCTTGACCACATTCAACTGTGATATTTGAAGCGTGAGTCACCGTCTCTGCTGACCGCACTTCTACTTCTACTTCTACATCCCTGCAACAAGACGAGATTCTCTATCACTTTCTCAGCTGCAGCTTCAACGTTGTAAACGAGAGGATCAACAAACACTGAGAATCCGTACAGAGAGTATAGTGCATGAGCCGAGAGCAGCTAGAAGCAGTTAACAGCTAACTGGTCCTATAAAGACCGAGTCAAGTCTGTAGACGGACACGCAACATGTGACGTTACTGTGTGAAGCTGTTTTCCCTTTAAATTATTTATGTCTCTTTCCGGTTTATTTACCTTCTCTTCTGCCACATCTGCTCAAAAGCGTCGGCCAGCTCCACATTACTGATCTCCTCTGAGTCCTGGAACTTCAGGAAACCGTTCCCACCATGGCCTGTTAGACAAACACACAGGATTAATAATTCATTCACCTCTGATTTATAATTCAAAAAAAATATCCTATGGACCACAAACTAATGGGAAACATGAAGAGCTTCTGGCGGCCTTGCTCACTGCGTGGGAGAAGCAAACATGGACTCATTCTGCCTCAGATGAAAACGATAAAGAAAATGGAGTCATTCAACTAAATATATAAAATATATCTCAAGACAAAATCTCCTGGGAATATACAGTATATATCACATTATTATACACTATATATTCTATAGTTAATAATAATGTGATTTTTCTAGTATGTATACGTGGAAACTAACAGTGTTACAGCTTCTTTGTGGTCACTTTTTAAAAAAAACATATGTAGGTTTTGACATAAATATTCATCATTTGAAATTTCAAATGTGGTAAAACAAGGAGTTCATCTCAGAACATTATAATAGTGTTTACCTCTTTGTGATTTTACTCTCTGGACCAGTATAATTGTTTGGTGGAAACCAAACAGACCTGAAGTCATATTAATATATTATATAGCAAGTTCTGTGCCTTTGTAATTGCTCCTGTCTGGTGGTGAGTTGGGGTAACTGGCTTTAAGGGATTACTTAAGATTATTTCTTTTCTATTTTTCTATGTAGTTGTTGTATTCTGTGTTATTTCTTTCTTCCTTATCTGTGGTGTTTGGTCCCTGTGGTTTCTTCTCAAACTTAAAGAAGAAGAAGCAAAACGCTCCATCAGCAGCTTAGCATTCTGAAGTTTATGACGGTCAATTATGGAGGAGATGGGTAACCTGACCTGAAACAACAATAACCACCTTGAATCTCATCATTAAAAAAAAGGTACTTAACTGTAATTTTACAAACCCATTAACCTTAAGGAGAAAAAGAGCAAAGGCGCCATTTCGCTCAACAACCGCCATAAATTTAATGAGAACGGCTTTTTGTTGAGGTCAGACTCTGCAAACTACAACAAAGACAAGATACTGAACGATGTGCATCCTTCAGGAAAAAGAGTTCCCGGTGGAAACTTTCCTATGATCTTGGTCTCTTCATCCGCACCTACAGCACCTGTTTACTGTTTAAAGTCGGTCGAGGATGATGTGAGGAACTTAAAAGCAGGGCCGGCCCCTGGCATAAACACTCTATGCGGTTGTTTAGGGCCACAGCCGTTAGGTGGGGGGCCACATGATCAGAAAGGTACCGGGGTTCATTCAAGTCATTTAAACATCCTGAGGTCTGCACGTGCACGCTATGAGCTTTATATGTAATTTGAAGTCAATATTCAGCTTTTTTTTATCTCACATTTGAGACATTTGGTGAAAATAGAACGGCAGAATGACAACATTTGTGCTCAAAAAGCAATCTTACAAAATGTCATTTTAGACTTGTTTTCTACACTTATCTATTACTGTATTCATATCCTATTTCAAGCACCAAAACAGTTCATTCTCATGACTGAAGGAGTGTTTTCACAAGGGATTTGAAATTTTTCAAAAAGCAGACCTCAAATTTCCAGCATTTGGCCTAAATTATTTCTTTCTACAGTGTTCTAGGACAAACTGGCCTCAGTGTGCTTACAGCGGAGGTTCTAATATTTAGACATAAAACACTTGAGTATTGTTACATCTGCAAGTATCTTAAAAAGATCAATTTAAGAAAATATGTACCGGTAAAAGTCGAGAAAATGGCCTCAAACCTCAGAGGGCATAAACATGTCTGAGTCTTAGAGTGCAGGGCCAAATCTTGTTTAGGGCCACCAAAACCCCTGCTTAGAAGCCGAGGTGTAGACAATGTAGGAAACTGCCTGAAACAGCTCCTAGCACTGAATATTATTCTCTCACTATTAAATCTAAGAGGAGTTTCCACCGGTGGATTTGTCCTTTAATTACCTGTCAAGTATATGAGGATGTTGCTGCGGTCATCAGAGAGGAGGCGCTTGGAGCGTGGAGTGCTGGGTGGAAGCCGTCCTGTCAAAACCCGCAGGAAATTCTCCACGGTTACCTGTCACACAGGCAGGATATATGTACATTAAAAAAAAATCACTGTTTTTCATAACCCAGCATGAACCAGAAGTGATAAATGATAAAATTGTGCTTTCTCTAATTCAGGAGTCTGTGTGTAATAAAACAGTGAGAGGAGCGTAATAAAGAGATTATGATTAAACGTTTCATCTGTTCAAGTGGGGTCAGTCTGAAGGTTACAGAAAAACATTTTTGTCCTGCGTCACTTGGCTTTTTATTAAACGGAAAGTCAATTGATCATTGTATTATTTTCCCTTCATCGTTATCAGCTCTTCATGTAAGGGATTATCATTCATCATTTTTTAAATAACCAGCACAAGGCAGAGTAAATAATCAAAGACAAACTGTGATAGAGGGGGAAAAGCCCATGTGGCTCTGTCCAGATCCACAACAAACAAAACACTCGGGTGCTCCTCTGCTGAAGGACTCATGTGACATGAAGTCATTTCCTGGTCAACAGACAGAGCAAACACTGGACCAGCAGAGTTTAACACAATCCATCCAATTCCCTACTACTGTACACTTCTGTCAATACCCATCTAAGGGAGTTACGTTTTACTTTTTGATATGAAGTTCTGAAAACAATATGAGATCGCTTCTGACACTATTTCTCTGCAAGATATGGAAGTTGCACATTTCAAATTTTAATGAACACTTGTCCACATCAAATTCAGATACACATACAAATGTGCATACAATTATTTTATAATTGTACCAGAGGTTTAAAAATTAGATACACAACTTCAAAATCTTGCAAATGGAGTAAGAATTTATGTCGAGTAAACTCCAGGTGATGCGAAGTGCTCTTGAAGCTTAAAAAATTGGATAGACGGACAAAAAAGCACTAGACTTGCTTCAGGCACTCACTCGCCTAGTGCTTTTTTTGTCTGAAAATCTGATCATTATTTAATTTCTATCAAGCTGCATTTTTTATCCTTGAATAGTTAGGATGTAGCAAGAATACAATGTCAGAGGATTAGAAAGAAAAGAACATTTTAAAAAGATTTAAGTAAGAGTGACAGACGTCTTTCTGAACAAGTTTAACAGAATCGAGTTGGCCGATTGTGAGAAAAACCAACCTCATATCCTCGGTAGTCCACCTCCACGTCGTCACCATAAACATTCAGCTCCATGTTCTTATGGCTGAACACTGTGGCAGGTTTGGGGTTTCGGTGGTTGCAGGCCATATCATCAGCCAGCATCAGAACTATGTGGCTGCAGGAAGAGAAAGCAAAGATCCAAAGTTATGAGTGGATGGTATGTAGGTCATTACTCTGATAATAAAATATCACATTTCACAATATTTATGTGGCAGATGCTTTTTTTTCTCCACATAAACAAACAGAGGGATCAGTTTCTTGTTCAGTTTATTGATCAAGGTTACTATTGGACAGCAAAAAAAAGAAAAGAAAAACTACAGTGCATTAAGAAAGTGTTGTTTTTTTGCCTTCATTTGTTCATTTAACATTTTTTGGTATGTTGCAGTCTTGAAATGCTTTTTTTCTTCATTCATCATATTTATTCATCTTTACTCAATGCCCTATAATGGAAAAACACAAACATGAAGTTTGAACCTCCATTGTGTTCGCTGAGTACATGTATTGTGCTTAATATTAAAAGAAATGGTCTGAAATAAGATAAAATATTATATAAAGAGTTCCTACTTACTTTTGTACTTTTGACTAAACAATTAACTGACTATTTATTTCAGCTTTATTGTCAGGTATCCACAGATATAGATAGCTGGTTAAATTCAAGCATACATAGTATATAATTGCAAAGGGAGTAGGGATGTCACGATTACTTGTTTTCACAATTAATCGTGGTATTAAACGCCACAATTAATTAATCGTAAAGATTCCTGAATACCGTCACTTTCACAAAAATTTGATGTTGGAACCATATCGGCAGATGTGGCGCAAAACTAAAGGTAAATGCACAGATATTGGTCCATTTATCTAATGTAACATTGAATTGGTAGGAATTTAAATGTTAGCGTGTCATTTTTAATTTAAAAAAAAAAGCAAAACAAAACAAAAAACGATTAAAATAAACACAAACATTTGGTATAGATAACAATTTATGACCTGAATATTTCAAACGCTTCCCCTGGGGATTAAGAATTGGTCATATATTAATAGATACTTGAGATATTTTGTGTAAATAATGAGTAATGTAATTATATTTTGACTATATTTGAATTTCCACATTCATAGTGTTGTGAAATGAATTAATGCATAATAATCGTGATAATCGTAATACCGTGATTATTTCTCTGACAATAATCGTACCAAGAAAGTTTATAATCGTGACATCCCTAAAAGGGAGCTAAAACTAGTGTTTAATAGCAACCCAAATAAACCCACATAAAAGCAGTGTAAAACCGTGACCGCTCAACATTCAAAACATCAGCATTTTATCAATATGAATTCACTTTAATATCAGCTCATATTTAAGATTATGGTCACCTTTTAAAATCTAAAACTGAGACAGTACATGTGGCAGATTAAGAAAAGCAGTTTTACTACAGTACAGTTACCTGTCAGGGATGCCCAGCCTCTTAACACTTCTGTACACAGACAGACTGTTGGCCACATGGCGGTAGTTGAACCAGAACCTGGAAGTGCACACCTGAGTGTCAAACATGGAGGAAGCAAAGGTGAGAGAAGAACCAGTTTATCAGGTACAAGCAAAAAAAAAAAAAAGGAAAAACAATTAGCATGAGCTCTAGCAGAGGTGTAGCATTGATTAATACTGACCAGAACAGCCCAGTTGTTGGTGTGTCCGCTGCTGAACATGTTGCTTAACATATGCCCCGCATTATCCTGAAGGAACAAGTGAAAGATAAATACATCTACATGTGTTAAGTGGTCATTTGAATAAGCTGTCAGCAGGTTCATCCCCTAAACAGCAGCAGCAGCAGCTAACCGGCTAGCATATGAAGCTAACATGGAAAACGATATCACGGGGAGATTTCTAATGTAAACACACAAATTGGCGGGAAATTGAGACGCGCATGTAAAAAAAACATTCACTCACATCGATGTTCAGGCTGTCCGCCAGCAGGTAGATGGAGAATAAGGTGAGTAAGTTCAGTATTTTCATTGTGCAGCTGTGTTAGCAATGTGCATCCAGGAAGTGGAAACCGGTGGCCCCGCCCAGCCCGCGCTTCCGGTTGGAGACGTTTCAAAATAAAAGTCCCAGCGCGGGGAACGGTAGGTGGGGAGGAAACATCGTTAATTTTTTAACAGGTAGAAAAAGGACTTGTCAAGGTCTCACACGGCTGCTCCACCTCAGGGGCATGAGCCAAGACATTTTTAAGGCAGAGCTGGTAAATTATGACTATTTAAAAATGCCACTGACCTATAGGCCTACCCATGAAGCGTTCACAATATAATATAAATGAAGGAGAATAGAATATTTCCCTTTCTCTGCTGAAGTCTATATGGTTATACCAATATCCAAGCACACATACAGATCTGTCTGTCCTTGCGTAAAATACCAAAGAGTATGCACAACACATATGCTTATATGTCAGGGGAACTGGCTTAATAAAGATAGAAAACTCATAGGCACTAATAAGTGAATCGTGTGCCTTGGTTGCACTTTCACATGTAGGCTATTGTAGCCTACTTGTTCATATACATATGATTGTTTACTGGCACTTACACTTTCTGATTGATTTCTATTTGATTTCTTATGATTGTTTTTGTTTTGTGTTTTTGTTTTTACTCTAACTATATTATATACCTGTTGTGAAGCACATTGATTCTGCCTTGTGCATGAAATGTGCTTTATAAATAAGGTTGAATTGAATTAAATATGCATTTTTAATTTAGGTTTAACATTTTTGAGTCACCATCATTGCTCTGAATTTACATACATGCCCACTGCAAAGAAAAACTATATTTTGTTATTAGGCGATATGATTCCTTTTTTCTTTTTTTTTTTTGAAAACTGGTGGGACATATTAAATGTTTTTAATGAATGTTATATCAGTTGATCAGTGCTGATATAACACTTGTGACAGTGAGTAGTAGCAGCCCATGTGGTTAACAGATGTTGCTTCCTGTGTATGAGAGGCAGAGGCTTATCATGGCATGGGCAGATACAGAGCTGCTCTGGGAGTAAACAATCATCTATTTCTGAACTTAGATCAAGACAACCAAGACATCACAATTATTAATGTCAGTTCCTGCAGATACGATACTTTAGATGCACTTAGGATACATCACAGGACAATTTATAAACTTGCAAATTAGATTCGGTTCAGCCCTGTTATTTAATTTTGACCGACGATAGCGTGTTTATAGTGTTTATATTTCTGCAAGATGGCCATCTATCTAGTCCCTTATAGGCTCATTTGGTTCTGTTATTAAAGTTTTCTTATGCTTCTGGACTGTTCATAACAAAAAGCAATACGCAAATAACCATTTTATTCTGTGAAACTGCCATTAAAGTGACATATGATTGGTTTTCCCCCTGTACGTTTTATTGCAACACATCTGTTAACAGCTGTTTGATTTTGCATTACCGGTATGTAGCCTATTGATGATACCCCAGGGGCCACAGCTGTCTAATTAAACTAATTATCATTTGGTCAGATATGGCTGATAAACTGACAAGAGGGGAAAAAAAGCACACATTAGACAAGTAATGGTCTTTGACAGCTTCATATTCAAGTGTCCTCTCCAGCTAAGTGGTAAGGGCCCGGGTAATGAGAAGTGACATGGATATCACAGGCAGCAGATGTCAAAATGCACGTCATGTTCAATCTGAAGTAGCCTAAGTGTCTGGGATCCCTGTAGTAAGGTTAAGCTATGAAAAAAACATATCCCGACCCTCATGCAATTCTAATGTATGATTACAGCACAGCACAGCAGACGGTCGGGCTGGAAAAGTAGCATCCAAATCAGTTTTGACACACCGCGGGGCGCCTTTCCAGGTCTGCTAACCACTTTAATCCCAGGGACGTCTCCTATACCTTTGCTGCTTTCTTTCTGACCCTCAGCATCACCACTCTCTTTGCCTGCAGTGCTCATCACAGTAATGTCCTCCTCCAAATGCATCACATTAGACAAATGAAAAAAAAAAAAAAACCCAGAGCACAGATCAGATCTCCCACAAAGCAGTTTCTAAGTTACATAAATCTAATCGTTATTCCATTTCCAATCCATAAATTAGCATTTTACTGTCAGTCTGTTGTGTCCTCCGTCAGCTGTGAGTCTTGGTCATGCATGAAATGTTATTTGGAGTGAATGGTCGCCACTTTGCAATGGCAGTAATGGCACTGAACTAATCTAACGTTGTTCCGTGATACAACAAGGAGATTCAAAGTCAGCTGTCCAGTTGTCAAGAGGATTAGTGGCCTATAAGAATCAAATCCTATATGGGACACACCAGGCAGTCAAACTGGCCTATTCCTGGGTTGCCTAAAAAAGCCATGATTGTGTGACTAGGGGAATACCTTTAGCTGATCCGTTTGTTTCTATGTATGTCCCAAAGTAAAGACATTGTTATGCAAGTTAAGAGTCTGACCTGCGGTCAAACACATGCAGAAAGCTGCGTGTGCTGAAAGTCTGTTTCAAAACATTCAACAGATACTTCAGGAGGCTCGTTGGTTGTGATAATGGGCCGAAAATTAAGGTCACACTAATCAACGATAAAACTTTACTTGTTCTTGTCTAAAAAGTGAGTTTAGAGATTTATTTTGAACTTTGAAACAGCAGCTTGACAAAAGAAGAACAAAATAAAGTGAAGAAAAGGCTGAGGAGCAACTTGTGTGTTCTGATTGCAAAAATTAAATAACTTTCTGTAAGCAACAGCTGGAAGATTATGTTGACCATTAAAGTGGTGGAAGAATTCATATTATTTAGTAGAAGTAGCAATGTATAGGTACAAGTAAAAGTAGTGAATATTCTATAAAAGTATAGAAGGATCATCAATTAAAAACTTGAAACTTTATTTATATATATTAATGTCCATATATATTATTTTATTATCAGATCCATATTATTGATTTATCAATGATATACTGTTAATCTGTAAAATATATTAGCCCACAGTATATTGGATAGACTTAATATGGGTTTTGTTTCTCTAATAAGTAACTCTGTAAGTAACTGCAGCTGTCGGATTAGTGGGGTGAAAAGTTCAGAGTTTCAGAAGATTAAAGAAGCATTAAATTGAAACACCCAACTACAGTGAAGTCAGTGCGGTTCTTAATTATCTACTAGATCACTTTTCTCCGCTGTGTCACTGTAACATTGCAGCTCACGACCGTTTCACAATCGGTATGATAAAAAAAACAACTCGTAGAGGCGGTGCGTGCGTTTTTTTTTTTTGGCACACACAGCGCGCAACCTCTGTGCCAACACACACACATACACGCACGCACACACACGCTCTCACGGTGCGTGGTGGAGGCAGAGCGCAGCAGGAGGGAGGACGGACGAGCCACGCATCCGCATCAGCGGTGGCACTGTGACTGCCTGCAGGAATCCAGTTGTAAAGTCCACGCGAGGCACGAGGCAAAAATGCGCTGAAGGGGGGGAAAGAAGAAATCTGTCCGGAGCTCGGTCGTTAACCAAAGATTACCTCACGGCACTGAAGACACCAGAACAGAAGAGAGAGGGAGAGAGAGAGAAAGAGAGAGGGGGCAAAAAAAAAAAAAAAAAAAAATCTGACCGGAGATGAATACCAACGATGCCAAGGAGTATCTCGCACGCCGGGAGATACCTCAACTATTTGAGGTGAGAGATGGTGTGCGCTTTGTTTAGGGGGGGTGGGGGGTGAAGTGACCGGACTTGACCATGTGTGTGTTACATCGCAGTGTTGCAGAATGCATGTCAGAACAGAGACGAGATGGTTTTTATGATATGAAGTACTGTATATCTCGCTGTGGCGCGTCTCTCTGAAATCTTATTATCACTCAAAAGGGGGGGGGGGGACCTGAGGGAGTCATCATTTGTAACAAAGTGGTTTCTAAAATGATGTTTTTCTCTTTTTTCTCTCTCTTATATTGATATTTAATCATAATTAGAGACGGAGTGTAAGGGTAATTAAACCAAGCAGACCTTTCTCGGCTCTGCTCCTCTGCATAATTTGCTTTTAATTGAGATGTTCGCAGCGGGAGACATTCTTTTATCGTGAAAAATGAAAATTAGTCTAACAACTGTGACAGAGTGGGCTACAAAAAAAGAATATTAAAAGTTCACAATACATCTCAGAAGTGTAATAGGGAAAATAATAATTACTATAATGTCTCTTAACCTCCAGGATATTAATGACACCGTATATTTGTGGTAGAGGTGTTGGACATTTCATTAATGGTTACAGGATTATCTTCAAAACTAATTGTTAATAAGCAGACATTGTGAGGACTTATAGTGAAATATGATATTAATATTCCTGAGGGGATAGTAAATTGGCTCAATCACATAATTAGACTCAGCTCTGAATGCAGTTGCAGCTTTTAATGTATGCAAGCAATCAGTGCTTGTTTATTTAGTGGCAGTTCAAATTACATTGAGCAGCCAGCAGTGACACATTATCATCCTATAACTGCGGAGTCGTTTCACTGATCGCAATTGCTGCTCATATGGAAGTGTATTCATTATCAATCAGCTCAATAAGCACAGAGAGGCTTCGTGTTGTCATGAGGGAGGAGGAGGAGGAGGAGGAGGAGGAGGGTGGAGATAAGGTCCCACAGGAAGGTATTGTTTTAAAACAGTCAGGGTCAAAGGGGACAAATGTCACGCAAACACACACTTGACTTTGTCTTTTGGCTTTTGGCATGAAGCTCGTTCTCACATCCATCACAGCCACAGCGTTTCCTCCTCCACACACACACACACACACACACACACAGGGCCGTTGTATAGGGGAGAAAGGTGATGATAATTCTAGGGGCCCAGCGACCAGTGGGGCCCATAAAAAACCCCAGTAGTCTAATCTTTGTATGACTGATTTATTCTGTGTAAGACCCTGACCAATACTCATAGTACACTGTAAAAACTCAACATCTTTCCAAGAATATTTGTGTTATTTCTTGTCCAAATGTCTCATTTCTAGTCAAAACTAATCTCTTTCCACTTAAAATAAGACTCATTACCTAAAAATTAACTTATTTTTAGATCATTTTCACTTAAATTCACAATAAATAGAAAAATCTGCCAGTGAAAGTAAGTTTTTTGTGCTTGTAATAAGGAAGAAAAATTTGCTCCACTATCAGATTTTTTCTACTTATTCCAAGTGAAAATATGCTTGAAAGAAGTAAAAAGTGTCTAAAAACAAGCTACTTTTAATATGATGTGTCTTATTTTAAGTAGAATGAGATTTGTTTTGACTAGAAACGACATTTTGACTAGAAATAAGACAAATATTCTTGCTAAGATACTTGAGTTTTTGCAGTGTAATGCTGCATTAGCATCAAAACAAAGAAGGCTAAATAAAAAACGATAATACATAAGTAGTCTAAGAAAAAAAAAAAAGGAAAAGTTAGGGGGAGGGGCCCAATTTAGTATTCTTTAAGGGGGCCCAGAATTCCTAGCAACGGCCCTGCACACACACAAACATAACAGGTCGGTGGAGTTCTGTGTTTATTCGGCCACCAGGCTGAGGCCAATTTCACGGACATCTGACAAAACGAGATGTTTTTGTTTCCCCGGTGGAGCCGATCGAGCCAAGGCAACCAGATCTGAACTTCAAAACTTCGCCTCATTAAAGGCGTCGCTGTTCTCCGCCGCCCGCCACTCTGTCACACAACAACACATCATTACAGAGACGTAGCAATGTCAGAGCAAACATCTCCTCCTCCTCCTCCTCCTCACACTTAACTCCCTCCTCTGTGTCTCATCACCACCTCCACTGTTTTCTCCAGAGCCTGCTGACAGGGTTGATGTACTACCGGCCCGATGACCCCATCGACTACTTGGAGGGCTGTCTGAAGAAAGTCAGGGAGCTGGGAGGAACGGACAAGGTGCGATGGGACACCTTCGTGGGCCAGGAGAAGAAGTCCCTTCCCCCTCTCAACGGGGGCCAGTCACGCAGGTCCCTCTTCAGAAATGGTGAGCGGCGGTGAAGGCTCATTTTACTCAGGCTGTGGCATAAACACATTAGCCACAGTCAATTAACCAGTTAATTGGTAAACAGGAATTTTTTCATCAGCAACAAATTTAATGACCAATCGATCACTTAAGTTTTGTTTCAAAGCTACGACGCCAAAACTTTAGTTCCGGCAAGGCAAGGCATCTTTATTTATATAGCGCATTTCATACCAAGGCAACTCAATGTGCTTTACATAAAGACAAAACATTAAAAAAAAGAAGCATAAGACAGAATAAAAACAAACAAAACACTAAAACAGAGTTAAAAGCAAGAGCAAATAAAAGTAAAATAAAAGAAAATAGATAGGTTTATAATGTTGTTAGATAAAACAGGACATGTTTTACACATTTCTTTTACTGTTTTCTGACACTTTACAGACTAATTGGCCAGATTTTCCCTAAATTACAGGTAATAATAATCATTAATTACCGTCCATAAAACATCTGTTATGTTTAAGGCACAACTTCTGTTAAAGAAAAAGCTGCCAACTACTGTAAGAGCCAAAATATAAATAAAATATGTATTGGATGTACTGTATATGTTTTTGGTAGGCTACTGTGCATCTTTCGAAGAATGCTGGCAACAGTACAACTTCCTCTTTACTCGCTCAGTGTTTCAACAGGAAAGGGTGTTAACATTTGCCTTACACCCTCATGAACCCCTCTGTGGCTGCACTAGCGTTTAAACTGAGGAGTGAGAGTCGCAGCTGTGTGTGCATCACCTCTCTCAGATTGATTTAGTTTGCTAAACAGAGCCAGAGGCGTTTGTTGGGACCCCAGAGCCCCCACAAACAAAAGGCAGCCGCCTCCGTCTGTCTCCAAATCACCAAAATCAACTCGTTCCAAGACTGAACCCAGTGGGATGGACCAGCCTTGAACATGCCTCTGCTGCCTTCACTGACCTGACAGTGGTTGAACGGTGCTATACGACAAAAAACAAATGAATGTGTGAGATTAAATATTAATCTGAGTATAAGGATACCAAAAACTTTCTCACAGGTTTAACTGGAGGCACCACAGATGCAAACTTTGAATTTGCAAAGCAAAGTTCTCAACTACAGCTCTCGTATGTTAACAAGGTTTTTTCCCCCGCATTTGCATCGAGTTGTCACGTCCACTTTGAATTCAGACATTCACTTCTTTGTTTGGTAATGTGAGTGGAGCACGGTATCAGTGTATACAGTGTCTGCGCATGAGAAATAGAAAGCAGTCGAGTGTGAGCAGGGGACATTTTAGTGCATTACTCACAGATATGCAGGGTCAATATTTATAAAAACAGAAGCATCCACAGCCAGAAAGATGATTCGAGATGCATTTAGGACAGCACCGTGCTTTTGGAATTTCAGATTTGTCTTGCTTCTTTAAATATTGTGGCAAAGGCGCCTGTTAACTTTGCCAGCTGCAGAGTTTAGCTGCTGGCAACTGCAGCCTAATTAAGGGTTAGAGATTTCCCCTCTGCTGTGATTCCGTCTCGAGCGATAGCTGCATGGAGCTCAGATCTTTCATGTTTTAAAATGCTCGCTGGAAGGAAATCCTGCTCCAACTTCCTAAAAGTATTTTTTCCATTGGATTTATGAGGTAGAAATGTCTGTGGGGCAAAAGTGAGCCCTTAGATTAAGGCAGGTGCTGCAGTATTAGATTGGTAATGTGCAAACTCCTGAAAGCTTTTGCGTTTTGCTAAATTATTGTCATTTTCTCTCATATTATGATCACTGTCTGATCAATGTGATTCTTAGTGCTGTAATTTATAAGGCAAGGCAAGGCAATTTTATTTGTATAGGCCATTTTTACAAACAGTTTGTCCCAAAGGGCTTCACATGGCATCATAACAACATCCTCTGCCCTTAGACCCTCACATCCACTGAGAAAAAACTCCATAGAAAACCCTTTAACAGGGAAAAAATTGGAGATAATACTGCATAAATAGAAAATGCCTGACTTCTGTGTGTGACAAATGTGTTATATTACATCAATATAGTATAAAACATCACAATAGGCAGCTGTAGTATAAGTTCTGATTGTGTCATCACACTAATTAATGACTGTAGATCAGTTATACTACGGTAATCAACATTTTGACTGGCAGAATCTGAAATGATGTGACAGCTGCACCGAGCAACTGACTGGCAGCATGAAATTACAACAGTTTGTTCTCATCCATACCTTTTTACGAGTGTGTGTGTGTGTGTGTGTGTGTGGGACAGTGTTGCCCGACAGTCCCAATTTCCCCTACAGACGCTACGACCGCCTCCCTCCCATCAGCCAGTTCTCCATCGAGAGCGACTCGGACCTGTCGGAGACGGCGGAGCTCATCGAGGAGTACGAGGTGTTCGATCCATCGAGACCCCGACCCAAAGTCATCCTCGTCATCGGTAAAACAGACTCACTGCAACACACACCAATAACACCAAAACTATAAATACACACACCCGAGGAGGAAACTTTGAGGCACAATCTATTTATTGTCTCTTCTGCTGATGTTACTGATTTGATCTGAGTTTCTCCCGGGTCATGTTTTCCATTAGATAAGACGGAGCAGTAAAGAGCTATTTGTGTGTAAACACAGTAAAAACAAGCATCCAGCGTCTATTCATTTTGCTTCTGATGAGAGTTTTGGCCGTGTATATAAAAAGATCAACAAAAATACAGAATAGAAGTTTATATTTGACTCTCTGATGCTCTAAAAATACATGACCTGGATAGGAATCTATGAGTCGTGGAGTGTGTGTTTGTGTTTTTGTGTGTGTGTGTGTGTGTGTGTTTAGTAGCAGTATGTTTTTCCTGGTATTCTGCACGTAGCCCCACCTCCCTCTGTCTGTATCAGCCGCGGAGATCTTGTTGCATGTCACTCACTGTGTTAGACACTCACGCTCTCCTAATCTGATTTCCTTGATGGGCCTTGCATTAACCTGTCAAATACATTCATTAATCTTAGAAATTAGGCACGGCAGCTGCACAGAAAGACTGATGATGACATTGGGGTGAGCAGGATCAAAAAAGAGCTGCTATTTATAAAACTATTTATAAAACTATAACTATATTATTTAAAAAATAAAGTAGTTTATTGAAGGTTAGTGTATATGTAAGCAACAAAACGACTTTGGTGTCCATGAAAAGCTTTTAAAAAAAAACCTTCTGCTGCAGCGTGCTTCGCTTTTGGTGTGTACCTGGGATGTTCGCACTGTCTATGCATGCGGGATGATAGTTATTTGTCCTCGCAGCACAAAGCCACTTCCTATCTCGTCTTTGTGAGCACATTGTGCCCTATTTTAAAAGGGAGAACAGGACGACAGCAGCTGTCATCCCTTTGGAGGATCATGGCAAATGTTTTGTCTGCCAGGTTCGCACAGAGAGAGACAGACTGACAAAGACACGTGTGGTCATGAGGAGGCTGGGAGGGGACCAGGCGTGTCGAGCGTTACAAAACACTCAGATGTGAGATAAAGTGCACATTTTGCCGAACGCGTTATTCAAGGATCTCTCTTATTCTCCCACGCTTTCTCTTCTCTGCTCTGCAAAACTTTCTCAGACAGAATTATTATAGAAAAACACTGCTGTAATTAATATGAATGATAGTGGCTGCGCTCCATCTGGGTGTGCTGGTTCAAAGATGTCTGCTGTGAAAAATGCCCCATTTATTTCACTCATATATAAAAGATGAACTATAAATAACACAAATCACAGCTCTGAAACAAAACCTCATTAGTAATGAATCACAGTTTTATGATAATAATCGTAAACATGAGGTCAGCACTCTGTTGTGCATTAAAAAGCTAGACCCAGGAGAAAGTTAAAATATATTTTGCCTTTAGACAGAACCAGACTAGGATTGTGTCCAAAATCACTCGCTCACTCACTATATAGTGACTACGCCGATTTGTAGAGCTCTCCGAATGTTTAGTGAGTATTGATACTACATAGTATCCCACAATGCAGCGTGAAAAGTAGTGCAGGCCTACAACTGTATTGGAGCTCCAAGACAACCACTGTGCAAAATTTAGGGTCAAAGGGGGCCACTTAAGGCCAAAAAAGACACTACAAAACAACAACAACTTCTTAACAAAAATATCATCAAAACTTTATCTAAAATAAATACAATTTCAATATGTTGCTCAGCTTCAATTGTAATACAATAATATTTTTGTTCCATAATGATTAGAGCTTTCTAAAGCTACTTGGCTTTCCTATTGGCTGACAGAGATGAGCTTTTGGAATATTGATCAGAGTCTCCAACACAACCTCTGTACTGATTATGCATTATGGTAACTGTATATTACTAGTAATATACAGTTACCATAATGCATTGCGGTTATATTGCGGTTGGCATTGATCTGCAACGTTTTAATTATGCGCCATAATAACGTAGTAAGCGATATTTTTGTGTTAATATAAGTCTTAGATAGTTATATCTTCCGACAGCAATCACTTACATAGAGTGTTTGGACCGAAACACGGGTCTGTCAGTCCCTCTGCTCTGCTCTGAGCCGAGGAGAAAACTTTCCTTGTATCCTACAAGTTTTATCCAATGAGGAGAGAGAACGGCATGCAGGGGCGGTCCTCTCTGTGTGTGCAGCCAAGAGATGCGCCTGAATGTGGTGACGTAGGGACGAGGACCAATAGATCCACGACGAGGGCGGGGGCTGCTAACTCCGTCGGCTGACAAGACGTTATGGTGCATTCAAGGCAGCCCGTAACTCCGACTTTTCCGACCTGTGAAGTCGTACCAGTTCGATCTGGTACGACTTCACGGGTCGGAAGTTACGAGTGGCCGTTATAGTGACTTTCACAGGTAAAACAGGTCGGAAAAACACGAGTGGGTTGCCTGGAACGCTACAAAGTCGTAAGTTGTGACTTGAAGCTGTAATTACGGTTTCAAAAGCCTGCCTGGAACGCAGCATTAGCCAAAACGACCGGATCGCTTACTTCTGCTTTAACTATGTGGTGAAAGTTTTTTACATTTTACCAGTGAGCTCAATATAGTCTTCTATACTACATAGTCTACTACATAGAATTCCCTATATAGTGAGAAGGGAGTAGGTGAAAGAGTAGGCATGACACTGTTCACTTTCAAAAGAAGCTAGCGGTAGCTAAATGTAAGATTTGCCATTTAGCAAACATCTGTTTGCCTTGAGGGGCCTGCATTATCCAGCTCTGAATCAAGAAGTCACCACAGTTTTATGATAATTATATCACTCGGTCTACACAAGAAGGCTGGTAGCCTATCCCCTTATCTAAGCTTAGCATAGCATAGACGCTGTAAACATAGTAAAGCAGCAAAGCCTGCGGCTCTCTCAGAAATACAACAGAAATACACAGCAGCAGTTTTTCTGCTTTTTCCTCAGACTGATACAACCATGAACTTGACCTTGGTCCAGCTCTAAAAGCCTCAGTATGCTTCAAACAAACTGGCCTGTACGTGTCGTCTGCCCACGTCTAAAAACAGAAGTGTTTAGAAAAGGCCACGTTCAAAGGCCTCTGCCTTCACAGAGAGAAGAGGAGCGAGACACAATTTTCAGCTTCTCATTCATGGTGTTGAAGTAATTTTGTGGAGTGCTGAAACGAAATAGTTGTGTGAAGGTGGAGTGAAAACAAGAAATGTTGAAGGGAGCTCAGGCTTTACTAACTTACTTTCACACCTCTGAACAAGGTGGCCACGGCTGATGGATGATCAGTTTCAGAGAGCAACACAAACATTGCCAGACCCCCTTTCCCACTCAATCTGACCGTCACTTTGCTCAAAACATGCAGAGGCCTGAACCCTAACTGCAAATCCTGTAAATCCTGAGTATTAATCCCAGCTGTAAGGCGGACACTGGCCCGGATACCTGCAGGATAGGCCTACTTGGAGCTCAGCAAACCATTTAGAGGGCCACATTACATGTCACTTCGCTGAAACTGGGTTGTCAGAAATGGATGATCTAATTTAAATCCAACCAAATAATATATTAACAATCACTGACTTGTAATGATTTTCCTCACTCGGGCGCGCGCTCGTCTCCTCATCCCTTAAAAAATCATTTCTGACAGTCAACGCCATGATGGAATAAATTACCAATGACACAGCTTGTTCTCTGACTAATTTCACCCTTACTCCAGCCTGGCTGTCAACCAGCAGTGATTTTGGAGCGGTTGACATTTCTATGGTAACGGTAGCATTTCAGAAATCCTGAAATGAAATTCAATGCAAAGTTGTCTCTCAGGCAAAAGCAGCATTCAGGTTGCCACTTGCCAGATGGCTTTAACGCTGGCCGCTCACACATTTTTAAAGCTCTCACCACTTTGTGTCTTCAGATTTTAATTTTAAAGGAATTATAATCGATTTTAATAATGTTGCACTGATATTGTAAGATGTTAAAACAGGTGCTAACGTGTCATATTTACCAAACTATGCAGCACTAAGCTGTAGGAGCTGTGTCCTCTTGTCATCACTCCTCCTCCTCCTCCTTTTTCTCCATTTGAATAATAAAAAAGAGGATTTGTTAGCTAATGTAGGAGGTTCACACATACCTGTTTCTCTATCACCCCCCCTCCCCTTTCCCAATGTGCCCTTCTCCCCCGCACACACACAAAACACACAAAAGCAGCAATACACAGTCACAAAAACACCCTCTCACACATGTGCAAATATGCACACAAAGTCTGGGATTCTCTCACTAATACACACGTGTGCCTACAGTACGCCAACACACCCACACACATAATGTTTCACACTCACACACACACACACTTCTTTTTTCACAATTTCCCCCAAACATCAACAGCTCTCCCTCTGTGCCTATAGGTGGCCCTGGCAGCGGCAAAGGAACACAGTGCCTGAAGATCGCCGAGCGCTACAGCTTCCAGTACGTGTCCGTGGGCGAGCTGCTGAGGAAGAAGATGATCCACAACGCCACCAGCAACAGAAAGTGGAGCCTGATCGCTAAAATCATCACCAATGGAGAGCTGGCACCACAGGTAGCGAGAGACACGGAGAAGGAGGGAGGGTCGGGACACACTATGGGGGTCGCATTTCTATGAAAGAGGGGGAGAATATGAGAGGGAGGATGGATGGATGGATGAGCGCCGAGTGTGTCCAGTCACTTGCAGGTCCTTATCGCAGCGTGCGTGTAACAAGGGACTAATTAGCAGCATCCATATCACGAGTGCGCTGGAGAGAGGGATGTTGTTCCGTCTTATTAACGTCCTTCTCTGCAGGATAATTAATCTGGCTGAGAAGAAAATGGGCACAGACCGACCACCTCTGGTTGTTTTTTTGTGCTCTCCGTTCTCTCAAAGCCGGTGTAGAAAACACACGAGGAGGCCTCACACTTGTGTATGAAATGAAGATTATTTCCCTAATTAAAATTTGTAATCAAAGGGCAAAGGAAGGACCAAGGCAATGACGATAAATAACAAAGCCTGTTTCTTCATGCAGAGGAGTTCAGGGCTGTAACGCAAACAGAGTGCCTCCTCCTCCTCCTCCTCTTCCTCCTCCTCCTGACTTTGTGATTTGAGTTTGAAGCTTGTGTCCCCTCCTGAATTATCTCCAATAACAGTCTCACCGTTCATCATCTCTCCTGTCTGACACGACGCTGCATCTCCCCTCTGGCCGTTCACCGGGAACCAGGGAGATAAACAGCAATGTAGGCCAAGCTGCAGACATATTAGATAGATATGGGTGAAAAAATGACTTGTGGCTGATAGGTGTTTAATTCCCTGCTATGATTACTTCATCAAATTCAGATTACAATTTGGTTTCTTAATGATTTTGTATCTGATGGTGAGAGACTGGCGGCTGCATAAATAGTGTTTTATGATGTGCTGAGACACATATTACTGATTCACAACTTGTTTTTAATTGGTAGCTATAAACTTATTTCCTAACTTGTTTACTTTACTGCAAATTAAATGGATAGTTTCACATTTTGGGAAATACACTTAATCTCTCCACTGAGACATATGAGAAAATTGATCTATGCTATTGATCTTAACATGAAGCTATAGCCAGAATATAATATAATATAGCCTCTTCATCTGTTCTTACCTGCCCAGGGACTACAGGTGGAAATTAGCAAATGTTGCTACAACCTGGCGCAAGGCATCTTCTCTTGTCTCACAAGATTTATGTTTTTGTGCATTGTCCCTGTTTCTAATAAATAAATTCCTATCCTATTCCTATCCTAAAATTGTCAGCTTAGCTTAGACAACACACAGCATGATTGCAAAGAAAGTTTGGAACATAACTACTCCATCTCATCATTTCTACACTTTGGCAGTAGCATTGAGCAATGAGCATTAGACGTGCAGGTTGGCAGATTCTCTCCTTGGATAGCGCTAAGCTTTGTTTCTCCCTGTTTCTAAACAGGGAGAAAGTGCCTGGAACAAAAGTTGCTGGTGGATCCAGCTTCATGTGTAACAGACAGAAATGATCACAGCATCAATCGCCGCTCTTGGCAAGAGAGTATGTAACTGTGCTCATCTGTGAAGCAATTATTCAAAATGCAACGAGCACACAGCATCACTTCTGACCTTTAGGCAAGCACCAAATCAACGTGAAGTGCTCACGGTTTGTCTGTACAGTAATTCACTGCAGGTCATGTGACTCAGTATATTTCTGACCCTGTGTTCTCTCAGAAATCCCACTGGCCTTCTCATACAGTAAGAGGCTCTTGGACGTTCGACAGTCTGGTCTAAAATTAACAACTCATAGCACTTTTGTACTTTTTATATCCTCAGACAGTGGAAAAAATGTTTCAAAACCAGCTGAAGACCCTCGAACCAGTACATAGTAAATTATTCATGCTCATTTACACTAAAAAATAATGCATCTTTCCAATTTGGTGACACTGACATGTCATTAGGTTGTTTGGTTTTCAGTGGCACACAAAAACAAAAACACCTCAATCACTTCAGTTCGTCACAGCTCAATCAACCAATCAATCACAAGCTATCTGTGAGCTGTGCATGAGCATTGGCAGCTGTAAACATCAATGTTGTTTGACTTACTTGCACAGCATTTTAACATACACTGTTATAAATAAATAAGTAGCGTACTACTACTACGGTAATTATATTAGCAGAAAATTACAACATTTTAAAAATCTGGGCATTTCTTTTGCTCTTCATGACACTAAATTAGTGTCTAATTCACTAACTAATAGTTCATTGAATTTATTTGCACTCTGAACTGTTCAAATTTGTATTTGTTTTAACATAACTTTACAGACATTTCAAGTGTTACAGATATGGCACAAATGAATAGTCTGTTTAAGAAAGTAAAAAAGGAGAAACAGATAGATAGGACGAGGAGAAAAACAGACAAAAAAAAGAAAAAAATATCTGAAAAAATAAAATATAACATTGATAAAAATAAAATACTCATCTTACAACTTAAAGACTCTGAACTGTTGTTTGAACAAAGCAAGACATTTGAGGATCGTCATGTTCAGGTGTTTTTCATATTTTATAGACAACAAATTGATGAATCTAGAAAATACCTAACCCTAATCCCATATAAAACCTAACCTTTCTGCCATTTTGCCTCGGCATCCCTATATCGAGTGTGAAATATACATTAGGCTACTATTGCCTGTGCCATTCAAATGCCAATGTTACAACTGCGCTTCACTACACAGCGAACAGATGTATATGCATTGGGAATACAGGGGGATTGGGGATAGACAATCCCTCCAGCTGCTTGTCTGCTGCATGATTGCTATAGAGTTATAGATAGATGGTATCTTTAGGCATCAGATGCTTGTCTGACCTGGCGCTCCAGTGAGAGCTCAGACGTGAAGCCATGCAGAGGATCAAAGGGCTTCTAGATTAGCTCTTCTCATTTTATCATACACACACGCGTACATTAATCTGTTCAATGAAACTGAGATTAAGTTTAATCTCTGTATATAGTCTGCTATGGGCCACTGCTCACATTCTGTGGCTGGAAGCAAATGAAATGTCTGTGTTAGTCAACGCTGGGCGGAGCGACAGCCATAGTAGTTATTTTTAGATCAGGGCATTGCTCATGTATCGCTGCCATATCGCATGATGCATTCGGCCTGAAGAGATAACCTCCAACATGTTGACCTCCTCCGGCCACGAGGACGGCAGCGATGCTGAAAGATGCTGGCACTCTCTGCCCTCAAGTGCTCTCAAGACAGCGGCTCTGCTGCTTTCAAGAATATTAAAGTGCAATTGGATAAACACAGGAATTATGTTGTGTAATTCTCCAACGTGCTGTTTTTCATTCACCATTTTTTACAACTTTAAACGAGCTACTCATTATTAATGTAACGCAATTAATCTACAACCTTGATGAATATACACTGGGAATTGCAACAGCACAGAGCTAATCTCCCCCGTCCATGTTATTATGTTATTATAATTACAACTATAAAGTTTTTTTCTTTATCACTCATTGACAAAACAGTGGAATTGGGAAGCAACAGAAATCCTAACATCTAGCTAATTGTTGAGCTATTAAAATTGATAAATTAAGAACAGTTAATCATCTTATCAACTGCCCAGCAATCAGTTGTTATCAAGCTATTAAAATTTGAGGCACCAAGTGATGACAATCATGTTGCTGTATTTTCCCCCCAGGAAACCACAATAACTGAAATTAAGCAGAAGATAATGAAGATCCCTGACGCTAATGGTATCGTCATAGATGGGTTCCCTCGAGACGTCGGACAGGCCCTGTCCTTCGAGGACCAGGTGAGTTGAGTTTCCATCAGTTCTATGAAAATGCACAAGATTACCTCTGAGGGGCATTGTCACATTTGTTCCAGATGCTACCTACAGTTAATACCTCCCATCATTTGAGAGGGGGTTGTTTCCTTAAAGGGATAGTTCAACATTTTGGCAAATCGGCCCATTGCCATAATCGCTATAGTCATAGCAGTAGGTTCGTTAACTTTATTTGTCGGTGTAAGCTATTTTTAGAATGTCGGAGCTAAGCAGCAGGCTGCTCAGAGCTACGCTATGGAGGCTCATGGGATTCCTTGGTTTCCCTCATCAAACTCATCATATACAAAATCCCAAAACTCCAAAACGCTTTCGTGGACAAGTTGTGACCTGCACATTCACCACGCTATGAGATAATAACGGAACGTTACGAAACGGAGCCGTTTTCGAGGTAAATACAGGGTAAATACAGAGTCTGCTTGCTGAAAAACTGTCCCTGAACGCAACGTGCATCAGCGGTTTTGCATGAATTTACCTCTAAAACAGCTCCGTCTCGTAACGTTCCGTTATTTTCTCATAGCGTGGTGAATGTGCAGCTCACAACTTGTCCACGACAGCGTTTTTGAGTTGTTGGGTTGTGTATTTGATGAGTTTGATGAGGGAAACCAAGAAATCCCATTAGCCTCCGTAGCGTAGCTCTGAGCAGCTCGCGGCTCTGCTCCGCTGTTCTAAAAATAGCTTACACCGACAATTAAAGGTAACGAACCTACTGCTATGACTATAGGGATTATGGCAGTGGACAAATTTGCTAAAATGTTGAACTATCCCTTTAAACTTGATTTGTCTCGGTGACAAAGCAAACATCACATCAATGAATTCTGCAGTCGTGGAGAGTAAAGCCTTTCAATTGTTTGTTGGCATTCTTCATATTCTTGTCAGATTTTCTTTGAAGGCAAATTCAGCCTAAAATCAAACTAGGCTAGAAAACATCTTTTGTTTGACGCACATGCTTTGTTCGCATAAGAAGACGATTATATTGTGAATGCGTGATGGGAACGTGCTGGTTTCTCTTTATGGCATCCAGACACAGGCGTCAGAGAGTCACGGTATTTGTTTGTTTGTAGAGACAGCAACAGTTCCTGTCTGTGTGACCGACAGAGAGCTTTTCAATTGGCGCCTGCCACGAGCCCTTTACTGTATGTAAATGACTTGTTTGCTCACCACCGCACACTGGAGCTGTTATCTTTCAGGCTTCACCTCCAGGAGCATGAGATCTAAGGATGGCTGAGGTGGCTGCCCAGTGGTTTGACTTGTATCATCCGGGTTTGATTTATTTGATATCAGAGGCTGCACAGCGTCTGGAGGTCACTGTCAGGGCATTTAGACTCTTTGTGGAGTCATAAATATATAATCAGTTGTATGAAATTATATAAAAAGTTCATCTCCAGATGAGAAATCTCCCAGCTGTTGCTAATTAAACTAATACAGACTGAATTATAACTACGATTTTGCATCCGTTGTACTTCAGTGGGTCTGACTGAAATTTGAATCTCAGTTTTTTTTTGTGTGTGTGGGGAAATGTGAACCATGATGACAGCTATTGTGCATATTTGGTAATTTTTTTCCTAAGTACAAATATGTCACATTTGTGCTTGCACGCCTCTGAGTGAGTGTTTTCCATGACAGCAGCTGAGTGACTTTTGAGAGCTGAAGTTGTTGGGAGACAGACTGTCAACGGAGCGGAGAACACCACCGCTGGCAGATTAAAGCATCTGTGTCTTGACTGCAGTTAACATTGGCTGCGTTGCCAACTATTCGAGCAAAGGCAGCTAAAGCATGCTGGGGAAAATTCACAGAAAAAGTCACACACTAATCTGCATATGAATGCTGTCGTGTCAACTGGCTGTAAATCTTCATTCGTATTGTTCACGCTGCCATCATCACTCCAGTGCATTTCTGAGTTTACCTCTTTTCTAAAGCTTTTTATGCTGTGGAAGTATCATGAACAAAGTGGGCCAAAATGTTTTTAAAGTTTAAAGCATTTTGAGGAAAATAAACCCTGACAAGTTAAATAAATTGGGTCCACTAGAAAAATTAATGGAAGGATCACTGGCATATTTGGGTACAGCTTGGACCAGAGACACCCAAATTCAAAATAAACACCGAAGACATGCTGTATAAAATATACATAGGCACTGAATAACAAAATTTAATTTGTAGCAAGGAATATTTCCCTGAGGGCACTGTAAATAATAAATAGTGCACAATAGAGTTTTATTATAACAGCCATAACTTATAGTAGCGGTGGCCTTCAGTTCAGCAATTTCCCTTTACGTGTCCCTGCAGAGACAACACATTAGCAGAGTCTGCAGCCTGCGGTTGGACCATTAGGATTATTTCTCATCTTCTTTTTACTGACTGATGGAATTTGGTTTTATTATGTCATTTATAAGCTATGCAACACAGTGCTATAGACAGACAGTGGTGGATTAGACGTGTTGTTCTTCTCTGAAACACGAGCAATAAACGAATCAGTGCGAAGGCAGAGTCAGTTTGAATATGTTTGCTCTCATCTAGTGTGTAATATTTCATAGCGGCACTGACCCTGAGTTCACACCATTAATGCTAACAATGTCTTAAATCAGCATGTTTCCGCTTGCTGCTCCTCCTGCTGATCAGCTATTCAACAGTGAACCGCTTGTTTTCCATTTCACTGCCAAGTCAATGCTCAGTGTTGCTGAAATGCGAAGGCGGTAGCTCTGAGCAAGGACTCTGCCCTTTGACTGGCAGACTAGGTCAGGACTTTTGTTGTGAAGCATCTGCCAAACTAATGTGTCCTTGAGCGAGACTAAAAATTGTCTGGCAGATTTTTGACCTGTTTTCAGTGGATCCATTAAGTATTATCTGTCAGTTTTATCAGACAGGAGAAATAATAGAATAATACCCTGACAATATGACAGTAATGATATACAGTATGAATCATAGCAAAGTTTTCGTATAGGCTAATGGAAATATATCCTTTACATTTGAGTGCCCAGTTCTGTGATACAACAGCTTTTAGCAGGATTTATTGGTTTTCCTTATCACATTTTAACTCACTTAACATTTATCAACTTTTAAATGAGCACTCAGTGACTAATAGGCTGGGGGATAGGCTGCGGTCTGTGCAGCCAGTGCAATCATACAGTGACATTATAATCTGGTCATTTTAGTTGGGTCAAGAGGGATGGACATAAGAGTCTCAAGTCCCACTTGGACGGGGTTAATGTCCCAAGAGGAGATGAACTAAACTCACTTTTACAAATTTGTATTGCAGCTGTCTCCAATTAAAACAGTGTCTTTTTATAGACTAGAATCTTTTTTGTTGTTGTTTTTAAAGGCAGCATGTCACATCCTTATCAAATTAGTAAGATTAGTTGCCCATTAGTAGCCAATTATTTCTAAACAATCCCATTTGTTTGATATTAGCATTGGCAAACAAGTTCAGGAAGTTGTTTGTTCACTTTTCTTTGTACAAAATTAAATGTCAGACGTGTTTTTGCACATATTGTCGATCACTATCACACTTTTTTATACGTATATATTATTATATAACTTTTATAGCCAGAACTTATCTTGGCAAAAGCTTTGACTATTGTTTTGTTTACAATACAAGAGGTCAGCTATATAATATGTCCTCAGGGAAGCTCTGCAGGGCCGACTGAATGCCACAGTGGCACCATGTCAGAAAACAATGTGAATTTCTGACCAAGCTGGGACTATATGCTAACTTTAGTGTAAGTAAAAATAGGGGTTATTATTACAGATACAGTAGATCTTTATATGTTCACAAGACAAAATTTTGAATAGTCCCCTGAGTGGCACTATTTTTTCAGTGACTTGGCGACATTGAAAGATGACAAGCACAGTTGATGGGGCTGGGGCCATAGGCTGGGGGTAGCTGATTGGCAGGCTACCTTCAATAGGCTACAAGAAAGGCTCAGCAAGTGTTAAAAACAAAATTATTAAATAAATTGTACCTGAAAGTGATAAGTCAGTTCGAATAGGCTGAGATGAGCTTGTTAGCATGCTAATTTCAGTAGAGGAAAACAAGCGATAGATAGACAAAATGAGAGGGCTACTTGTCACGTTTCAGTCATTGTTAGGGTTTACAAGACAAAAAAGGCTGTGCTACACTTCTTCAGTGACTTTGTATCTCTTTGTTCTCTGGGTAAAAATAAAAGTCCTGCTCACAAATCACACACTGTCACTTCACTAAAGTTGCTGGACGATGTGGCTGGCTGAGTCACTGCAGAGGTGAGTGTGCTCATCGACAGGCCATGTGTTTTGTTAGCATGCCACAACACCGAAGCAGAGCATAGATGTAAAGTATCAAGCAGCATTATCGTCAACAAACTGCGGCTCCCCAGCGGCGCTGAATTGTTATTAAATGGGTGTTTGTTGGCTACTGCAGGAGAAACCAGATGGGGCTCTTCTGGAGGTATCATTTAGTGAACGATGGCGTCGGGCTTTATCTCGTCATCTTTATAGTTAACTCATGTGAATGGCCCGTTTATGCAGGCAGCCATGGCCCAACAGCTGGCTGCATGGCTGTATATCTGGCTGCTCCAGTCGGTTCAGTTAACAAACAGTGAATGGCTTTCTGTTCTGTATTTCTTTTACACAATGCAATCACATGCCAAAAATAAAGAATATAGTTAAAGCAGAAGTAAGCGATATTTTTGTGTTAATATAAGTCTTAAATAGTTATATCTTCCGATGGCAATCACTTACATAGAGTGTTTGGACCGAAACACGGGTCTGTCAGTCACTCTGCTCTGCTCTGAGCCGAGGAGAAAACTTTTCTCGTATCCTACAAGTTTTATCCAATGAGGAGAGAGAACGGCATGCAAGGCTGTGTGTGCAGCCAAGGGATGCGCGTGAATGTGGTGACGTAGGGACGAGGACCAATAGATCCATGACGAGGGCGGGGGCTGCTAACTCCGTCGGCTGACAAGAAGTTATGGTGCGTTCAAGGCAGCCCGTAACTCGTGTTTTTCCGACCTGTGAAGTGGTACCAGTTCGATCTGGCACGAGTCGGAAGTTACGAGTGGCCGTTATAGTGACTTTCACAGGCAACAGGACGGAGAAACGCGAGTTGCGGGTTGCCTGGAACGCTACAAAGTCGTAAGTCGTGACTTGAAGCCGTAACTTACGGTTTCAAAAGCCTGCCTGGAACGCAGCATTAGCCAAAACGACCGGATCGCTTACTTCTGCTTTAATATACAAAACTTTTGCACATAGAAGGGTGCATACACAATGTACACACTTACTTTCATATTTGCACACATAAAGTGCACACAAAGAAACACACAGCATGTCCTTAATACTACATACACCTGAATAAAGAGTAGCCTGTGGACGTATGACATGGGAATATGTCATGTAAACTGTACCAAATGAGATTCCACATGACCTACTCAGTGCATTTCAGTTTGGGCTTTAATCATCCTGTTGACTTTGCATATTAGGCTACATTTGATTAATCCTGCTGTGGATTATTGAGTCTGGATGAATCCATTTCAGATATGATGGAGTCTGGAGATGAGCATTAGCATTATGTGGTTTTGTTTTGATTTGTTTTTTGCTGGTAAAGGCTTTGGTCATCTTACCTTAGATCTCAAGTGCCAAAGTGACCAAAGCAGCATTAGAGAGGCTGAAATGGAGAAAACCTCAAGCAAACCTATAACAAAGATGATTTTAAAAAACAGGTTTTAAGGTTTTCTTACAGCAGATGAACAGATACAAACTTCCAACCATGCCTGATAGCAGCAAACTGTGTCAGGCGTGTGTGTGTATAGATTTTCATCAAACTGACCGCTGTCGACAGCTAATCCTCCCTCATGTTTTCATTATATTCGCCTGTCTAGAGTAATTGTACATTTTCTCTCTGTTTTTCTGAAGAGGCCGAGTCTCAGTAATGAGAGCTCATAATGTGGTTGTTGTTGCTGTCTCCTGGTCCACCTCACGTAACAACAGATTCCTCTCAGTACAGTACAGCCCCATCAGACAAAGAAGAGATGATATACAGTATAGCGTATATATACAGTATATGGATATGTGTGTGTGGCTAAGTCGTACACAGGGAGAGAGATTTCTAACCAGACTATAACCACACAATCAGCCCTCTCCTTTGATGGAGCTCACAATGAAGCTATTATTGTGGATATAATCAGCAATTCCAGCTGTTTAGATGTGAACAAACATACTTTCCCATCATGTCTCCACATTAGCTGAGGCTGTAAACACTAAACACTGGTGATAAACTCAAATTTGCTGCTGAACCTTTGAGAACAGGCATTTTCACATGCAACAACGGCCCTGGAAGTCTCATAATGAAAATGTTGTCGCATCTCTCATCTAATAATTTGAGAAGTTAAATTTCATAATCGGTAATCACAGAAATTTGATTCCGCCAGATAGATTTTATTTATTGTCACAGTGTTATTCAAATTGCGTCAAGACAAAAACAAACAAGGCGGCTATTAAACAGGGATGATGACAGGTTGCAAACGGGGCCCCAGGGTTAGATAAGGGCCCGAGGAAGTTCACGGGAGATGAAACCACAGAGATAACACGTGTATACAGTTGTGTTTATAATCGTTTCCAGGCAACCGCCAGGAAAAACAGCTCGTACAGTCACCGAGGGTCGGACAGGAGCTGAAGACCACTTAGCCAGTGATGCACAGATGCCGCAGCCCCTGGGATTTACAATCGAATTAAGTGACAACTGGTTATTAAAGGGACTTTAGCTCGGCTCAGCACCAGGGAGAGCAAATAATGGTGGTATGTTTTGACAAATAAGCTGCTGAGACCTGGGGTTGTCGAGGATGAGGCCACTTATTGGCTGTGAATCAGACAAGTGAACCACATATACATTAAGAAAAACACTGATAAACTAATCAATAAATAAATCAATATTTGTTTTAACTTGCTCAAATGAATCCAGCTCCAATCAGCCATCATATCTGGACAAACGTCATGTTGTCTACAGCTGATAATGTTAAAGAAGATGAAGAAAAAGCTGTGTTACATAATCCAAGTGTAAGATGCTGGGGAGTGATGTGCAAGTGCTGTGATTATGCACATTGATGCATTTCATCTGCATAATAAGATAATTATATAGCAACAGCAACCACATTACGAGCTCTCATTACTGAAAGTGCCTAGAACAGGTTTATTTAAACCATATACCAACTGATTAACCTGTCAAATACTGTGTTGAATAATCACTTAATCATATGATCTATATACTGTAATATAAGAGCGAGGAAACTCTGCATTTCAAGGCTGCAGCATTATATAGAGAAAAACTACTTCCATTCATTCATTGCTTATCAACAGATTCACCAAGATTAATTTTCGACAGACTAATGTCATCTCAACTGGACTCAACCCGAGTCTACAAAAAAAAAGAAAGAAAAAAATGCTGCATTGCATGACGCTCCTTTTACAAGCAGACCTGCTGTGAACTGTCCCAGTGGGAGCTGGTTGAAGACTCAGCTCTAAACTCTTCTCCTCATCATTAGCAGCAGCACAACACTTAACACCAGTGGAGATGAGAAGAAGTAGAAGAAGGAGAAGAAACGCTGAGGCAGTGAAGGAGAAGCTGCTGTGATTAAAGGTGGAGGCCCCTGAGGCAGAAAGTTACACATTCAGCTGCAAAGTCACACACAGTCTGGAAAATTTATGAAGGCACATGAAGCTGCAGGAGCCTGGAGTCCTGGCACTGGCAGGGAGATTAGTGCTGACAGAGACAGAGTCTGATCGACACTGACAGTGAATACAACAAAAACATGGCAATACCAATGATTCACAACTAGGGATGTCACGATTACAAATTTTCTTGGTACGATTATTGTCAGAGGAATAATCGCGGTATTACGATTATCACAATTATTATGCATTAGGCTAATTAATTTCACAACACTATGAATGTGTAAAATCAAATATAGTCAAAATATAATTACATTACTCATTGTTTACACAAAATATTTCAAATATCTATGAATATATGACCAATTATTAACCCCCCAGGGGAAATGTTTAAAATATTCAGGTCATAAATTGTCATCTATACCAAATGTTTACATTTATTTTAATCATTTTTTGTTTTATTTTGTGGTTTTTTTTAATACAAATGACACACTAACATTTAAATTCCTACCGATTCAATGTTACGTTAAATAAATGGACCAGTTTCTGTGCATTCACCTTTATTTTTGCGCACATCTGCCGATAAGGTTCCAACATCATCTCATTTGGGAAGTGACGGTATTTAGGAATCTTTACGATTAATTAATTGTGGCGTTTAATACCACGATTAATAGTGAAAAAAAGTTATCGTGACATCCCTATTCACAACATGGATCTGCAAGTTATTTTTTTGATTTATACTGTGGAATAAGAAGCCTGGACACATGATTCAACAAAACACTGAGTTATTACCTGGCAACACGGTCGGTGACGCAGTAGCCAGCACAGAGTTAGTGTGTCCTGTGGTTTCCTCCCACCGTCCACATATACATGCAGCAAGGTCTAAATTGGCAAAGGCCTGTAGGTATGAATAGGAGCATGAATGGTTTTTTGTCCATTTGCTTTTGAATTCATCCCTCGGGGAACTAATTTTCTGATGAGTCTCTTAAAAACAAATCCTGTCATTGCGGAACAATTAAAATTCAGCAGACATTACAAAAATGGTCAAAGTGTCATTTAATGCCCTTGGGTAAAAAAAATAAGGAGAGTTCATAAATCCAGAATGCCTTATTCTTTTGTTTGAAGCCAATAAAAACATAATTTACCGAGCCAAACCCTGGAGTCTGAGCTTCAGCTGTGTCATTGCTGCACTCTTGTTTTGCACTGCTGCTCAGGCTGGAGTTAGATTAATGATCTGTGTGCTGAAGGACGACTCAGGACTGTGCCCACTCTCTGTTTTGTAGCATCAAGCTAATGTGGGCTCATCATGCAGACATAGCCCACAATTTAAATTCCCAAACTGTAACTTTACAGTTTGGGGGGGGGGGGATTGCCTTTGAAAGGGCCAAATCCTGAATTTCCGATGACCTGCACACAGACTATCTGCTGCTTTAAAGGGGACATATTATGGAAATATCACTTTTTGAAGGCTCTTTATAGGCTATTTGGGTGTTTGTCTTGCCTTCCAGCTTCCAAAATGTGAGAAGTGACAAAAAAAAAATCTGTAATTTGCAGGCTCCCTAAAATCCATGGTTTTACGAGCTGCTCCCTCAGTTATCTGACAATTATGCAACTAGTTTTCGAATTTGCATAATCCCACCCCTACCTGGGACTGGTAGAAGGGGTGGGGCAAACAGTGGCTCATTTGCATTTAAAGGGACAGGCACTGAAACCAGCCGTTCTGAACAGGGCTGTTTTGAGAGGATGAAAAGAGCTGTGATGTTTGATCCTTGGGGTATTTTGACTGAAGCATGTCACAGACATGTCTTTAAGACACCTGGGAACTATTTTAATTTGTGGAAAAGCGGCATAATATGTCCCCTTTAAGCGTCAGACAGTGCAGCTAATAAAAGTTCACTTTTTAGATCCTATATTTCCCAGCACTGTGTAAGCTCAGGGGTGACTGAGAGATCCTCTGAGGACCCACGGTATCCATTTTCATTAGTCTCCCCTCGCTCCATGATGCTACTCTGCCCTTTACAACATCACAGCAGCCATTTCTGAGGCTTTTCCTATGGGCCTCTCAGCAAACGCCCTGCTCCTCTTTATAGCCGCCCAGAGAGACCGTCTATCCCTTCATCGCCCCCTCAAGCTCTTTCACAAACACTCCTATCGACTAAGGAGGTGTCTGTCTCTCTATTTATCCCTGTCAGTCTCAGTGTGTGGGTTTCTGAGTTCACAACACACGCAAATCCATCAATCTTTGTAACTGAATAATCATCAGTCGAGTCTTTTATCAAGGAAAATAGCTCCAGTTCCTGAGGACTTGCAGCTTGTCTCTGTTTGATGTCATTAAGTCTGACAAAACAAGTGAGTTTCTCATCAGCTGTGCCAGTGGGACATTGATCAGTTTGCGGCATGAAATATGTCACCTTGTTTCTCGTAAATAACAATTGTGAAGGGTTTTGAAAAAGTGGCAAAAAGAAAAAGTAGAGCAGCTGTTGTTGTGCTGTGCTGCAGCGAGATCGAGGTGCACACATCATTACTGTCCCTGCACATTCCTCTCAGACAGCGAAGAGGGAAATTACACATTACGCTTTGAGAAGAGTTTAAAATTAATTACTGCATATTGCAAGCGCACACAGCTTCATCCACCTCCTCCTGTGAGATTTCTCAAGGCTTAAGGGGAAAGACAGTAATGTTATATAACTCGTCTTGTACAAAGCTCTCCCTGCGTTACCAGACCAAAAAAAAAAAAAAAAGCTTTTTCACTTCTTTCATTTCCTGTGAGGTTACACCGAGATATGTCTTCGCTATGAATAAGCAGAAAATAGGTGTGAAAGTGACATTTACCAAATCTGTTGAGTTTACAGATGAAGACTAAAAGGCTCATCCTTCACTGGCTTTAGCACACAGATTAAACCAAAATCATTTCAATACTCATAATCATAATAAAGGTGGATTAGAGAATCTCACGCCGTGGTCAATTTACTTAAGAAGTCAGAATTCAGAGCTGGAGAAAAACGTCACATCCGAGTTGACCACGTTCCAGTTGGTGACAAGTTGGAAAAGCTGCTGATTTGCTGTTGCAAGAATTGTTAACTAATATCAGCCGATAACACCACACTACGGGATAGTTTGAGCGGGAAAGCAACATAACAACATGTCTACACTCTACAGTATTGGTAGAAGTTGCATTTTACTGTTGGTACGACTAATTTAACGACACAACAATAAGACTAAGTGGATGATAAACAGTGAAATCGACAGCTTTTATTCGCTGTTGATGCACAGAGCAGCCATCTTGGACTGTGAGTTCAGGGTTTCCAAATTGTAATTCCAACTTCAGGGACCATAAGACAAGGCAAGGCAATTTTATTTGTATAGCCCATTTTTACAAACAGTTTGTCATCGTAACATCCTCTACCCTCAAACCCTCACATCGACTGAGGAAAAACTCCACAGAAAACCTTTTTAACAGGGAAAAGTTGGAGGCTACTGATGACTGATGACAGGCTATTTTGATTTCAGTGAATTAGTGAATAGTTTGTCATTTTTTCAAGCAAAAATACCAAAAATGTTATGTTTCCTGGTCTTTAAATGTTTTGTGTTATATGTTAAAAGAATTTGCTGCTTTTCTTTGTCTTATGTAATAACAGACAGAGAAACGAGGATTATTTACCATTGGTTAAACAGTAAAAGTAAGTTCTGTCACCTCAAAAATGCTGATGGGCAGTCGATTTAAGAAAACGATTATTTCATAAATTAAAAAATAATGCTCAAACAGATCAGTAGCTAATGAAAATAACTGCCCAAGTGGCTATCCGTAGGCTCCAAGCATACGGATATCTACTGTAAGTGCACTGGTTTGGTTCTGTTTGTTAGGACGAGTTAGATTAATGCCATTCAAACCTCACTGCGACATCTGAGACATGGAAGTCTGTTGTCCTCCATTAGACCTGCAGGACGGCAGCTCGAGAGGAAACAACCCCAGCTACAAACCGGGGTTATGGAGACAGATTGAGACGCCGGATAGTCTCTACACACTTACTGTAGGACGAAATTAACCTACAGTATACAGCAAACAGTACTCTGGATTGATGCCCACATTCAGGTCTTTCATCATGTAGCCTATACCAGTTTTGACTGTTTTGAACCCCAGAGAGGGTCAGATTCATGAGGAAAAAACTATTTAACAATTAGCTCCACTTTGAATAACTGGAATAATCTGATACGAGGCTTGTTTCACTAAAAAAGTGTGAATGTTTTAGATTAATTCCCACAGCGTTAATGCACACAGACTGTATTTTTGAATGTGGGGGGAAACCATATCAGTATTATGTATCTAAGGTTGCAGCTTATCAAGGATGTTGACTTTCCTCTGAAGCTCAACAGGAAGCCACATTTTTCTGTATATCAGTTGTTGAACCTCTGCCATCAGTTTATTTCTCAGGTTTTTTTTCTTCTTTTTCTTCTTTTGATGGAGAGAAGTTAGCAGAATAAGCCTTGGCACAGTGATCAGGTCAACATCTCAACACCTGCCTGCTTATGTCCTTATAGCCTATATTTAGCACCGTGCGTGCGAAGTGGCAGCACAAGAACAACAACTATCTTTCTTATCTTTATCTATCTCGCTCATGTGGAGGATGGTACATTTCTCGAGAAACCTTGATAACTAAGAAATTCTCATTAGGGTTAACTGTGGGGTCTGTCTGACTATACAGTAGCTATAATCTGAGTGAGCGTGGTTACTATGGAAACAGAAACTTTTCATTTCATCAAAACTGAGTCCTGTTTGCCGGAGTGGCATGCGCCTGAATAAACAGCAGCACCGTGGGAGCTATTTCTGGCTCTGGCAGAGCTCCAGATCAAACGCAGGACGACTCTGGAGTGTTCATCATCATGTGCATCTCATCCAACGCAGGAGCAAAACAAATGACAGAGCATGAATAGTTATAAACCACTTTTGATGCTTTTTATAGAGGAAAGCCCCAGCTGGTGGTGGACCGGGTGAGCAGATGTCAGGTCCAGGATGAGGAGAGCTTTTAAACACTGTGACCACCAGAGCCATAGAAACCAAGTTACTTCATTTTAATGTTTGCATTAGATTGATCACTGTATCCTTTACTCAAAGGGATAGTTCAACATTTTGGCAAATTGGCCCATTGCCATAATGCCTGTAGTCTTAGCATTAGGTTCGTTATCTTTAATTGTCGGTGCAAGCTATTTTTAGAACGGCGGAGCAGAGCCGCGAGCTGCTCAGAGCTACGCTACGGAGGATCATGGGATTTCTTGGTTTCCCTCATCAAAATCATCAAATACACAATCCAACAACTCCAAAACGCTCTAAAACAACTCTGTCTTGTAACGTTCTGTTATTATCTCATAGCGTGGTGAATGTGCAGGTCACAAAAGCGTTTTGGAGTTGTTGGATTGTGTATTTGATGAGTTTGATGAAGGAAACCAAGAAATCCCATTAGCCTCCATAGCTCTGAGCAGCTCGCAGCTCTGCTCCGCCGTTCTAAAAATAGCTTGCACCGACAATTAAAGGTAACGAACCTACTGCTATGACTATAGGGATTATGGCAATGGGTCAAAATGTTGAACTATCCCTTTAACTTTGAAATACCAGGTGCACACGTCAGTTTGTGCACTGACAAGGAATGTTTTTGTGTGTTGAACTTTGTAAAACAGAAGCGGTCGAACTCATGGAGCAGCACAAATTAAATCTCTATTACTCAGACCGGTCAGAGCTGCTGCTGCTGTCTGACCTTTACCTGTAAAATGAGAATAGCTAATTGTTTATTTGCCCTCTATAATACCTTGGTAACAGGTGGCGGTAGACCTGTCATAGATATTTCATCACCATCTCATTGAACTAACTTTAGCAGAACAATATCGCTGTGTGCAGAGTTTGATGTTGATGTGTGATTATTGTCTGTACGTGTTCAGTCAGACTCACTCTGCAGAACAAAGCTCATAAACTTCAGTGGGATGTTTCCAGCCTTTGTCAGATTTTATCATTATAATTGAGTTTCTTTAACAATATTCAGTACATGATAACTTATTTAATTGCATATTACAGTAAGTTGTGAAAATGAATTAAAGCTGCACTTATCTGTATTTTCATATCCACAATAAATGTAATTACCATGAAAAATGTTGCTTATAGTGACAGAACAGTAGATTATCTTGATTTTACAGATCTCCTTTGCTTTACGAGGCATTTCAGCATTTTGATTTTACATCACACAACTTTAATATGTTGGTTGTCTATCACTGCCCTCCTCAGTTTTGTCTACAGGTATAATATGCAGCTGTTTTTAATAAAAAAAACTCACCACACAGCAACGTGGTGATGATAGTGGTATTGCAGCAGCTAAAAGTCCAGATATTTTTCTCAAAACTAAACAACCAGTGGATATTTATCAAGAAAACAGACATTTTGCTGTGTCAGTGTTGTGTTTTGACCGCTATACCTTTGAACACGTGTCTACATAAACTGTTCGCAACCATTTTTATGCATCAACGGTTCATAACTGTTGCAGAACGAGCTTTAAAATGAGCATTTGTGCAGCAGAACAGGTGAAAAACTGAAAAACAAATAAACCAGAGAAGAATTATTTACATGCCAAGTAATCAGTTTTCTGATTGGCAACAAAGACTAATGAGCAATCACAGCATTATTCACGCACACAGATGAAATGGAGGGGATGTCGCATCCTGAGCCGTTGAGTGACGTCTTCTTCTTTACGTTTGATCTCTAAATAGAAACGCTTTTGTCACAGTTACGGAAAGAGGCAGCGTGAGTGATCGTATTTCAGGAAGTCATTTACTGTTACGAAGTGATTTTTAAAATATTTTTCATGTGGTTTTGAGTCGGCAGAAACAAAGAGAAGCCGTGTGTGAGGCAGGTAATGATGCTCTGGTCTCCTGTAGGGAGAGCACGGTGTCGTCACACTCGTATTAAAGCTACAGAGCAGCTGCAGCTGACATCAGGGCTTCAATCTGAATTCTTCACTCCACTGATTCAATCCAGGGAAATTCAGGTGGTAAACGTTGCTATGAATAAAAAAAAGATATTCAATCTTTTCAGACCTTGCTGAGAGCTAAGTGTTTATTCTTCTTTAAATTGAAGTGTTGACATTTTTGAACTGAGTGCAAAGAATTTAAAAATGAGACTGACCCTGCGCTGGTTCACTGGTTTTCTCTGGATCAGATTGAAATGGAAAATGAAAAGAAAAGATTGAGCTGAGTGTGTCGTATAGTGACGCCCTCTCCCTCCTCTCTTTAGATCTGCACTCCCGACCTGGTGGTGTTCCTGGCCTGCACCAACCACCGCTTGAAGGAGCGGCTGCAGAAACGAGCCGAGCAGCAGGGACGACCCGACGACAACCCCAAGGCCATCGACCGCCGCCTGACCAACTTCAAGCAAAACACCATCCCTCTGGTCAAATACTTCCAGGAGAGAGGCCTCATCGTGACGGTAAGGCTGGTACTGGAATATGTTTCAATCAATCAATCAATTTGTTTATTTCGGGCATGTCAATTTAAATCATCATCATCACACTTCATCTTAGTTCAAGTAATACAATACACATGGCCGAAAGGGAAAGCGGGAGAAGCAAAAGCTTATCTAGTCCCGCCCCCATTACCCACAGAATAAAAATCTTTATCATAATAATTTCTTTTCTTTTTGCTTTTTTTACATTTTGGTATAACATTCTTTAACTTATGACATTTTGACATAACATGTTACAGCAGTAGGTAGTATACAGAGCTGAAGTTTAGCTCTAGACAGTACATACAGATTACGTGTGTGTCTGCACATGTGTCCATAGTTGTCCGTCATGAGTGAGCAACAGTCTCGTCTTGTAGCCTGACATGTCACAAAGTCACAGAATGGTCCAATCGACAGAGAGCAAAAGTCCAGTGTACTTATTATTTGTTGGGATGGTGTGAGAGCCCTTTTATGCCATTTTCTTTTATTCATCCATCTCCTCTGCAGCCTTCGCCGCATTTAACTTCGCCATATCCTCCCGAGTTTTGGCCACGTCAGCTCGCATTATTGCCACAAATTCACGTTTACATTACACCTGTGTACGTCTCCAGACTGTGGAAGTGTGTGAAGCACATCTGAGGTCAGATCCCGTCACTCACATCATGATGGAAAATAGAGATGGGAAAGATTTTATTGTTTACGACTCCAGGCGTCATGCATCAGCTGTCTGATTACGATCCTACAGGGAGCAGGACAAACTCAAACTCACAACACCACACTATTGAATTGAACAGGTAATATGGGTTGTTTTGTTTGGATATATACTTCATCATCACCAGTGAACTGAGACTGCACACCAGGAGCACTGAGACATTTCCCAGTGGCCTGATGGTCGTTCTGGTCGTGAACAGTCGACTTCATCGGCAAAAATATAGCAAATCAGAATCAGAATCAGATGACGGATTAAACAAATCCACTTATCTGGTAACCAATGTAACCACAATGCTCTGTGAAGCACAGCCGGCGTCTTAAATCCGCAGCTGTTAAATGTGTTTATGTGGAAGCTGCAAGAAAAAAAACAAAAGTGCAGTTTGCACAGATGCAAAATAAGCAGCATTCAAGAACGCTACAGTTTGCTGGTAGAAAAAAACAGTACATTTATGTAGTCACGGGGCACCGTATAGCTACAGCACTCGTTCCCCCAGTGGCCCTTTTGTTGTAAGTCATTCCCCCCTTCTCTGCCTCCCTATTTCCTGTCTTGCTCAACCATCCTATTTATTGATAAATTGAATTAAATTAAAAGAAAAGTGTATGTGTGACCGACGTTGTCTGGCTTGCCCTGAGTGGGTTTCGAATCCCGGTCTCCCGCACCGCAGGCGACGATGCAAACTGTTTCGCCAAGAGGTCAGTGACCACTTGGCAAGTGGGTTTGCACGTTTTTTTATGGGTGAGTGAGTTTAACTTCAGTTCCGCTAACCGCCACGCGTTGTCACTTCTCCTCACTGGTACCTCGTGACTGTGGCTATACCCGCGGACCTCCGTTACATTTACGTTCATATTTCTGTGTGTATAATGTGTAGGGTAGAAGCTTCGAAGCTTTGTTCGTTGCCATGGTAATCGATCATGAAGTCCGTGAGCGATTGTTTTTTTTTTCTTCCTTTTTTCCTTTTTGACACCGGTTCTCATCGGCAGTTGTTACATTAAAATGACATCCTGGCATCCTGGAAACCTGCCTGGTTTTGGAGATACGCAGCCATTACTTTCATTATTTCCGCTACGGTCGCGCACCCCCCCGGCCGTTGAAGCTTCGATTTTTATCGATTTTATGTCCGCGAAGCTTTGATCATCAAAATATGATAATCGGGTCAGCCCTAATTATGTGGTCGTACTACATAACCAAGGTCAAGTGTGTTTACTGACAACAAAACAGGCTACAGTAACATAACTAACACAGTCTGTGCAAGACAGTGATGTTTTTGCCGTGTATGAGCGATATCAATGACACCTAATGTAGTTCATGTCATAAACACGTTCTAATTTTTATATTTTGGATAAGCCTACTCCGCAGTTAACAGAGTTCTCTAATTTATAACTGGAGTTTTAAAGCAGAAGTAAGTGGTCCGGTCGTTTTGGCTAATGCTGCGTTCCAGGCAGGCTTTTGAAACCGTAAATTACAGCTTCAAGTCACGACTTACGACTTTGTAGCGTTCCAGGCAACCCACTCGTGTTTTTCCGACCTGTTTTACCTGTGAAAGTCACTATAACGGCCACTCGTAACTTCCGACCTGTGAACTCGTACCAGATCGAACTGGTACGACTTCACAGGTCGGAAAAACACGAGTTACGGGTTGCCTTGAACTAGTGTTGTCACGATACCAACATTTTGGTACCGGTATCGGTACCAACATGTCTTTCGATACTTTTCGATACTTTTCGGTACTTTCCCAAATAAAAAGAGAATACAAAAAATGTCATTATTGGCTTTATTTTAATAGAAAATCTTAGAACTATAACATATGCATCAGTAAATAATCAGTAAATCAGTAAACAGTTACTGATGCTGCAGGATTAAATGTCCATCTACAGTATATTAATCTGAACTCTTCCTAAATTAAAACATTAGTGGTCTGTTGAATATGAATGAATATCAACTTGTTTTCTTTGCATTATTTGAGGTCTGAAAACACTGCATCTTTTTTTTATTATTTTGACCAGTTGTAATTTTTGGGAGAAATTGTTCTCAGTAGTTTATAGAATGAAACACAAACGTTCATTTTACTCAAACACACACCTATTGTTTCCCATACGTAGACCAAATTGATTCTGCCTCCCCCCCCCCCCCGTTAATTCATCTCCACGTCGCGCTCCTTCGCTGTGCTCACTCACTCACACACAGAGAGAGAGAGAGAGAGAGAGAGACAGACAGACAGACAGGGAGAGACCATGCATGCCAGTGGTGATCCGCGGTAAAAACAAAACTTATAAACCAGCAGCGTTTGCATTAATTAATGAGTCTGTGGCGGCCGTCTCTCTCACACACACACACACACACGCGCACGCACACACACAGACACAGGCACATGGACAGGTGGCGCTGTAACGGTAATTTAAAAAAGCGCCTTGCTTCATTTGTGACTCGCTCACTCGCTCGCCTCGGCTCAAATTACAATGCGGCAACCTCACGCGGCGACGTCACCGCTGCCGGCGGCGCAAAATGAAAGTACCGGTCCCATCTAAGCACAGTATGGTACCTTTTTAAATGCGTCAGTACCCCGGTACCACTCTAGTACCGGTATACCGAACAACCCTACCTTGAACGCACCATAACTTTTTGTCAGTCGATGGAGTTAGCAGCCCCCGCCCTCGTCATGGATCTATTGGTCCTCGTCCCTACGTCGCCACATTCACGCGCATCCCTTGGCTGCACACACAGAGAGGACTGCCCCTTTATGCCGTTCTCTCTCCTCATTGGATAAAACTTGTAGGATACAAGGAAAGTTTTCTCCTCGGTTTACAGCAGAGCGACTGAGTGACTGAGAGACCTGTGTTTCAGACCAAACACTCTATGTAAGTGATTGCTGTCGGAAGATATAACTATTTAAGACTTATATTAACACAAAAATATCGCTTACTTCTGCTGTAACTGTTCGATCAAAAAACAGGGTCAGCCAACAAGATGTGGTGGTCTGTGTGGTCTGGAAGTGAGTCATTGTCCCAGTCTGACACTGGTCGTCTAGTTAACATAACTGAAGCTAAACCTCAGGAGGAGGCGCAGACCAAAACACCAGTCTTTTCCAAACTGTATCCGCTCCGCTGCCGCTTCTTTCGCGAGCTGCCAGTCAGAGTCCTGTTGCTGTTAATTGGAGGCCGCTGGGATCTTCTTAGATTGTGTAGCTCGGTGCAGAGGGGGCATCGAGTCACCCCGCGGTATGTGTGTGAGGCGGGTGCTAATAGAGCTATCGACTCCTGCAGCCAACAGGAAGTGGCGGCCCACGCTGCCGGCGGGAGTCTCATTGATCCGTCTGGGTCTCGGCGCTGCGTCGTCTTCTTCACAGCGGAGGGGAAACACCAAAGAGCCGCTCCACTGTGTTACTGCGCCGCTGTGGATCGTTGTCTTTAAACCAACACACATGGGATCATCTCCAGAGAATCTCCCATTGATTTTAAAAAAGGAAAACGTAGCAGGATGTGTCTGTATAGTCACGTATAAAAGCATAAAAGCGTTTCTTCTCCAAAATCTTAAAGCATCTCATCTATTTTTCACAATCTGCTCGTTGTGCGATTGTCTCTTTGTCTCTTTCCTCCTGCTCTCGTGTTTCGTCACAGTTCATGATCCTGTATACACGTTTGCAATGTTCCTGTTTAGCTTGTTAAAGGTTTCCCAGAGCGCGGTGCCAGCCAGCAATAAGCCCATTTGTCAGAGGGCTCATACTGCTGGCTGCACATGTTTGTTTGTTTCTAGTTCATCTAATCGACACGTCTTCTTCACTCTGTTGGAGGAATGTGGGGCAGACCTGGGGAGGGAGTGTGTGTGTGTGTGTGTGTGTGTGTGTGTGTGTGTGTGTGTGTGTGTGTGTGTGTGTGTGTGTGTGTGTGTGTGTGTGTGTGTGTGTGTGTCTCCACATGGATGCTGCCGTTTGCTATCCGTCTGATTGTTGTGGTCCAGCCTCGGCCACGTGAATCTAGGTCACTCATGAAGGGAGGAAAAAGAAAATGTGCAGATTTTTAATCCCATCTGCCTTTTTATAAGTGATTACCTGCATTTTAAAAATGGACATGGAGTGTTGTGTGTCACAGCTCAGTTTTCTTTATGTCTGATGATGCAACAAGTTTCAAATTTAAATCACAATTTTGTCAAAATTGGCCAGATATGGCTGAGCAAGACATATCGTCTTAGTCCTGACTGCAGCAGCTGCAAGTTTGAGTTCAATCTGCATCTCATTTCCCCTTTCTCTCTCTCTCTTTCCAGTCTCCATTGTCCTGTCAGAATAAAGGCAAATTATGAAAAAAAAATATAGAGGAGCCCGGGGGCCATCTTGTCATAAAATATCATCGTGCACTTAACCTTTTAAAGCTCTGTATTAAAGTGAGAGGTCAAAATCTAAAAGTCATTCATTTGGGCACAAGAAGTTATTATTCAGTGTAATATGAAAATTGCATAAGTGTGATTTTCTGAGTCTAAAATTGAAGTGGTGAAAAGACTCTCTCCTCTTTTAGGCAGTTTTTCATCAAGCATTTCATTATTTGGTTCCATAAAATGTCAGAAAACAGCTAAAAAGAAAAAAGGTGTTTTCTCCAAATGTCTCGCCAAATGTGTCTGAGCAATGGCACCAAAATGCAAAGACGCCATCACAGGAGAACAAGAAAAATATGAATTATTCACAGTTTCAAGTCTGAAACAACAACTGAATTTATGGTGCTTTTATTTTGAAAGTACATGAAAGTATAACCAGCAATCAGAATTGTGGCAAATGTTGTTTTCTTTATGAGATTTGCGTGTTTAATATGGTGTTTTGTTTGTGTGTTCCCAGCTACTTTAATTATAGTATTGAATCTTGGCTGTTCACAGTAGAAATGAGTTGTTCTCACACTGTGTGCGCTCCTTCAGACTCTTCACAGCCTCCCAGACTCAGACAGCAGATACATCTATATTCACACTCTACTGAATGGTGATTATTATCACTTTATATTATTACCCAGCAGTCATCTGTGTCAGCCAGAATAATGAAAAACAATCCACCTGAGCAGTAAATATCAGTCACAGGTGAAGCCTCAGACACCTGTGCCCTGCTTTTTCTTTTCCGTCCATGCACTTCAGACGGTGTTTGCTAGAAAAGCTCCATTATAATGAAATAAAACAATGTACAGCAGAAGGACAGAAGGAAACAATATGAAAAACAAAGAAGTAAACAAGTCAAGCAGCTGCAAAGAGAACGAAAGAGAAAAGACTGGAGCTCCGTAGACGTCAGGTGTCGTGGATGACTTTATAAATCCCAATACTGACTCTAACACGTTCAGACAGGCAGCACGGGGGAAGTTAAGGTAACACGAGCCCATTTCTTCATACAGTTTGAAGCCCAGCAGCTGAATCTGAACAGTTAATGCCTGTCAGAAGCTTTTTTCATTAAGACAAGAGAAGAGAAACATTTAGTGTCTTTAAAAGAAAAATGAGGCCAGGCCTAATCCTCTTTAACGGCTGAGCAGCGATGTGCTGATTAAAACTGAAGTTGAGATGCAGTGTCACAGATTTGTGGCATGATGTTTAACTGGACTTGTCATTTCCTGTTCAGACAGACTCTCAGAGTTAATTTTTTTTTAAAGGAATTGTTCACCCAAAATTCAAATTGCACTCATTATCTACTCACCCTCATGTGGACTAAGGGCTGGGAGAAGTTTCAGAGTCCTCCGTGGCTTTTCTGAGTTACAGGGGGTCTCGGCGTAGCAGTGCATGTCCATATGACGGTTGCAAATGGATACCAACTGTCTTCGTAACAAAAAGACACACCAAAAAACATCCAAATACCTCCATGCTGCTCGTATGTAATGTCCGTCTTGTACTGAAGCCCCGAAATGCGAAATTGTCCTGAAAAAAATTAAATAAGTCTATATTTCAAGCTTGTTTGTAGCGGAAGCTTCTCTTCCTGGTTCGTCCAAATCTTTGCGCCGGCGTCAGTAATCGCACTGATGCCGGCACAATTTCGTATTTCGGGGCTTCAATACAAGACGGACATTACATACGAGCAGCATGGAGGTATTTGGATGTTTTTTGGTGTGTCTTTTTGTTACGAAGAAAAATGGTGTCCGTTCGCAACCGTCATATGGACATGCACTGCTACGCCGACCGAGACCCCCTGTAACTCAGAGAAGCCACGGAGGACTCTGAAACTTCTCCCAGCCCTTAGTCCACATGAGGGGGAGTAAATAATGAGTGCAATTTGAATTTTGGGTGAACTATCCCTTTAAGTTAATACAGATCCAGTGCACAGTCTGCAGGTGACCAGAGAGATTCACCAGGTGGATGTGAGTCATCATCAGCATAAGAAGAGAAGAGAGAACAGGAGGACGAAGCTCTAAGAGCAGGTTCACTTTCTAAAGAGCAGTTTACTTGTTACCGAGCAGCTCCAGGTTCTGTCAGTGGACCAGTGTTTGATTTTTGTAATGGTAAATCTTAATATTCCTTTGTTTTAATCACTTGAGACGTTCCTACACCCTACTTTCCCAGACTTCCTTCTGCAATTGTAAATTCAAGTTCCTTTACACTTAACCATCTGTGATGCCCAACTTCCCACTTCCTAATTCACACTCAAACCCCTTTGTATTTTAAATTGTATCTCTTAACTCCATTATACCTCGGGAGACCGGTGATGATACCTTCAAAGGTGAAGGTGTGAAAACACAATCAGGGAAGGGGCCGGCCAAAGGACACAAACACACCCCAGAAGTGGACCTTCCCTCAGCTATAAATGTTTAGGTTTTCCCATTGTCTTGGTCTTTTCTTTACCATCACCCACTCGGGTAGAACTGACCTTTCCTTGCAAGGAAATAAATTCATGTCCGCCGGCGAAGTCTCTATTTCATTATTCACCAACAGTAAACGGCTAAGAATTTCCACGACATTTTATAATACAAAAAAGAAGCCCAGAGACGAGGATGCTGAACTCTGCTGACATGCTGTGTCACTCAGACCTGACTCCACAATTTCAACAACACTCACTCAGCCCCCTCCTCTCCCTCCTCTCCCTCCCACGTCTCTGTGACTGGCTGTCGACACTCTCTTTGCACCAGCGACAGGGACTCTCAGACAAACAGCGTCACTCCCCCTTCACTCTCGGCCTCTTGTTTGTCAAGTCATCCCAATCAAAAGCTGACAGAGTCTGACACGCTGTTAAAACAACAACAACTACGACTACAACTACTGCTTGACAATTGATGTCGGCGCTGAACATTTCGGGGCGGTTCTTGTCATCAAACATCAGACAGAGACACAGTTAGAGACGAGTTGGTGAACAGAGTGAAGTATTCAGCACCTGAAGAGCCAGATAGCAGGTCCGCTCCGGTGGCTCCACCCCATAATGCCTACTTTAGGGGCCTTACTTAAGTGGCCCAGCACTGAATCTGACTTGCAGCCCTCTGCTTCATGTCATCCCCATCTCTCTCTCTCCTCTGATTTCTCATACTGACCTTTCACAATAAAAGCATTTAAAACCTAGAAATACAGTATATCTTTAAAAAATAAAAAATAAATAAAAAAGAACCAGAGAGGAGTCAGTGGAGACCAAAATCAGAGCTAAAAGAGAGAGAATATTGGATGAGATTCACCAGAAAGCCAGAAACACAACAGTACTGTTGCTCATAGTTACTGTTGAAAGCGTTTGATAATAACAGGTTTGAAAGAACTGCCCGTAACCTGCCTTCAAAATATCACACATGATGATTTTAAGACAAACAATAGGTCAAAATATTGGAAGAGGAAATGAATCAGGATTGATTATAAAGCAGTAAAATCTGCTCAGTGCACAGAGAGATACACCTTAAAAGTATAGCCCCACCCACCTGGACTCATCATCCAGCAATGCAGGATTTAGTTTCACCTGAAATCTGCTTTAATTTCAGAAAACAGTCAACCAATCAGAAGACAGGTTCAGAGCCTCCTCTCCTCTGATTGGCTGACACTAGAGGAGATGTAGCCTACAATTACACTGAGATGGTTTTTGGCCCTGGAAACCACAAATAACTCTTTGTTTGGCTCAGAACTTAAAATAAAAGTGTAAAACATGGGACCTTTAATTGCCAGTAACACCAACACTTCAAATTATCAGAGGGTCTTTGTTTCAGGTGTTTGCACCGAGGTGTGAAAATGAACAGTTTTCACACAGAAAACGTGCAAGAAGTCACTATAATAATGTTTTGTGTATAAACTTTCTTTCTTGTTCTGTTGTCAAAACACCAATTATTCTGTCTCTCATTTTAAAGAAAACATAAATACTATGCATAGAATTTCTGACAGACGCACAGTGACTGAGTTTGAAGGTTGGATTATTTCTGTTTACCCCGTGTTCTTCAGTAGTTGTCTCCAGAGAAGGACTCGACACTTTCTTGACTAATGAATCCAATAAACGTCTGAAGCTTAATTGCTTTTTGCACTCGGCTTTTGTGAGAGAGCGCTCCTTTAATTCCAAATGTCAGGTTCAATATGGGAACAACTACAATGACACATTACTCCACAAAGTCGAGCGTGGTTTGGAACGACCAGGTCGTCGATACACGTGTCTGCACGTCTATTATTTCTTGATGTTTCATCCTATCAACTCATCCTACTGTACCTCTGTTGCTGTGACGACGTGTTGTCACCCTTTGAGCTTCTCAGCGTTTTTACGTCCGAGCTCTTGTGCGTGTCAAATATTGACATTTTAGTTTTTGGGGTGAAAAAAAGTGACGCACTCTCAAACAAAGGCCTGCGTGTTTGTTTTTATCATCTACACTGACTCAACTTTAAATAACACACACAAAAACACACACAAACACACACACACATCTCCACAGTGAAGCTAAAATCGGAAACTGCAGCGAGGAGAGATAATTGTTTGTTGTGCTCTCTACTGAAGCCGTCTCATCATTCTTGGAAAAAAAGCAGCAATCTAATTAAGTATTTGCTGATTGAGATCAGCTCCAGCTTCGGCCCCACACGCTGCGCGACGCCACACAGATACACCTCACTCTGTCTGTCCTCCAGGTATTGGTTCGTTATTCCTGAAAAACACATGTAATGAGACGTAGGGAGCTAATCAGTCTTTGTGTCAAAACAACAACAAGATCCAAATTTCACGATACTGTTTATCTGTCTTTGAAGAGACAACCTTCAGTCGTTATTAAATATTAATTTGATCCATGTGAGTCTGTATCATACCTCTGTTTGTTTATATCTCGTCTGTTTTCTGACAAGTTTGACCTGCGCAAAGCTTCATAGAAAACTGGAATTTGAAATGCAGCTACTGTATGTTGCAATAGAAAAACGTACAAATAGACTCTCTCTCCTCATAAGAAAAACACAACACAGTAAAACATAATCTGCTCAGTGTTGTGATAAATCACTTCAGTCAATCTGCTTCATCTGGACTTTGTGGCTGTACGATCATATGTGATTGAAAGGAAACAGAAAAGCCGGCAACTGTCGACACATTTTGATCAAAATGCCTTCAGAAATCCTCACGTAACAATATGTTGTTGTTGTTGTTTTTTTTACAATTGACAACACCTAGACAGGTCATCAGTCTGTATACATGTAAACAGCAACATACAGTAAGAGGCTGAGACTGAACCTAAAACTGAAGTAACAAAAACTGCAGAAACACAGTGTTTCCAGTCTGGTGCATGACTAATTCTATGTCTATGTTTAATTTCCTCCTTCATGGCAACTGTAGAGAGGTGAATCTTTCTACAACTCACTCATTTAACTTTTATTCAGGCCTTAAAGAGGATCTATGCTAGATTTTTTTTTTTTTACCTTTATTACATTTAAATGATTAATTTATTAAACAGCTTTGGAGTAATTGTGATGGTTAAATGACTTGTTATGGGGAGAATGGAGGCTCTCTTCCTTCTACCTGGCGTCTCTTGGCCTGAAAACCAACCACCTTGTAAGACTGGTGCCTCTGACCAGATCTGGCCCTCAGCAACACCGTAATCAGGGTTCTAAATTAACACCCGCCAACCCGCCAAATGCGGGTAAAAAATCATTTTGGCGGGTGTTAACAAATACTTACTAGCCAGTTTGGCCGGTGATGCACAAGGCAATCATCACGGCCAGAGCCGCTCTACTGTTCTCAGTCATTTGTCCCCCTGGCAGTACTTACTACATTTCCCATGAACACTACATGCTACGTGATGACGTATCAGACGCCCATTGGCTGCGCGCAGGCCGGTGTTTCACGCTACAGCAGAGAGGAGACTCCAACACGTCGCTCGCAACTCACACCGGCCCGTAGTTGAAGCGTGTGTGCGTGCATGGGACCGTCACCGTTCAGATGCAACGTGTAGACGCGCCACATGCCCGCTCACAACTAGGTGAAGCCGTAGCGGCGGCAGACGATGCGTCGCGGTTTGTTTGTTTTTTCATCCGCGGTGCTCAACTTTTTGGGAGGCAGCAAGCAAACTGCATGTCATGTGAATCGATCAGCTGCTGCACGGACCTGCTTGTCCTGCAGTAACATGCTACCTGGCTCTCAGTGCTTGTCGGTGTTGTGTCAAATCCTGGTTCCCTGTCCAGCTGGTTCTCCCCTGTTTCCCACAGAGTTCTGCCCCCACATGTAGAATGTGTTTTATAGAAGAGAAACACTGAAATATCCCCCATGTCCACCTCTCAGTCTTAGCCCAGTCCTTCATTGACAATAGTTACTGGACTAGTTTTTTTTTTTTTTGTCTAGCTAACAGAATACAGTTGTGTGTAAAACTGAATAAATAAATAAATGATAAAATAAAATAATAAAAACAGGATTTTAGGGTAAGAGTAGCTTATAAGGTTTGACATCACACATTACCTGTAGGCTACTTAATCATTTGCAAATATGTACGAAGACATTTAGGCTACAATGTGATGAAATTAATGAGAAATACAATTCTTTTGTGAACATTTGCCAAGTGGTTTGGAGGTTTGTCCATGTTGTTTTGAGAATGTGATTTCTGTTTTGAAAAATGAGCCAAACCAATGGAGAAAAACTGTAATAGAGGAGGCGCAATACCTGAAAGTAATTATTTCAGTTGTCAGTATGATAGCTAGGCTAAAAACATGCTGTTTTCATGGGAAACACAGTATGAACGTAAAGAATCTCTCTTATTTTCACCGGAAAAAATTTGGCTAGTGGAAATCCTGATTGGCTGGTAACTTTAGAAAGTTACCAGCCAAATTGGCTGGTGATCTAAAAAATTAATTTAGAACCCTGACCGTAATCCGTAATTTCCGCTCCATTTCCGCTCCGTTTCCGTTCCTGTCGGCTTTGTTGAAAAACAAAATGCAGAGGACCAGACTTGCATCGTTTGCTTTTAAGTTCTGTGAGTGTGTTTGACACAAGCCGGCATCATGCACCAAAGTTGCATCTCCACTTGTGAACCCTCCTCTTAGTTAGGTGGCATCGAGAACTGAAAAAGTTGGACCCATTCTGAACTATAGGGGCTGCATGATTTCAGATTAATTAAAGTCGACTGTTGTGAAGTTGAGTAATATTTTTCCCGTCCTAAATAAAATCACAGGAGGGAAATGCTTTGCAACAATCTTTTTTCGCTGACAGACAGCTCATGCACAGAAATGAGTACACAGAACAGCAGCTTTATAAACAACAAGCTGTAAATCAGTTTTTTTGTGTAACATACACTCATATATAGTAAGTGCAAAAGAAATGACTGTAGCCTACTGTCTGTATTTATTTATTATTAATTAGGGAGGAAAACGATACACAGGCCTCGTCACCATCACAGTCCTGCTCAGTCACAGTTTTTGGTTTTTGATCCTGGTTAGTTGGTTGTTGTTGTGCGCGACGTTAAGCTGCCTATACGAGCAGAGGTTTTTTTCTTCATTTGTTTAATTGCCTGCTTATTTGGCTGCGATGGTGCACTAGTGTGTTTTTTTTTTCAATAAAACGCGGTGCGCTAGTGTTACCACACTACATGCACAACTTTTTTTTTTCATCAACGATCCGCGGAACACTTGCATGCCGATCCGTGGAGACCCTCACCTAGAATAACATGAATAACCAAGTTTACCAAGGCCGTGCATTCAGCTATAGAAGACAATTTAAATAAATTAGGGTGACGGATTAGTTTCAGTCTGCACATTCAAGCTGTTGCTTCAAGCTGCTCTCCTCTTCTACGTACTGACAAAATCGACGTCAAGCTCAAAACGCCATTGTGGAGCAGTAAAATCGACTAGTCTGTGCAACCCCTACTCTGAACCACGACGTCTGTCTTTATTTACAGTTTGTGATCAGGTCACACAACCTCGCACACTCACATTCACAGCTATGAGGAGTCACAGATTAGGTGCGTTTCCACTGCAGGAACTTGGGGGTAATTTTATGGGGCCAGCCCCGTTGGTGCGTGTCTCCACTGCAGGAACCTCCCCCACAGGGCCACTTACAGGAACCTTTACAGGGCCAAACGGAGTCCCTGCCTGGGGGTAACGTTATGTACTCAGATCGGCCCTGAAGAAGTCCCAGTGGGACTTGAGATTTACTCTGTGCTGATTGGTCAGACTCAAAGCAGGATCATGTGACGCTAAGAGAAAGAAAGCCCCAAAATAAGATGCATTTTTGTAACCCAACGTCACTAAAAACGGAAAAACGGCCGGAAAAAAAGAGAGAATAACTCAGTAAAAGACGAGAGTAGCAGTAACAGTTAGGACTGGTAAAAAAAAAAAAAAAAAAAAGAGTGGTAAATAGGCGATCGCGGGATTATGTGACGATTGAAACTGTTGCACGTCGCCATAAGAGCCCGGTGGGTCCTGTCTGCAGTGGAGACACGGCCACTGAGAGGGCCGAGTGAGAGGACGGTTCCTGTAGAAGTTCCTACCCCCTCCTTTTACCAGGAACTCCTGCAGTGGAAACGCAGCTATTGATGTGCATAGGTGCTTTTAGGAATCTCACGCAAACTCAGTGACAGTGCTGCTGACCACTGTGTCCCCGTGCCGCCCCCACACCTGGCAGCAGACACACAGAAACCTGATGTGGCACAGCTGTTCCCATGAGCAGCGTGTGTTGATGTGTGTTTTGTCATGATCAGATAGAAAACATCTACACAACATTTTCCGGATGCGTCGTGGTGCAGCATCAGTTTTGATTATTAGGAGGGTTAGGGAGACAAGACAACAGGTCTGTTTAGTGTTGAGGACACTGACTCACTCAGACAGCGGAGCTTCCCCGTCCGTCCTTGGAAAGTGACACTCTCTCGTCTTGTGAGAGTAAATGGATTTCACAGAGCTTCTCTGTGTCGGCGTAGCAGCATATTCACCATACAAAGAGTCCACAGACACTTTCTCTGACATGTTGAGATGTGAAGGTGAGCTGCGACTACACTGATGGCTTTTTTTTCTTTTTTTGAATACCACACTCTCCAGGGAATCCTCAGTTTGATCCCGTTCGCTCCTTTTCTGCAGGTGTACCCGAGGGACCAGCCTCTCTCTTTCCTTTTCTTTTTTTTAAAGGCTGTTACCATGGAAACCCCTGGAGGAAGTGGTGGCAGTGGTTGGTGGGCTATCCTTATCTTACATTTGTTTGACCTCCACTCACTCGGACTCGGTGACATTAATTTGTTTGTTTGTTTTAGCTTCCTGCTGAGAATCACACACCTGAGACTGAGATCAATTACAATCCAGTCTGTTTACATTCACCCAGGGGTTTTTTTATTGTATGTGTGTGTGTGCGCAAGGTCTCAGTTCAACCAGAAGGGCGACAGAGAGCAGATTAGGCAGGAGGAGTCAATCAGCTTCTACTTCATTCACAAAGCAGATTCTTCACGGCCAATTTGCCGCCGCCGTACGTGCAAAAGGAGGAGACGGCCGCCGACCGCCGGATAATCTAAAGGAGACCGAGCGCCTGAGGGAGAGGCTAATTAATCTGGTGTTATTAAAGCTGCTGGTGTGTGTGTGTGTGTGTGTGTGTTGAATACAAAACAACCTCTGAGCTGAGTGTGTGGAGCTCCCAGGACCTGCAGCTCATCTCTGATGTTTGATCTCATAATGAGTCTCATTGTGGACGGCGCAGCAGCAGCTTAACTCCGGCCCAGCGTGTCACTTCTTGTCTCTGATGTCGTAGGTTAAGGTCGTGACTTTTTGTGAAGCCTCTGTCTGCAAACTTCAAAGATATAATTCATTGATCTATACAATATAATATACACTACGTCCCTACGTTATGCACACAGCCATTAGAAATACCACACACACCCACAACACATGCAAACACACATTTACCCGTCACCCATTCCCTCCCATTATCCCCTCCTTCACATGATGCTGCTAATGAACACGTGCAACGGCTTCAAGGCGACTGCTGCTGTGAGAGAAAAAGCACTTAAACTTGTTCTATACTGTACAGAAGTGTTTTTATATCTCAGATTTTTATATATTGTAGATATTTGAATTAACTTTTGACCTTTTTCAGCTTGTGCCGCTGCATGTGACTGCTGCCAAACAAAGATTCATTGTAATTCAAGTGAAACAAAGTGTCTGTCATTTTATTTATAAAGTTATAAAGTTATAAAGTTCCTACCAGATTTCATAACCACACATATTTCATTTACAGATACAAGTTCATTAAAGGTGTACAGAAAAGAAAATTGAATGTAAGCCCACTCTGGGTCATAAAATGAATGTAATAACTCATCTATCAGACGATGTAGGCCAAACTTTGTGCAAAATTCTATTTTTGCGTAAATCCGGGATGAAAGTGTGTGTTTTTTTTTGCTTTGGATAATGCAGGCGCACGAATTATACGTCAGCCTGTACACGATTCATCAGCCACTGATATTGGATCTGTCATCCGTCAATCAAACGAGAAACACACACACACACACGGAGCTCGGGCTCGCCCCAAGCTTTGAATATCCCGCCCGCTCGATAACGACCAATCAAATTCATTTTCCTTACTCAGGTAAACTCGTGTTGCAGCTCGTGACAACTCAGCGCGACAAACAGGACAAACGGCCATTTCTATACACCTTTAAAGCAACATAGAAATTGCTTTTCTTAGAAATATCTGAGGATTGTTTTATTCACTGGGACGTTTAGACCTGAGTTTTTACAGATTTAATGTGAGTAATTAGCCTGACAAGCCAGACTATATCACTAAAATGTATAGTCTGGAAACGACCGGTAGACCTCGGCTCAATCCAGGGGGCGGGATGAAGGCTTTCAAACTGCCTCTGCACCAATAGGGTAGCGCTACGACCAATCAGAGCAAAGAGCAGGATGACATTAGCCTGACAAACCAATTAAAATGTATGTCGTCATCGCGTTAAGCCCGCCCAACGACTCTCTAAACAGATAGAGCGCTGTGATTGGTGAACACAATCGGTGTTCGAGACTCAAAAAGTTCCTATGGCTCGTTTCTAGACCCACCTACGGAGCAAATATATTTGCTGCCGCTAGGGTGCATCTAGATTTCTAGGCTAATGAGTAATAGAATATGTAGTTTATGTAATAAATGGGTTTAGGATCATATCAGGATTTCTCTTTTCTGTTCTTTTGTTTCAGTTGGATGCCGACCGAGATGAAGAGGAGGTTTTCTGTGACATCAGCATGACTTTGGACAACAAGCTGTTTCCCTCCAAAGAGCCTGCAGCCGGTGAGTCGAGCTCTCATTTTATAAAACATCTCAATATGATTAAGGCAAAACACATTTAAAAACTTTAGGTCTTAACCTCAGTTAAACTATCCTGGGAAATATTAGGGATTTCATCAGGCCACTCTTGTCTATGGGAGACTTGTACAGTGAGTGTGGGCGACATGAGGGAAATTTCAACAGACATCTTATTTAGTTTGACATTTTATTGGTGTGGGATTACTGTGGGAAATAAAAAAAGAAAAACAATTTACACACGTTGGTTGTTATGCTGATAAAAAGACAGGCTGTGTGCAGTGCAGTTGTAAATGAATGTCGTGTATAGACACTGTTAATTATTAACTTTATGTAGAACTGTAAACAGTCAAGGGAAGTAAAGTACATAATATTAGTGCAGTACAGTGTAAAGTGTCATAAAATGGAAATACTCACTAATTCAAAGGCAAATGTTATGACATTTATTTGATTACTGTAGTAGCTGTTTAGATTTAGATTAGCAACACATTAAATACTCAATAAATGTTCTAGCTTAAGGAAAAACACTGCGCTTCCCTGGAAATACACAAACTAAACAGCAGTTTATTAAGTACTGATATATTTTGTTAATTGCACAACTTCATAACTTTCAGAATCAGAAACACACTGTTAATCCCCAGAGGAAAAATTGTTCTGTTGCATTATTGCATTGTGCATAAAAAATACAATACATTATAAGATATACCCTGTCAATTATATTGAACTATATAATTAAGCCACTTAAAATGAACTAGTGTACAGGATTAGAATCAGATTAAAGGAATAGTTCCTCATTTTGGCAAATTGGCCCATTGCCATAATCGCTATAGTCATAGCAGTAGGTTCGTTACCTTTAATTGTCGGTGCAAGCTATTTTTAGAACGGCGGAGCAGAGCTACGCTACGGAGGCTCATGGGATTTCTTGGTTTCCCTCATCAAACTCATCAAATACACAATCCAACAACTCCAAAACGCTCTAGTGGACAAGTTGTGAGCTGCACATTCACCACGCTATGAGATAATAATGGAATGTTACAAGATAGAGTTGTTTTCGAGGTAAATTCATGCAAAACCGCTGATGCGCGTTGCCTTCAGGGACAGAAGCAGTCTCTGTATTTCCCTCTAAAACAACTCTGTCTGGTAACGTTGTGTTATTATCACATAGCGTGGTGAATGTGCAGGTCACAACTTGTCCACCAGAGCGTTTTGGAGTTGTTTGATTGTGTATTTGATGAGTTTGATGAGGGAAACCAAGAAATCCCATGAGCCTCCGTAGCGTAGCTCGTTCTAAAAATAGCTTGCACCGACAAATAGCTAAATGTAACGAACCTACTGCTATGACTATAGCGATTATGGCAATGGGCCAATTTACCAAAATGTTGAACTATCCCTTTAAAATGTGAGTTTTACTTGTAAGAATATTTCTGCAGTGCAGTATTGCTATAAAAGCTCTGTTTACTTCCACCACTGTGCAGTACTTAGTGTATTTACACAGGCAGCTAGAAAGATTTTGCTAAGATGCCACAACAAATAAAAAAGAAAGAACGTAATATTGCAACAGGTGTGTTTACATACAGTAGCTATATGTATGTGTGCAGAAGACGTTCATGACAGCAGCTCTGGGCCAAATAATGATGAAATATGATGCAATCATCATCATCTCTGAGCTCCTCAGCATCAAAACACCTACAGTCACAGTGAAGAGCACCAGGAGGATTTTACTGGCTTTGAACAGCCACAGTGATGAAGGGCTTCTCCAAAACAGTCCACACACACACACACACACACACACACGAGTGAAAACCAAAAACATCACCCACCAGCTCCCTGGTTACCACAAGAGTTGGCATGGCAACTGGTGAAGCAGGGTTAGCCACGCTTTGTGAGAACCACAGACTCAACAAGGTTAGAAAGAGTCTTTGATCCTCAGATGGAGACGACCAGTTTGTGTTATGTAAAAAAAAAAAAAAAAAGAAAGAAAGAAAAAAGATAGATAAATAATAATAAATAATTTATTATCATTTTTCAAAATTGTCCCAGACAGTTTTGTGTTCATCGCCTTCAGCCGAGGTCTGGCAGACACAGCCTCGAGTCTCTTTAGAAGATATGATCGGTCGGCAGGGATTTCAGAAATGATAGCGATCATAAAAGGCTTCAGTGAAAGGGGGAAAAAATATATATATATATCACTGCTGGCACAGAACTGAGCTGGCAAAAAAATATATGCCTTTGCTTTTCATGATATAAACTTGTAAATGTGCCTACACAGCATAAAAACCTCTTGAAGTGTGAAGTCAGACTCACAGCGGAGAGTTTGAATGTTTCTACTTTGTAGATATGTCGTTATACAGACTGGTGACTGATATCTGATCCATGATGTAGGCTAGGCTACTGTATCATCATTTATCATGCTTTTTCTTTTGGTTGTTAAAGGAACAGTGACACGTTTTAGGAAAGACACTGAATCGTTTTCTGTTGGAGAATTAGACGAGAAGATCAAAACCTCTCTCATGTTGGTCTGTAAAACATAAAGCTGCAGCTGCTTCTCTTTGCACAGCACAGAGAGGATCTCTGGTTTAACTTATTTATAAGAGGGCAGCTTTATTGTGAGAGCAAATAGGTTTAGAGCTGCCGACGCTCCAAGTGAGGAAATAAAATAACAACAGTCTGTATTATCCAGTTGAAATATATGAAAATTATTAAGCATTTGAAGATCATCACTAAGAGAGCTCATAATAGTCAAAGTCATTTATTGACAATTAGGGTGCACTGATTGTTTTCCAAACTGTCAATCACACTTTAAGTTATGGGCAAGAAACGCTGATTAATTAAATTGTTTAAACTTTATTTGCAATGTGTTTACACAGAAAATAATTTGGTCTGTTTTACTGTGAACTGAGCTCTGGTTCATGAACAAACAGCACCACACATTTAAAACAAGGGAAGACAATAATCCTACTTAACAACAACACGACCAAAACTCACTAATTAATGAATATTTTCAGTGCTTTCTTTAACTTCTGGATTCTGAATGATGCTCGATCTGTTAATATATTTATACACTAAGGTCTGTACATGTTTATATCTTGAGAGTGTGGGTTACAGCACATTTAAAGACAAATTCTCCTCATCTGTTATTGGGCAGGTGGATGACATGTGACCTGGAAACAGGAAAGTGCTGTGGCTGTGACGTGACGAAGTGTGGAGTAAAAGAGTAAAAAGCTGCTTTTAGTTCATCCATCTCCATCCAGCTCGTCCAAAACTGATCCATACCACCAGTAAATTATCAACTCCAATCCAACTCAACCTATCCGGCCACTTTCCGGAGAATGACACTCCATTCCACCGTTACTGTATTGTTGATAGCATAGACTGGTTGATAGACATTGGCCGTGATGACTTTATTTAATCTTCACGTAATTTTAATGAGAACAATACGGACGAGGTTTTAGCTTTAGCTATGTCACATTTTCACGTTGCTATAATCACCGTTGTCGTGACTACTCTGATGTTTATGAAGTCTATAAAACGAATTGTTGAACAAACATTTTAGATTAGCTGGGCTAACCGTTAGCTGTTAGCCGTTAGCAGTGTCAATAATAACTGCCCATGAAAAAAAAAATTTTTCCAGCGGATATCCTAGTTACAACATGACTGAGCTAACTGGAGTAGTTTCATGTCGTGTCCGACAACGGGATGGTTTTGACAGCTGACGTCCTGATTTGCTGCTGCTGTTAGCTTAGCTGTCAGCAGCAGTAAAGCTAACAACTACGATAACCATGACTAATTACAAAAACGTGCACACAGAAATAGTAATGTGTGTTCAATAATTCGTTTTATAGACTTAACAAACATAAGATTTAGTCAAAACGGTTTTGGCAGCCCGGAGCCCCCACATTTGGTGCCTACACCGGTGGCTAACGCTACCAGTTAGCCGCTCGCTAGATTGCTACTAAAACCGACTTCCGTTGTGGTGTGACGCAATGGATCATGGGAAAATAAAGTGGTGGATAGAGAGACACCTGTATCAGCCATTTTCAGCCATTTTGCTTCAATGACCTGTCAAATTATCTTTAATTCCCATTCGCTGTGGAAAAACAATGGCAAAACTGCTTTGTTGACGCCCTCGATGTCGGGAACGGTCTAGATCTAGATTCACCACAACAGATTCACTCAGCAGTTTGTGTCGGGAGGTGAAGAATCAGAACAGGAGAACATACAGTACGGCACGAGAAGTTGGAGAGCTGCTCAGGAAGCTCATGATGGACATGCAGAGATTATTACGACTGCAGCTTTAATATTATTATTATTGAGCACATTTTGCTGCTTTGACGGATTCATATCAAAGTCAAATAAACCCTGCAGATCATTTATGGAAAAAGTTTTTCAGCTCATCTCCAGAGTTCATAAAGGGCCGAGCACATAACAGGATGGAGGTTCACATCTCTCTCTCACATCCTTGACATCGAAATTGGCTCGTGCTCAACTCAACAGCTACCTGACGCACTTCTGCTGTTCTCCTCACACTCAAGAGCAGTCAGCTTCATGACAAAAACACAGAAATACCAAACAAATGGAATAGAAGTGGGGGAGAAAAAATAGAATAAATCCTGTCCTGCATTTACTCCACTTGAGTGACAGAGCCTCAAAAATAAATCGTTTAAGCTCCGTTAACTGATCGCTCGCTGCCGGAGAAGAGACGCTGCTGAACCCTGTTAATGTTCACCGACTCCTACTGAACCGTCATTATTATTGTTCTTAAGATAATGTGTCACTCACTCTTCTTCCAGCGAGGAACGTCAGTGATTGATCTTTTTTCTCATTTAGGACGATAATTGGCTGCGAGAGCTTCCCATCGACGGTCCACTTACTGTACGCAGCGCTCGTCATGAACAGGCACTGTGAGATGTGTTTAAGAGCATTTGTGGAGATGTTCTTTCTTTCACGTGTGTTTTTCCATAATGGAGCTTCACAATACACAGAGAAAAATAGGGGTACAGAAGGGGGACATTTCTGTACTTAAAGGTACAGTTCTGTCCTACTGTAGCCTATAGGCCCAATTATTGTACTCTAGAGTACCTATGTGTACCTTTTGGGGGTAGAAAAGGCACATAAATGTTCCAGAATGGCAAAAGGTACATATATGTACTCCTAAGGTACACATATTTACCCCCTAAAGGTACATTATCAGAGACAGTGTGTTAGAAAAAAATAGTAGCTTAAGTAGGAAAGTAGGGATAATAATTAAACATTCAACTAGTAATTATTTTGTAAATATATGTAATGGAGGTCTGCAGGTGCCCCAGTCACGAGGTACCAGTAAGGAGAAGGTCTTGGCGAAGCGGTTAGCGTCGTCGCCTCCGGTGCAGGAGGTCGTGGGACATACAGTTGTACTTAAAACTGGTACATTTTGAAAAGGTACAAAAATGTACCGGCACCAATGGGTACACAATTGTCTCTAAAAAAGGTACGCCTGGAGCGACAAGGGTTTGTACCCTTTTGAGTACATTTACGTATTTCTATTTTTCTCTGTGTAGGTGGAATAAAAAAGAAACAAGCACTCCTGAGTGGAGAGCAATTTGAAAGGACTAGTGAAAGGCCTCAGAGATCAGGTGACGTCGTTACACTGCAGAAGAAACGGAGGAAGGAAAAAGCTGCAGGAAGCAACAAAAAAAAAGTGAAATTTAAAAATAGATCGGTAGTCCTTGTCACGGCAAACCCTTTGAAAGAGATTGCCTTCAGGTCCATCTGCTGCTGCTGCCAGCGTCCACACCTCTGGAGCGTCCATCCTCAGGCTGTGATTATCGCTTAACGCAGCCTGCATGGGCCACCTGACATCACAGGCCTCAAACGGTGACACAAAAAAAAAAAAAACCCTCTATATTGTCATCGCTCAGGATGAGATTCACTCTGACAAGCTGCTGACTCTTTAAGTTGTGAACTGTAGAGAGGACACGGGGTGGTGGTGGTTGTTCTTCTTGTTCTTGTTTGATGTTTTCTCTGGTGGGTTCTCGTCGACGCTTTCAAGTAGGAAGCAACTGCTCCCAACCTGAGAGGATGCACAACTGTTTATTTAAAAAACTGAAAATATAAATTATGTTTTTGAATGAAATTATCTTTAAAGACATTGAAAGTGTTTTTAAAAAAATGCAAACCCTAACCCCCTAAAATTAAAAAGAGGCGGCACTATTTACACTGAAGCTCAAGTCTCTTAGGAGAAAAGATAAAAGCATCTGTCAAATGAGTAAATGTAGATGTAAATGTACACTGACTTTATGAAATTGCTCATTAACACAAATATCCAATAGTTGAATCACAACTCACTGCATTTGGTCACGTAGACATGGTCCAGATCTTCTGCTGAAGTTCAAACTGAGCATCAGAACGGGGAAAGGAAGGCGATTTAAGAGACTTTGAACACAGCATGGTTGTTAAAAAACCAGACAGGCTGGTCTGAGTCTGTTGCTGATCCACTGGGATTTTCACACACAACCATCTCCTGGATCCACAGAGGAAGTTGGAAAAGGAGAAAAAATATCCAGTGAGCAGCAGAGTAGAAATGCCTTTTTGATGCCAAAGGTCAAAGGGTCAGAGGAGGATGGAGAGACTGGTTGGAGTTGATAGAAAGGTAACAGTAACTTAAATAACCACGCATTGTAAGTGAGAGAAGTAACTCTGAAAACACAACAACATCAAACAGATGAAGCTACAGGTCACATGGGCACCAAAACTGGACGATAGAGGAAAGAAATACGTCTTCATTTTTTACTGTGACATTCAGATGGTCCGGTTACAATTTGTCACAATGTGTAGAGAATCAACAGAAAGGGATTGGACTTTCTTTTAATATAAAGCGCCGTCCTCAGCACTGATATGTGGGTGTGTCTCCCAATTAAACAGAACCAGCTGGTCCAGATCAGTCATTATGATAGAAAATACATTCATATAAATCATTGGAACAGTGATATATTCGATAATGCATCATAATAGTTTACATATAACTAGGAAAAAGGTGAACCGTCATGAACATCCCAACCATATCAGAAAATAGATCCGATATAATAGAAGCTCTTATGCACAGTAACTTGAATATAATAAATAGAAAAAGGAAAAAAAAGACAATTATAGCATCACATCAATTATCAGAAGACAGGCCAAAATACATCAAAAGGTCCAAATGGAATAGAAAAAACTTGGACATAATGTCCAAATATCTTAATTAGACCAAGATCTGGATCAAAATTTATTAGCAATCCCTTCCAGATGTGTGACAATATTGTATTGTATTGTCTACACAATTTGTTACACATCATGGATTCAAACTGCCGCTGGTGGTGTGATGGGGTTTGGGACATTTTCTTGGACCCCTCTGCACCGACGGAGCGTCGTTTAAACCCAGAGCTCAAATCATTTCACACTGGTTTCTTTGACATGATGATGAGTTCACTGGACTCAAACAACCTCCACCGTCACCGAGTCTCACAGAGCTCTGACCTTTAGGATGTGGAGGAACAGGAGATTCACAACATGGATGTGCTGCCGACAAATCCATGTGATGCCGTTTATTATATCAACATGGACCAAAACCACCACCTTCGTTGTATCTGGTCCGGTCTGGGTTAGGATGAATTTGAGAATTTCAAAGTGGGCCATGAGCAGGGAAAAGGTTGGGAAGCACTGATCTAAGGAATTCACAGCTGCCGTCTCTCTCTGGAATCTGCCTGGATGTTTGAAGCTTCATCCTCACGGAGTCTCTAACCCAGTTCCTCTAATCAGGATGGAAGCATGTGTGGCGTGCATGAAAGGAAAGATCTGCCGAGGGGGGCGCGTTATTCACGACCCATTTCCACCGAGGATGGAGGATGGAGGATGAAGATGCAGCGCGTTTTAGATTTTTTTTTATCTCAGTGTCACCTTCGGCAGCTTCACTTATGGACAGGAGGAAAGCACCGGTTCCCTTCAGGTTCACGGGTTTATGAAGTTAAGATGAACCTGATGAATTTGTAGATTAAACTGTTTCCAGGTTTGTGTTTGAGCCAAAGTGCAGATGTGCATGCAGCTGTGTGTCTACATCTGGAAGTTGGATGTGCCTTGGCGTGCTGTTGTGGTGCACAGGGACAAAATTAGCTGCACAGAGATCATGCAATATACATCTATACATACATATACATACATACATTCATCTTCATGTATTGAGTGGTTGTGGCAGCAACATTATGTTTTTATAATACATTACCAGTCAGCTCAGCTCATTTCTATGTTTATAATGACATTTCCCAGACATGAAATGCGTCTGTTGAAAATCAAATTATTTCCAACCTTTTAAAAATGAGGATTTTCTGCCTTTCACATGAGGAATAAATTAACATTTTTCGGAAAATGTGCTGCTCTGAGTTCAGTGAGGAGCTGCAGAATAATTAGGAACATAATGTAAAAACAACACTGTGTGATCTCGCAGTGGCCTCATGTGCTGTAAATGCTCCTTGACAAACAACAGCCGAGCACAGCGGCTTCCTGGAGTCTCGCCACCATTGCCAGGCAACCGGGCTCAACCCTGTCTCCGAGAAATGATGTCTCTGTACAACTAATTTGCAACAGTAAATATGTTTTGAAGGAAACATAATTGTGACGTTTTAGGCGAGACAGCCTACTGTAGGTGAATAGGCAAAAAATATATTTTTATAGATATCACTACAAAACTTTCCCAGTTTGTTATGTGTATAAAAACTAAGAAAAAAGTGTATACGTTGTCTGAATTTTATGTTTATATATGCAAATTAGGCGCTAACTCATTAAATATGCGCATTTTGCATATTTGCATATATCATCAAGAACAGAATCACCAACATTGGATGATGCCAGATTCAAAAGCTTGGTTTCATTTTGTTGACACATTCCACAAGAAACTTTTTACAGAAGGGATTGTGGCTGGGATGTCCTCTTATCAGCCCATACATCAGAAAATACCATCTACAGTCATACAAAAAATCATTTATTTTTTTTTTTTTGGTATAAAATGTACTTAACACCCGGATATGAATGATATATCAACAAACCCTTCTGTAAAAAGAAGCAGGATATAGATAGGAAGAAATGTGGAAAGTTTGGTGAGTGTAGGTACGAGGGAAATGGGTATTTCATATCTTGGTGTGTAAGAAAAACTTATTTTTGAGAAAACGGCCTGAAAGTTATGTATTGTAAAATTCCATACATTTTTATTTGAATCTGCTATTCACAAACACAACACCTAATCAAACCATTGGTAATAGACATCCTAAACACATGACTGATAACTGAACAACAGCATGAAGTTATTTATATGAAATGAACAGAACTATACACGTACAGCTGTGCCAAAAGTAATAACTTTTGGCGAATTTATGAGGAATTTACGGACGCAATCAGGCAAAATGAATTAAAATAAACAACTAATTGTGTGTTATTGACATTTTATTGCCACTAGTTTGAAAGAAGACATGTTTAGGAAGCAAAATATCGCAAAATCACCCAAAAAAAAAGAAGGGAAAATGGCATTTTCGGGGGTGCTGTCTCGCCTTAATTCACATATTTAGGAAGTCACCGATATGTTAATACTGAACAGGGATGTTTCTTTTTTTCTCTTCTGTCGTACGTCTGATCCTGCAGAATGAAATCCACTTCACTTCACTTCACTCCAGCGTTATTAAACTTTTATATGTTTATGTGGAGGCAGCAGCAGCACTTTGTTCAGGTGAGAGAAAGATGGTTCGGTTAAAACCAGGGAAAGCTCACAGTGAGATATGAACGTGTTTATTTACTTTTAATAAAAAACCGCAGTGTTTTCTTAACCTTGACAGACATGTCGGCCCCTGAACACCTTCCCCTGACTCTGCTGTGGTTTATAATGCTCTGCTTCAGTCATTTATAATAACAAAAGAAAACAGCCTCTGTCTGAAAATAACCCAGCCAGTGATTATGTTTGTCTCAGCAACAGGACGGGGCTGAACTTCTATAGGAGAGACTTCAGGAGTGTTGATCACCTCTGGTCCTCCAGCTCCACACTCCACTCACAGACATGAGTCACTCTGATGCTGACGTCCGACTCTCAGCAAGAAACCCAATAAGAGAATCACACAGGAAGTTGAACAACATCAAGTTTCATGATTGTTGTGTGGATTTAGTTTTTCTCTCTCTCTCTGTGTGTGTGTTCAGGTCCCAGTGAACTGGACTTGAGTCTACTGGGTGAAAGCAGCAGCCTGGCAGACACCGCCTGCAAGTACGATGAGGTAAGACCACGATTTATTTATTATTGCCTGTTCAGTGAAGGGTTGTCCGTCCCTGAATCTCAATCGATCATCATTTGCTCACGTTGCAGCTTGCAGCACTTTTCTGGAGGTTGAAAACATCCCAGTTTTTGCACAATCTGCCTCATGCATGTTGCCTATCCGATCCAACAGCCTGAGCTGCAAAGTTCAGCACCTACAGTAATACATTTCTTCATTACGGTGGGCACAACGTATTGCAGATTAACTGATCAGATGCAAATAGACAAACTGCAGCACAACAGAAGTCTGGATTCAAGTCCAACCTGACTCGCTCACTCTGTCTCTATCTGGACAACAGTGGTGCGGCCATGTCCCGCACCTCAACACTTCTTATTGGTTGAAAGGAGACGCTGCTTTCTCTGCAAGCTAGTTAGCAGAGAGAGGAGAATATGAGAGAATTGCATTGAAATAAAACATTTTTAAAAAGCACTCCAAGATGTCAAAAACGACAACCAGGAAGTGTCAGGAATCTAAAAAAAATAGCCCCATCAGTTTGTTTCCATCCCTCGATAATTTGATTGGTTTGGATTCTGAACCAATAGAATATACTCGCGGTAAAATCGTCACGCTGCATATCATAGCCTCGCGTCACCAGGCTCTTCAGAGAGGAGAAGAGCCTGGTTTCTGTTTACTCTGGATCTGGAAATCACCAAATTCACCAAAGTAAAAGTGTTCACCAACATAAAACTTATAAAATAGAAAATAACTTGTAATACAATTAAATACAACAAAAGAAAAAGATTAACTTAATGGCTCTGGGATTTTCTTGTAAATTATATTCCTTAAATTAAAAAGTTTCACCGCATTTTATTACCTTGGTGCTTTTATTTTGATGGAAAGGCCTGCCTCTCTCGCCCACGATCCGGCTGCTTATACAAAACAGCGAGTCAACGGCCCCAGACTACAGTAGCCTATCAGGACACTTTTGCGCAAGATTTCGTCGCTGGTTCACTTGCTCTCTCTCAACTGCTGGGATGCACTTGTTTTTCAACACCTTTAACATCTATAATCACAGCTCACAACAACAACTCTCAGGCAGGTTCTTCACTTTATAGTGGAATCACTTCTGTTGTGCTGTGTGTGAATTTGCAGCTTGTTTGTGTCTTTGTTGCTGTGCACTGAGCTCTCAGGGCCACTGTACTTCTTTTTTTTTTTTTTACAAAATAAAAACTGCACATTTTAAAGTGGCCGTTAGTCGTTACCAGCCCCATACACACACACACACACACACACACACACACACACACGCCTGTGTATTAATGAGGACTCAGCGTCTCGATCAGCCACACCTGTCAGGAGGACGATTATCTCTCTGAAGGAGAAGTTCTCAGTGAAACTGCTTTAAACACACATGTGAAGAGAATTTGGGAGGAAAGACGTCTTTACAACCCCGATGTTTTTCACTGCACCTGTGAATGATCCTGATGTGTCGGCTCATGGCTGTGAACTCAGTGTTCCTGCAGCTTTCAGTCGTGATGAAGCCAGTGGAGCGCGGCTGAAAGCTTCGGGAACATCCGAGTAAATATGGAAAGTTTTCCACTTTGATGGACTGAGTTTGTTTTTGTGATTCGAATCTCAACACGGCCCTTTTTTCACCCCGATGATCCTCACAACAACCTCACTACACAACTTAATAACAATCTCATTGTCCCTTTCATGGTGTTCATCTTTGTCCCATCACATAAATCTAATTGTGAATCATCACTAACGAGCCAAAAAAAAAGCAAAGCCGTGTCCACGTCGTCCTGCGCTCGTCTCATTCTCGCTCCGTCCTTTCTCTTCAGCTGCAAAACAAAACTGACAATCTGCAAATTACCTTTTCAGAAATGGCAAACAGTGAACTCCTTTCAAAAAGGCCGAATGATTCAGATTTTCAGAGCGATGCATCGAGCATCGTTCCTCCACACAATCCCGGCGCTGCAGTGAAGCGTGACCCCCGACCCCCCCTCCGTCTCATTTCCATCCACAGAGAGTCTGGAAACAAATAGCTTGTCTCTCTCTCCCTCTCTTTCTCTCTCTCTTTCCGTTTCTGCTTCTCTACTTTTCGTCTCGGGAGTGTTGCTGCCTGATGGAGATTCTTCTTTGTTGTTGTTGAGGTTTTTACTTTTTTTTTTTTTTTCTCCAACCAGTCTGATTTTCAGGGCACAAACGCTCTCTGAGCAGCAGCACACCTCTTCATTTACACAGTGCACTGAATTCACACCTGGGAGCTGCTCTTGATAACTGAATCTGTTTAGTCTTGGCTGCTCTGCTCTCTGCACTGGAGAAGTTTGGGTCTTTTGCTTTGGCAGAAACTCAATGGGAGTTGCATAAACGCACCTCCTCCATAGCATTTGTCTATTGTGCCATCTCTCCTCAACCTACTCAGTGATAAATCTACAGTCTACACTTCATCTGCACTGTTTTTTAATCTACATTTTGCACATTATTCCTCTTCTGCATGTGTAAAGTGTCTTAAAAAGGGATGATATGGGTCAGTGCTAGAGTTTTAAATCAACAAAAGAGGAAAGTTTCTACATGTCTCATAACTGAAGCACATCCCTGTTAAAAGGATGCATGACGCTTTAACTCTTGATTGTAAAGTTTGACACCTATGTTAATATGAAGTATAAGCTGACACCAAACTCTGATCACAAACAGCTTTTTCAATTTATAAAGAATTGAATGTGCAAAACTACTTTGGGAACTCATATGTGAAATGTAATTATCTTTATCTTGAAAGTTTAGACCTTTTTCTAAGTCGGTGGAGACCAAAAACAGAGCTAAAAGAGATTGGTTGCTTCACTTCGATTTTCCAGTTTATGAATGATGTTCCTCAGTAAGTGCTGGATGAGTTGTAAAAAAAAAAAAAAAAGAAAAAGAAAGAAAAAAAAGAAGAAGAAGCATCGTTTGCTACCAAGGTGAAAGATAACCACTTCAGAAGGAGATGATATGTTGTGTGTTGTGTTTGTAAAATAGTTCCTGCTGCACCCAAGTGGTGAAATCAATCAATTATTATTAATTATTATTATTAATTAAGTGTTATTCGCTCCATCTCCCTCCATTCATATTTCAGTCCAATTCATTTGCAGAACAGAAGACAAAAAACACACAGTAAACAAGGTCCAAGATGAATCTGACTAATAATATTACTTTGTATCGTCACTGTGATTATTCTTCGCTGCAGGTCAGATCTGTTTATCTTGTCGAAGCCCGTTCATACACCTCAGACTGACACTGATATATGTTTTGTCCCTGTGTGAGTGTTTACAGAGATGGTAATGTTTCATCTTCAGACCCGGTTGTGATCTATAATAAAAGTGAACTTAAAAGAGAGGCCGATCGATAGGTATTGAACGGCGCTGTCACCTACTCATCATTATTCAGACACATCCAGACCGAGGGTAAAGCCTGCTCTGTCGATACGACGCTGAGATAATCTTTGTAGAGGGAAAAAAAACACAGAGCGGCTCGAGCTCTAAGAGAGAGAGAGAGCAAAGAGACTCGGTGAAGACGCTCCTGTGCTGCCGTTTCCTGTGGCGAGCTGTGACCATTTTCTCTGTGAGGTGGAACAAAGACGCTGTGCAGCCTTGTCACTCCATATTTGTGGCCTAAGAAATGAGACGGAGATGGATTTTGTTAGCGTGCTGCTGATCCACAGAAGGAGGGGACAGGAAGGGCAGGAGCAAGCGGCTATTTTGGTGCTCTGGTGTCAGAAAACTCACCATCTACCATTATGATCCTGATGAGAGTGTGAGATCTGAAGTATTCATGTATTTCTTCTGACTCACCTTTCCTTATGTGGCTTTGAAAAACTTTGTAGTTTCACTGTTTTATGGTGTGTAGCTGCAGCTGAATCCAGGTCAGTGTCGGCTGCAGATGTTCTCTCATCAGTAATTAATTAGCAGGTGGACCTGAGCCCTCCTCCATGCTCTGCTGGAGATACAGGGGATGTGTGTGTGTCTCCATTCGTTATTTTTTTGAACATTTGGTGCACTAGATACTACATTTATTATTTAATGTATTTTATTCGTGCAGCAATTTTGCTATTACAGGCAATTCACCTTCTATAGCTGCGCCTACTTCCACTACGTCCAGGTCAAACATAATAACTGTGTTATTATTGCCTGACCCCATAGATGCAGGGCCGTCCAAACAACTGATCTAATTAAGTTGTATTACCAACTGGATGTCAGGTGGAAGCTGAAACACAGTCAGAAGTGACACTCAGGTTACAATGAAACACAGGGTGAATGAAAGTAGATTTAACCTGAGTGACCTGAGCAAACAACGACAACAAAAAGCCAAACATAATGAGCCAAAATGTGTCAAACCACTGCAGCAAAAGTGTCCATTATACAAAAGCAAAAAAAAAAAAACCTGTATGGTGCAAGCAGCTTATTATAATCTGAAGTTAAAGGGATAGTTCAACATTTTGGCAAATTGGCCCATTGCCATAATCCCTATAGTTTTAGGAGTAGGTTCGTTACCTTTAATTGTCGGTGCAAGCTATTTTTAGAACGGCGGAGCAGAGCCGCGCTCTGCTCAGAGCTACGCTACGGAGGCTCATGGGATTTCTTGGTTTCCCTCATCAAACTCATCAAATACACAATCCAACAACTCCAAAACGCTCTGGTGGACAAGTTGTGACCTGCACATTCACCACGCTGTGAGATAATAACGAACGTAGCGTAGCTCTGAGCAGCTCACGGCTCTGCTCCGCCGTTCTAAAAATAGCTTGCGCCGACAATTAAACGCAACGAACCTACTGCTAAAACTATAGGGATTATGGCAATGGGCCAATTTGCCAAAATGTTTAACTATCCCTTTAAGTTTTTTCCTAAAACAACAGAGTAACTCATGATACATTAGGTACCCACAGTAACAATAGCACCACAATACGACGATATCGCCAATCCAGTGATACTGTGACACTGAAGAACTGAATGCATTGCAACACAATCATCTACAATACGTAAAGACATCTGTGTTAGTGATGAGCAAATATAGATATTGATATATTGCAAGAGGAAGTCGACTGCTGTTCATTTCCATTTTCATTCACATTCATTTCTTTATGATTGTAACCATAACAATGAAGATCCTCTAATATAACCATTAAGTAGTTAAGTTAACTTATTCTACATCCTAAACCATGATCTTTCTCCACATCATATCAAACGTATTCATCCTATTTTAATCTAAACACTCAGCTTTACTCACATCATAACTTTACTTCATGAAGCTTTCAAGCTGCTGGAAGTGAAGTATTTGGCATTTTACTGGAAAAGCAACAGTTTATATGTCCTGAATTAAAAAACTATTTTGGGATCGAGGAGGATAAAAAAATCATCTAAACACTCTGCTTCAGTAAACAGACGAGTTTCCTTCATCTGAACATCAGTACAGAAATGTGCAGGACGTCTCTCTGCTGCTGCTTCCTGCTCCCAGAGTCGCTCAGACCGCTGGAGCGACTCCAGGCTCATTTTGAGAGTCACAACATTTGAGCTCAGTGGTCCGGAGGTTTAATGAGTCGAGGGCGGGCGGCCGCCACAGCTCATTTGATTAGATCACACAGGTGACTCACAGCAGGACAAACATGTGAAGGAATCATTCCTCTGAAATCCAGACGGACAGACGCCGCACGCTGCTGCTAACCACATCACTGTCCTGTTTCCTCACATCTCTGCTGGATGGTTTATATATATTTATATACAGTATTGATCCTAATGATTTTGTTGATTGCACAACTTCATAACTTTCAGAATCAGAAAATCAAAATTCTTCTGTTGCATTATTGCGTTATGCATAAAAATACAATACATTATAAGATATATATCAATTATATTGAACTATTTATACATAAATAAGCCACTTAAAATGAATTATGCACAGATAGTGTGCAGGATTAGAATCATATTAAAGGGATATTCCGGCGTAAATTTAACCCATGGTCCAACGAACCGTTAACACCGAGTTAGACCCCCCCCCCTCGAGAGATGAAGTCTGCTAACCGCTAGCTTCTCTAGCTGTAGCAACTTTAGCAATGGCCGCACCATAACAAACAGCGCAGTCTATTGATCCACTATCAACCGATCAAAAAGCCACTCATAGCCACAAATAATGCTCAGAACAGCACCAACCTTCATCAACAGTACAAACAGGGTCCCAGCCCATAATACGAGGCATCAAACATCTGTTATTGAAAAGAGACAAAAACAACTCACCCACTCTCCTCCAGTTATACGCTATGCAGCAACTTTTCACGTCCAGTATAGAGTCCAGGCACTGACAACACACCTCCGAGGCCGACTCTTTCACTTTTCTCCTCCATTTCATATATTTTTATATTCACTATAAATTTAATTGATCAATTGAAAATGATTAATTATGATGTTTTTATAACCATCTGTCAAACCTTTTAGATATTATAACTGAAAGTCTACTCACTGACCAAATTATATTTTCCCTCAGAGTGAACATTTCACATTTTAGGGAGCAAAACCTCCACTTCGTATCATCAGTATCTAAATATCAACATGTCACCAGCGTGTTAGCTGTTAGTGATGTTATCACCATCTATCAAAGCACCGTTGTGTATAAATGCAGAGCTGCAGCTACAGGAAAAAACACTGGTGCACGTTTTATCTACAGTGTTCGGCTGAGTTATAAAATATTCATGCACCAGACACAGATTATCGTCCGGATAAAAGTGATAACAGATCTAAGAAAAGTCGTCTCCTCAGCATCTGTCAGCAGTTTTAATCCGTGATGTTACCTCTTTATCATCTTAAATTGGATTAATTCATTTAAAACCGGGTTTAACTAAACTCCTTGTTGCTTCAGTCAAGTCAAAGGGCTCTAGTTTCGTCGACCAGGTGAAGTCTGTGATCAGCGCAGCTTCGCCACGCCAACGGGGCGTGGACCAGGTCCATTTCGCAAGATTGGTGGGCCGCGCAGTCAGACTTTAGACCGCACCGCAAACCCTCCCCTCGTCCCTCCCCACGGCGGCCAAACCGGCAAAGAGGGAGGAGAGAGGGCGGGAGGGAGACAGGAGGAGATGAAGGAGAGAGAGAAGGCGTGGAGTGGGTTTGACACAGCCGAGTCAGATCTTCACCAATCAAAGGAGCTCCTCTCCTCACCTTTAACTGCGCGGCGGGTGATGCGCGCTGCAAGTTTGTCATTTTATACTTGGACATGGACGGAGGAAACAGCGACGCCGGAGGCCGAACCTCTCCCAGGAGGAAAACAGTGTTTTGGTCCGGAGGTCCGAGCTCAGAGTGACCAATAATGAGTTTATTTTACTAAATATACTTAACCAGATTGATCTGATACACTGAGAACCCCTGCCCAATGTAAGAAACAACAACTAATAAACTAATAAAGAAACTCACATTTATTCAAACCCTGTGTATAAGATCAGAGGTGTAGGCTACACTAATCACAACATAAACACACACCATGTGGATGAAATCAGCAAGGACGCGCTTTCTCTCTCTCCCTCTCTCTCTCTCTCTCTGTCCTCCTCTCTCTCTCTCTCTCTCTCTGTCCGTCTCTTTTTTTCTCTTTTTTTTCTCTTTTTTTTCTGTGATGAGATGCTGAGTATACTGTAGTAGGCTATATACTGACTATCTGATACCGAGGCTGTTGTGGTGGACTAAGAGAGATGATGATTTGTGTTTTGTTTTCATACATTAGGCTGCGTGATGCGGTCGCACGTGCTTATGAATTAATAAGTAAATAATAAATACAGCGATCATCACAAGGCAGAGTGGTATCTCAACACGCAGCGACAATGCAGTCATCCATGCTCACAGTCCTGCTTGGGACATCCACAGCTGCTTTCAGTTGCCAGTTCGTCCCTGCTGTGTAATTCAGGTGGAGTTAATTCAGGTGGCGTTTCCACCGACAGCCTTTGATCTCTGCTTTGATCTGACGTCAGATGTGACGGGACAATCTATACAGATATAAATTCACGTGTTGATTCCGTTAGTTGCATTAAATAGTGGTTATTGTGGATATTTATTGCATTGAAATGTGTCTGGAACTGTGGAAATCTGCCTGTGAGGTCTTGGACGTGTGTGCACTGCAGTCAGTCAGCCAAACTTCCACTGCACATGCTGCGCTCCGCGCTGCGCTGAGAGTAGACCTGGTTGGAGTGGCGAGCTTAGCGCAACTCAGCGCAACTTCGGCGGACATTTTCGGACCGAAACTTGCACTGCACCAAAGCTGAATCTGTGACGCCTCCCCCTGCTGCGCCGCCACGCCTATCTCAGCGCAGCGCGATCTGCCAATCTTCCAATCTGACTTTGCGCTAGGCTGCGCTGGTCGAAACTTGCATTAGACCGGCTGCGCTACCTTGCGACACCTGCGCTGCGCCAGCAAACTAGGGCCCAAAGTGTTGTTTTTTGGATGTTGTGTTAGTGTAGGAGTGTGTGTCGGTGACCAGTATACAGTATCAACTTCACAGGAATTAGAAAAACAGTCTCATTTTTGTATTCCTGTGTGTTTGTGTGTGTGTGTGTGTGTGTGTGTGTGTGTCGTCTCCATCACGTGTCAGCAGTGTGTGTGTGCTGGCGATGTGTTTCTCTCTCTGAGTCATCACAACAGTTGGTGTACCCACATGCCAAGACTGTGTGTTGACACCGGCCCTCCCCCTCTCTCACACACACACACACACACAGACACACACACACACACACCGACTACTTAACTCCAAGCTCCACTTTGTTGTTCTGCTCCTCCACTGTGTCTGACTGCAGCTCCACTCCGACCCGTCACACGCCGCCACACACACCGTCAGGATGCGATGGTGGGAGTTAAGAGCTGGAAACAGATTTTTAAAATGAAAAAAAAAAAAAAAAAAAAACGTAATGCGAGATCATTTTTCTTTCGGTTTCCATCTCTCCTCTTCCTCATCAGTCTCCTTGATGATGACAGTCGGCTCCATCTCTCCAGACTGCAAATTGCTCAGGATAATACAAAAGCTATTCAGTGATTGGTTATAGCAGCGCTCCAGTGAGATAAATCACCATGGAGACACTGATTAATTGGACACATATACAAAATAATATCTAATATATGGACTGAACAGACCTATTTCTAATGTTATTTATATTGTTGAACCACTTCATGGACGATTTATTACAACCAGGCGGCTACATTTGCTGTTTACGGTTGTTAGTTACAGTATTATTCATAGTTTAAACTCTAGACTCTACAGTGTAAACAGTGTTAACATGTTGATGTTTGGCTGCAGATGAAATGTTTACCAGGTTCACAGAGTTCATTAGTGTCTTAAAAAAAAAAGTGCAGCGGATGGGAATGTCACGGCCTGTGTCTTGACCTTTGACCACAGATTTAAAAGCCGACGAGGGTGCATGGTGGTGGGAGTAATTACAGTATATCATTCATCCTCTGGGGACTATGAGTGTGTGCACCGGGTTTCACAGCTACAATCAAGGCAACCATTAAAGAGATAGTTCAACATTTTGGCAAATTGGCCCATTGCCATAATCCCTATAGTCATAGCAGTGGGTTCGTTACCTTTAATTGTCGGTGCAAGCTATTTTTAGAACGGCGGAGCAGAGCCGTGAGCTGCTCAGAGCTACGCTACGGAGGCTCATGGGATTTCTTGGTTTCCCTCATCAAACTCATCAAATACACAATCCAACAACTCCAAAACGCTCTGGTGGACAAGTTGTGACCTGCACATTCACCACGCTATGAGATAATAACACAACGTTACCAGACAGAGTTGTTTTAGAGGGAAATTCATGCAAAACAGCTGATGTACGTTCCCGTCTGAGGCAGTTTTTCATCAAGCAGTCTCTGCATTTCCCTCTAAAACAACTCTGTCTGGTAACGTTGTGTTATTATCTCATAGCGTGGTGAATGTGCAGCTCACAACTTGTCCACCAGAGCGTTTTGGAGTTGTTGGATTGTGTATTTGATGAGTTTGATGAGGGAAACCAAGAAATCCCATGAGCCTCCGTAGCGTAGCTCTGAGCAGCTCACGGCTCTGCTCCGCCGTTCTAAAAATAGCTTGCACCGACAATTAAAGGTAACAAACCTACTGCTATGATTATAGGGATTATGGCAATGGGCCAATTTGCCAAAATGTTGAACTATCCCTTTAAGGACAGGAAGCAATAATGTAACGGTGCTATAGGAAAATCCAAGGTATGGCATCATCGTACAGCTGCGTCACCTCTGGTTCATATCATTAAATGTTAACATATGGTCTGTTTATATGTTTCAACCTAAAGCCAGATGAAAAATGAAGTCATTTAGTTTGAGAAAAATACTCGTTTGGACTTTTCCTTATGGTTGAATTAGTCATAAACGGCAGTAGAAGTCAGTAAACCCTTCAGTAGTAACATTTTTGTGTGTCAGCCTTTATTTCTGACGACAGATTCGATGCTCCTGGGCACGGAGTCTTTATCTGCGGAGAGATTATCTGCAGTTATCATCATTCAGCTGCTCTTTGCTGGAGGGTGTTTTGTATGTTGCCTGATCTTCTGCTTTAAAACACAGTGGATTCAAGTCAGGAGTCATTTACTCATAGTTACACCTGCGTGTTTGGGATCACTGTCGCATTAGAAAATCCCCTCTCCTGTCGACCTCCTCCTCTTTTCCCTCAGTGTCTGTCTGTTTACACATTTACATGTTTAATGCCATCTGTGCTGCACCTTTTAAACTCATGCAGCCTCTTATCCGCTCACTCCGACCTCCATGATTCACCGTGTATGTGTGTGTGTGTGTGTGCAGAAACAGAAACAGAAACATGCTGAACCCCCGGCTGGTCCAAACAAACACACAAACATATTTTGGTTTAATCTGAATGGATTAAATTTCTGCCGTCATTTGATCAGACGTCTCTCGACACTTTCTCCTCCGGCAAAGTGTAATCCATGCAGTTTTGTGAGAAACGGTTGCCATGGACGCCATCTGTAGAGTCTGACCTCAGAACGAGTCCTTCGCTCCGTCTGATCAGCTTCACATGCCGAGCATTATTAGCTTATCTGTGTACTGGTTATAGATTAATTAAATTATCAAAGACATTTGGATCTTCAGGGGCGCCGTCTGCAAATATTGGTGCAGTCTCATGTTATTAATTTGGAAACATGTCCAAATTCCCAAGTTAATTTCCAAACAGTCCACATATTTGGAGTCTTTTCACAAAGTGCATTCTGGGAAACTTTTCTGTCTCAAGTCCATGCAGGTCATGTTACGGTTACTCAATTAAACAGACGTAGTGAGACCCAAATATCTCATCAGTATTTGGGTTAGGGGTAGATGTCTGTGTGTTTAGGAAGTTTGGGGGTTTTTTTTAAAGTATTTTTGCCTTCAATTGATAGGACAGTTAGAGAGACAGGAAATGAATTGGACAGTTAGAGAGACAGGAAATGGGGAATAACGTGCAGCAAAGGGCTGCCGGGGGAATCGAATGGGGGACGCTGCATGGAGGACTATAGCCTCTGTATATGGGGCGCTTGCTCGACCCGATGAGCTATACGACACCTCCAAAATGTTTGTTTTTTAAGTCTTAAACCACAATGGGGGCGGGGGGGGGGGGAGTGAATATTCATTTTTACTCAAGTTATATTTCTAAGTTCCTCATTTAAAGCAGAAGTAAGCGATCCGGTCGTTTTGGCTAATGCTGCGTTCCAGGCAGGCTTTTGAAAACGTAAATTACAGCTTCAAGTCACGACTTACGACTTTGTAGCGTTCCAGGCAACCCACTCGTGTTTTTCCGACCTGTTTTACCTGTGAAAGTCACTATAACGGCCACTCGTAACTTCCAACCCGTGAACTCATACCAGATCGAACTGGTACGACTTCACAGGTCGGAAAAACACGAGTTACGGGCTGCCTTGAACGCACCATAACGTCTTGTCAGCCGATGGAGTTAGCAGCCCCCGCCCTCGTCATGGATCTATTGGTCCTCGTCCCTACGTCACCACATTCACGCGCATCCCTTGGCTGGACACACAGAGAGGACTGCCCCTTTATGCCGTTCTCTCTCCTCATTGGATAAAACTTGTAGGATACGAGAAAGGTTTTCTCCTCGGCTCAGAGCAGAGCAGAGTGACTGACAGACCCGTGTTTCGGTCCAAACACTCTATGTAAGTGATTGCTGTCGGAAGATAGAACTATTTAAGACTTATATTAAATCAAAAATCTCGCTTACTTCTGCTTTAAACTAGACAAAAATGTAAAAAGTGAATTTGCCAAAACCAAAATTGTACAGTTCCGTTTAATTTGATGTTCTTGTTTTTGTCAAAAATTGTTTTTTCCCTGGTAAAAGTTACAAAACAAAGATGGTGGTAGGTCAGAGTTAGCTACAGATGATACAGTACGAATCATGTTACATAACATCACACAGGACTGTGCTCAGTTCTGTTGTGTGATCCATATGTTTCCTCATACTTTTTAATATCTGGATGTGTACATTGTGCTTTGATTTGTGAAATATAAAATCAATTCAGTCAAATCTCTCTGGCTTAGTTCAACAATAAGAAGAGCTGTGTGTGTTTATAAATCTGTACTGAGCTGGCAGACGGACATCTCACACTGTATTTATGTGCACATTAGAGTTTTTTTATTTCCCTCAAATGTGAAGTTGGCCGCTTTTTTTTTTTTTTTTCTCCACACATCGATGTTGAAGTGCATAATGCAGCCTATTGTTGGGCTCCTCTTTGATAGCTGTTTGCCTCAGACCTGCCTGTAGAGATAATAGATGCCTAGCTTGGTTTTTTTTATATAAGCATGTTGCAGATTTAGAATAATTTCTGCAGCCAACAAACACCATACACACAGTTTGTATTTTTTTTTTTAAACAAAAAAACAGTGATGACATAAAAATCCAACTTTTAAAGGAACATCCAAGTCGTTGCTCCTGCTGAGAAACTTAATGAAAATAGAAAGCCTAATCTGTGCTGTTCATATTCCCTCTCTGCTTCCATAAATCAGTGTTTGCCATTTAAAAAGATCAATTAACATTTCAATTTTAAACTCTCTCTGCTTCGTCGTTATCCGAACAGAGATGAGACAGCACTTAACTACCGGGTGCGTTAAGTGTAAATTGATTGTCTCAAATCAATTTACACGTTGCTCATTCAAATAATTAAAGTATAATTATTGTAACATCATTCAGTCCATTGTATCCACAATTTATTTGATGCATTCTGTCAAATTAGTAGTGAAATAAATTAGCGTTCCCAATAATTTGTCTTAATGCTACAGAGCTGTGGTGTTTTACAGTAATTATTCTGGTACTCCAAAACAGTACGTACTGTATTTATGGATTTGGCTATTACGGTCGATTAACATCCTTTTAGACTGTTGTGTAGTGAGATGACAGATTGTTTTCCACACTATCTCATAACATGGGAAAACAATCTGTCAACATGGTCATTTATGAAATTTGAGGTCCTATATTTTAAGTTTTTTCTGTGTTTTATTTGAAGGGTTGATCCATAAAAATACATATATATTTGTAGTTTTAAGAACAACAGGTCACTGTCAGCCAATCAGAAGAGAGGAGGCTCTGAGACTCTTTTCTGATTGGCTGACTCTTTTATGAGCGATGGAATGAAAAATATAGATTTCAGGAAAAACACTTAAATTAAGTTTTGGCCGGGGCTTGGAGCACATCTCAGAGCAGTGACTGCTTCTTTGTGACATCACAAAGTTACAGAAAGTCCTGACAGCTGGACAGAGCCGGCCCAAGGCATAAGCGAACTAAGCACCTGCTTGGGGCCCCGTGACTATTGGGGGGCCCCCAAAAGGCAAGTAACTTTTTAAAATTGTAGTGCCTAACTTTTGTCGATCCTTAGAGAAACACTGTGTAATTACAAAAAACTTTAATTATTGTTGCATTTCAAATTGTTGTTGCACTTTTCTGTTGCTTGCAGTATATTTAAAACCAAAAATTTAAAAAAAAGCAGATGATGTGTTTACAGTAAATGCATTGTCTGTTGGTTTATTTTGTTACTTTTAGTCGACCTAGCTGACATTCAGTATCCCAGTATTATATCAATTTGAAGATTAAATGTAAATCAATGGTGACAACAACCCCAGGCTGCACTTTTAGCTGAATTTGGTGCCATTTCAGAATAAAAATCTTAGATGGGTAAAAACCTGCCAGGATATGATTATTCATAATGACAGAGTAAAAAATTAAATAGATAATAATAATAATAATTGGCAATAATAGAGTGCACCAAAATAAAGACTTTGCTTAGGGCCCCATGGAGGCTTGGGCCGGCCCTGCAGCTGGAGATTGCATCACATTTTTGGGACTTGTACATTTCTGACAAAAACGTCTCACTTATGGCTCTGAATATTTTCCTATTTTCCTACACTGCACACTAACACATTTGAGAGCACTGATCCCTATTTAAACATGCATTTTGTGCTTTATATTAAAATATCAACCATTCAGGTTTTACATGTTTGCCTGTTTCTTCTGTGTTCAGCCTGCTGGATCATAAAAAATAATAAAAAATGTTATGCTACACCTCCAGTCATTAGCAGGTCATTTGTGCCAAAATGATGCAGATGGCCGAGGAGGAGGAGGAGGAGGATAACCATGGAAACCTGCAGCTATGAAACTTGGGGGGGCTTATTTTTGGAAAACCTCTCAAATATGTGAATTTAATTGATTTCAGTTTGAACCGAAAGACTCAGATTCTCCCTTGAAACAAATTAAAGTGAGAGGAGAATCGGTCTCTTGGCCAGTTTTTCTGACCTTGTTTGACTGTGACATGTGTTTGTAGACGACACGTAGTCATCATCCTCATTCAGTGGACGAGGCTGCTGGGAGTCTCAGTCCTCCTCCAGACTCAGACCATGTGTTTGCTCCGGGTAGACGGAGGGTTTACACAACACTCAGTCTCGTTCTGTCTTTCTCAAATACTTCCTCTTCTTCTTCTCTATTCTCTCCGTCTTGATCCCTGTTATTTCTATAAAGCTCTTTTCCCAAATACTGCCAAATGTCTCCGTTTAGATTTCCATAATATTACTGTGTGTGTGTGTGTGTGTGGCCAAAAGTTTGTGGACTCTTTGTGCTGCGGATTTTAATGCTGCAGGATTACAACATTTTTAGACAAGTCTATACATGGACTTTTAATATGTCTTGTGTGAAAGTCATAGAGATACAAAATAATTAAATATATTCAAACAACTAGAAAAAAAATACACAGAGTGGCCAGAAAGACACAAATCGAACACCCACGGAGTTGGAAAATGACCATAACAAGATGCAACCAGAGAGAATCACAACGAAATCAGCACAAAGAAAGAGACACAAAACAACCACAAAGAGATGGATTATTATATCTGCAATGAGAAACAAAATGGCCATAAGGAGGCAACAAACTAGAGAGACAAAAACAATATTCAAAACATCCACAGAGAGAGAAACAAAACAGATCCAGAAATAGCAGAAGAGCAGAAGTTGGTGGTTATTTATGTGGCTTCATTGTTTGTTGCTTCGTGTCTCTTTAGTCTGAGAGTCTTATATAACAAAATGCAACTTTGACCTACTTTCACCTACTGTTACCAACCTCCATCATAACTGAACTATCCTGAGCAGGGCCGTTGCTAGGAATTCTGGGCCCCCTTAAAGAATACTAAAGTGGGCCCCTCCCCCTAACTTTTCCAGTTTTTTTTTTCTTAGACTACGTATGTATTATCGTTTTTTATTTAGCCTTCTTTGTTTTGATGCTAATGCAGCATTACACTGCAAAAACTCAAGTATCTTAGCAAGAATATTTGTCTTATTTCTAGTCAAAATGTCATTTCTAGTCAAAACAAATCTCATTCTACTTAAAATAAGACATATCATATTAAAAGTAGCTTGTTTTTAGACACTTTTTACTCCTTTCAAGCATATTTTCACTTGGAATAAGTAGAAAAAATCTGATAATGGAACAAGTTTTTCTTCCTTATTACAAGCACAAAAACATGCTTTCACTGGCAGATTTTTCTACTTATTTCAAGTGAAAATTTGTTTGAAACAAGTGAAAATGATCTAAAAATAAGTTGATTTTTAGGTTATCAGTCTTATTTTAGCTTTGGCTAGAAATGAGACATTTGGACAAGAAATAAGACAAATATTCTTGGAAAGATGTTGAGTTTTTACAGTGTACTATGAGTATTAGTCAGGGTCTTACGCAGAATAAATCAGTCATACAAAGATTAGACTACTGGGGTTTTTTATGGGCCCCACTGGGCGCTGGGCCCCTAGAATTATCATCACCTTTCTCCCCCATACAACGGCCCTGATCCTGAGCCAAATTAAGATTCTGTGATAGTGGCAGATTTTACTGGATTTTCAAAGTAAAATGTCCGTGTAACTGTGAGTGAATTCTCCCACAGGGAACATTTTTCTACCAAAGTGGAAAACCAGAGCAGTTTTATATGAAGTTTGGAAGAAAAAAAAAGTCTTAATCTAACCAGAATTCATGAAATTAGTCTCTGTAACGAGACAAGAAGTCGACAGCTTTGAGCAGGGATGTAATGAATAGTTGGTCATGTGACTCTCTGTCTGGTGTCTTTCCAGGTTGCCGAGGAGGAGGAGGAGGAGGAAGAGGACATTGGGTATGCTGAAGGAGCTGCAGACAGTGAGTTGACGAAATTAATGATTTTTATCGACCCGTCTTGTATAAAACAGTCAAAGGAGGAGAGACACACAAACACACACAGCACCTTATCTTATCTACAAGGTTTTTTATTAGCAGCCGCGTATTTGTCCCCTCCTGCCTTCCTTTATAAACTACACACTCCATTCAGCATTTCATCACTCACACACACACACACAGAGGCTCATTCAGGGATCTGGTGAATAACGGTTACATGACATGTGGCATTTACTGAGATGGAACTGTGTGTGTGTGTGTGTGTGTGTGTGTGCGTGTGTGTGTGTGTGTGTGTGTGTGCGTGTGTTCATCATCATGGCTCTGCATCAACATTATTGATTGTGTAATGGAGGGGGCGGAGGCCTCGTCTGCAGCTTCACTGTCATCACTTGGACCTGATGTTTATCTCGTCAGGGAACTGCACAGGACAGAGGAGAGAGAGAAGGAAGAGGAGGAGGAGGAGGAGGAGGAGGAGGAGAGAGGGGGAGAGAGGGGGAGGAAGGGGGGGAGGGCACCTGTCTTATTAAAGGAAACATATACGCTGCATTTAGTAGCATGTAGGGAGGCTGCACTGCAAAAACTCAAAATCTTTCCAAGAATATTGGTTTTATTTCTTCTCAAAATGTCTCATTTCTAGTCAAAGGTAATCTCTTTCTACTCACCACCTAAAAATTAACTCTTTTTTAGATCATTTTCACTTATTTCAAGTGAAAATAGGCTTGAAAGAAGTAAAAAGTGTCTAAAAACAAAGCTACTTTTTACGTGGTGAGTCTTATTTTAGGTATAATTAGATTTGTTTTGACTAAAAATGACATTTTGACTAGAAATAGGACAAATATTCTTGGGAAGATTTTGAGTTTTTGCAGTGTGACGTTTATAACATGAACCACGCGTTGTGTCACATGGCTCACTCGGTATAGAGCAGGCGCCTCATAAACAGAGGCGTGTGTTTGTAGGTGTGTGTGTGGGTGTGTGTGTGTGTCCATGTGCATGTACATGATGCGCAGTGTGTTTGCTGCTAATCGACTCTTCATGTTTAACTCAGATTTTCTCTCCTCTGACAGGTTACAGTACAGAACAGAGGAAACCAAAGGTCATCTTCATGATCGGTACGTACAGAGCTCACACACACACACACACACACACACACACACACACACACACAGTGATAATTGTCTGCTCAGCTGTACTCTCAGTCTCATGCTCACTCACGTCACAGACACACAGGTGAGTTAATGAAGTAATTTAAGTTTCTTTGCTCAAACTTCACATTCAAAATGCATCAAAATAAAATACGTTTTTTAACTATAAGCTATTATTTTCATAATGTGACTTTTTTTTTTACACATCATAGGTTTCAGCTTCTTAAACTTGCTGATTTACCGTCTTTCTTTATCATAATGGTGGATTTTGAAGATGGCTCCCTGAACCCTGAAGAATTACAACAGGCATTTATTCGCTATTTGGCATTTAATAGACATTTAAGGAACAGGAAATTGTTGACAGGTCAGTTGGTAATGGAAATAATTGTAGTTGCAGTTTTTTAAGACATAAGTTTCAACACAGTGAGAACTTCTCAGATGTTTGATGTAGCCTAAACAGATTTGAGATTGATGTGTAATTTAAAAAAACATTTTTTTGCTCTGAAATGAAGCGACATGAAATGAAAAAGTGGATAAAATATAAAAACACAGAAACGCCGGCGCCTAAAAAATTGTGTTCAGGTGCAGCAGATGAGTAAATGTACTTATTTACTCGACTCCTCTGGTGCATTTCTGTCATTAATTAGTCTGCTGTGGCGCTGCAGCAGCACAGCTCAGGCTGCTAATTGACAGGACACAGAGATGAAGGTTAATGAGGGAGCTGAGACGCACAAAGTCTCCATTAACTACCATTCACTTTTCTCAGCGTGGAAAAACCACTTAAGATACAAGTCATTAAAAGATTATTTCATCAGCATTGTGTGCGGCGCGTGTTCCCTTTCACGCCCATACAGATTACAGAGCAGTTATGTGCATTACTGTTAAAATCCCCTTCTCTGGAAAGTAACATGACAAATCCCCACTGATCTGTTTTAACACCAGTTTGTCTGATTATATGAGAAACAGACGTGGAGAAGGACCAAGAGCTTTTCCTCAGCAGCAGCAGCAGCAGCAGCAGCAGCGGATAATTGGAGGAAAATGCCAGCTGCATATATAACAACTGTCACCTGGACTCAGATCTGTCTCCTGAGCAGATCTTATAATGAAAGTCTGGCCCATTTACACCAACATATTCATGATCTATATTCCTGTTTATACCCAAACTGTGATCAGACCGTCTGCGCGTTACGACAGAGAGGGAGATTTTTGTTTTGTTTTGTTTTTTTACGCTCTGGATTTCATGTCTAATCTAGTTAGACCTGAGCAAAACATCAGACGACCTGCTCCAGTGTTTGACTGAGCAGCCGTTACACAGTGTGTAGTAGGCTATACCAGCATGCAGATGTTTGCTGAAGCCATCACCGTCCTCCTCAGATCTCCGTCACACCTCTCACTACCTGCTGTTCTGCCTGCAGACTGCAGCCAGCACTGTGTGCAACACTTCACAGACTGATAGTGTTATGATAACTTACATGAATATGAACAGAAACATTGTGGCTACTTTTTCTTTGTTCACATTTAGGAGTAAAATCACCCACGTTATTCACATACAACCGACAATGAATTTAAAAGTGACGGCAAGTTGTGTTTGCAATTTAATCAACTCGCAGCTTGTTTTGCACCTTGGGATTTGCAGTCATGTCAAAGATTAGGCTACTATATCTAAACCAGCTTCATACCCCTGACTTTGAATGACAGGAGCAGAGTTTCCCTATAATGTCTCGCTGCAGCCTGTAGGACACGGCCAGAGGGCCAGAGGGCCAGAGGTCCAGAGGGCCAGACGGCCAGGTGCTGTCACGTGACCTTATCCCTCCACTTGCCACGCCCACAAATTCAAAGTTTTGGTTCTTAAACCATCTGATGCCATGGCGATGCAGTTTGCATTTTTCGCCTGCGTGTGGTGAATCCGAGTTCGAATCCCCACTGGTTTCACATTCACCCGAAAAAATTTTGTTTTTTAATTTAATATTTCCATAAGTTTACATTTTGAGTTTGAGAGAAGTGTAATTGTGCATTGGTTAGGTTTAGGCAATGAGAAAGGAGTTTGGTTAAGTTTAGTAAAAAGATCAGGTAGAGGCTAGACAGGCCAGATAAGTAGAGAGAGTCCAGGTAGGAAACTTGGAATATAAATTTAAAAACTAATTTTTTTTCGGAATATGAAACCAGCGGGGATCAAACTTGGATTCACCACACCACAGGCGAAAATGCAAACCACTTCGCCATGGCATTCAATATACAGTTTAACCTATCAGTTTATTCGTATTTTAGTTTCACCTAAATCTACCGTGTCCGCCATCTTTACGTCGTCACGTTCCCCCCAAACCCGTGACAGCTATGTTGTCATGTGACAGCACCTGGCCGATCTGGCCCTCTGGCGTGTCCTACAGGCTGCAGCGAGACCTTACTCGAGTTTCATGCTCAAGCTATATCAGACTCATTAAAGAAGTATGAACTAATCATAAATGTAGGTACAAAATGAGCTAAATTAACTCATACATGTTAACATCCTTAAAACTTAACTAATTGTGCTGTGAACACAACATCTGGGGCCTCATTTATCAAAGAGGGTGTAAAACTGCTACTAAATATTTTGCGTACGGCGAAAAGATGAAAATGGGCGTACACCCTAAATATTTACACCTTTTTCAGATCAATCAAACTCTCCGCAATATTCACACAGGACTCAAGAATGGTGGCACACGTGAACACAAAAACCTCTTACTCCGCCCCCAGAACGCCTATATACAACTATATATGGTCAAGCACGTGCATATTTAATTAGCCATGTGCTCTCTGTGGCGCAGCAACTTTTGTGACAACAAAGTGACAACGGTGACAACGGGCGGAGGGCGGGGGAAAGAAGCGGAACTTCTCCGCTTCTCCGAAAGCAGATACACGGGCAATAAAATCAGATCAGAAAAATGATCTTGCATTTTAATAAAGCTACAATAAAAACAAAACCATCCCAAATCTCAACAAAAGGGAGCAGAAAGAAGAAGAATCTTATGTAATCTGCCCGTTTATCCCAGAAAATCTTTTTTTTTTTTTACCTAGATGTTAAAACAATGTAAGAAGCAGGACGATAGTTACCATTACTTTGCACGCCTTTCCACTACACAGTTACAGCTCTACTGGACTCGGTTTAGGTCATTTTCCATTAGGCTACAGCTGAGTCCTTCACAGTTCCTCCTCAGAGCCGCGTTGTCTCGCTCTTTATTATTCTCTTCTCTCGTCAGCTCCAAACAACACACGTGCACCTCGTTAACTCAGGTGACAGAATAATAACAGTCTCAGTAGCTGCAGATCAGTGTGCGCTGCTGCCGATGTGTTTTTTTTAAACTTGGATGGTTTGATCCATTGTCGGAACGTCACACATAGCCTAATCAAAAAAGCAAAACCCACAATCCGCTCTGTTTATCAATTAAACATAAAGCCTAGTGTTATTATAGAGCGGGTTTTGGATTGCCAGCTATCAGCTGGTGGGGGGGGGGGTTGTGTGGGTCCACCACTACCACAATTACTTCAAAAAAAATCCTCTGTGCTCTTCTAAATGTAGCCTACTACCGCTCTCTCCTCCCTCTCACACTGCAGTTCTCTGACTCAGCAACGGTGTCGCCAATTCCTCCTGTTCCTCAAAAAAGGCGTAAATCACGGTACGCCAGGGTCAAAATGGGTGTAAATGTCCGCACTTTTTCCCCGTCAGGTTTTGGTTTGATAGATCCCAAATCATGGCGGAGAAAAGTGCGTACGCACAAAACGAGGGGAAAATGGCGTAAAAAAAGGTGAATCCACAATGATAAATGAGGCCCCTGGTCTGTTATTAGCTTAAAAACATTAGCGAACGTCTGCTCACATCATTCAAACCTAATTACATAGCCTAACATTTTTGTCTCCTTGTGTGATGATAATGAAAAAAGGAGGTCGCTTCAGTTTAATTTACCAGTTTTGAACAAAAGATTGAAAGCATAATACACATTTTCTCTAACAGAACATCATCCAGCTAACATTAGCATCAGCCAACCTAAACTTATGTGATACGGTTTCCTCTACAATTGTTTTTTGACCTTTGACGTGACATGTGGCGTCTTTACAGGTGGTTCGTGGGCGCAACGTTCACTTTAGCCAAACGTTTGCTAATGTGCAAAGTATGGCTTTGTTCACCAGCTAGTTGCTAAACTGATGCTAAGCAGGTGGTGCAACCTGTGGAGCTTGACAGGAGCAGTGAGACTGTTTAACCAGCAGAGTAAAAAAGCTGCAGGCTGCAAAGCCCAAAACAGCTGCTGGAAGACGCTTTTAAACTCTCCCAAGAGCTGCAGAGTCGGTGCTAATTTCCTGTTTCATCACTGCGAAGACCCCCTGACTTTACATCAGTCATTTAATCTGCTGTTAATACAAAACATCTGGACCACAGCCAGCTTTAAAAAAAACAGCACGTCTCTAACTTCAAAGCAGCCAAACGGCTCACTTTATGATTCAACACTCCAGGGTGCAACGATCAGCAGTAGCTTGTCCATTTGTGTTAATTTAAGCTGAGCACCCTCCTTGTTAATTGTTTATGGGCTCATTAGCGTCCCAGTGTTTTGAATGCATCACTTCCTCTAGCTGCAACTTTGGGAAAACTGGACAAAGTGATTTATGCAAAGCCCAAAATGAGGTCTGTCTTTCAGAGACGCTGGAGTGCACACGTTTCCACAGCATCGTCCCTGTTGTAATATTTATTCAAACATAATATGAACCAGGTAATTCTGTTTTAATTTACACACATTTTTTACACTCTAAGCAGCAGCAGCTAAAGCCCTTGGCTTTTATATCAGAGACACAAGGGATTTATGAGTTATTTATGTGAACAGGGAGTGCACCTGTACCTGCGTCACCTCAGAGGGACACGTTGCCTTTCCTGCCACATCATCAGACGTGAAGCCTGAACTTTGAACACGCTGTCTCCAGACTCCCTGACGCAGCAAATGGATGACTCCTCGGCTTCTGCGTTAAAAAAAAAAAAAAAGTCTGTGTCCTCTCAACAACCCCGCCGTCTCCTCCTGTCGCTCTTTTTCTGACGTTGATGGTGCTTGCTGATTCAGCACAGAGCCAGGTTTATCTGTCTCAGGTGAAGGGCGGCTCAAAGTCGCTCCCTACAAAATCTGTCATTAGCTCCGAAATGCTGAATTTAGAGCAACGTGTGTGAAGGTCTTTACAGGAAAGAAGCAGTTTATATGTAGTAGAAAAGAAACTGCAGTTTCTCAGAGAGCTGACCTGATGGAGACTGGATGAATGTGGATAGTTGCAACACCGTTGTTTATCACATTTTTCTTATTTAACCAAAGCATTTAAAGCAGGGATGTAATGATAACTCTAACCAATAAGCCATAACTTCCCATAACTCTCATTAACCGATGCCAATACAAAATAACATTTTTAACAGTTTATATACACACACCTGAAGTTAAGAAAGGCCTAAGATTAAGTGAGTAAAGATGAATTGACCTTATAGCTCTGCATCTGACTTAACCAAATAATATAGGGGTAATATTGGAGGGTGAAATCATGCAATAGTTTTTAACTTTAAAACCTTTGTAATATTGTTCAGACCGCAACTTAAAATCAAAAGTATTCTCACTTCAGAAGTCAATGATTCAAACTAAGCAAGTTTTCCATTTAAGTTACTGCACAAACTGTCAAACAAAAAATAGACTTTTGAAAAACAAAATATAAACATGAGAGTTTCCTCCTTCTGTCTCCCTGCAGCAGTGGCATTATAATTGTCCTCGCTCAGTATGTTGGAACCAGACGAGTCACAGTCCTCCAGTGAAACTAGAATAAAGGAAACACTATGAAGTGAGCTGCAGACGCACCAACAGATGCACAGATACTGAAAATCTTTATAAAAGAGCCTCGAATTAAAGATGCACTGGCCTGTTTCTTCTGTCACAGCCAAACTGATTCAGGTCGTTAAAACATGTCATTAAACCTGCCGCTGTTTGTTAAACATCCTCACCCGACACATGCAGGTCGATTCAATCACATTATGTGAGCGCGCTTGTTGAGCGATAATTAAAACTCTGCACAGGAGAAACTATAGTAGGCTTCACGTGTATAAGTTCTCAAACTGCTCTAATTAAAAGTTGTGGAGAGGAGGAGTGTCTCCTTTAATGTGGGTTTACTCGTCCAATCCCTCCAGTGACCATGAGAGGTGGTGGAGGAGAAGCATGCAGCAGCCGCTGTTCTGCCTGAGGGAAAATGCTAATGTGAGGTTTTCTCCTCTTTTGTCTCTGTTCGTCTCCTCTTCACATCGTTGTCATCGTCCGCTCCGCTCCGCATCCGATCCTCTCTCACTTCCATCTCTTTCCCTCCTCTCTGCACAAAATTACCATTTTTACCCCGGTAATCAGACTTTAATTTAAAATGGCGAATAAGCTGCTCTTGTAGCGAGAGAGAGAAAGAGAAAGAGAGAGGTAATTTCAGACTGCCTGAATTGATGCCATGGCAATTTTTAGCACTTTGGAGAAATTGGGTGGAAACTGTTTCTGGTGTTGAAGGATTTTATTAACAATGAGAAAAACCAACACGTTACACATCACATCCCTGCCAGTGTAGACGCTCTAAAAGAAATTCGTTATCAACCCTTATATCATTATAAATCAATAAAATAAGACATTAAATTACATGATGAAAAAACAATGGGTTGAATCAATGAACAAAATAAGTAGTAAAAATAACATTTCTAGGTCTCAGCTCTGATGTTTCATGTGAATTCATTCAAATGTCATGTCTTGGTTTTTAAATAATAGCTCTGTCAGCAGCTGGCGTCATTACATATCCTTACATTTCACAGACTGACATAAGTGTGCTGTAACCCCAGCACCTTCATATCGTTGTTGTTACAGTAATGCCCCATAAGTCTCATAATCATGGCACATACACACCACTACAACAGTTGTTTGCAGCTGAACCAACAGGGGTAAACAGAGGGTTAGATAGATAGATAGATAGATTTACTTTATTAATCCGAAGGAAATCAGGTGTGGTCAACTGCTCACAGAGAATCAGTCCACACACCACTTACGATAAAAACAGAGTTATTAAATATCTAAAAAATAATTATAATAACAATAAATAAAAACTGGAGGTTAGACTGGCTTGAGGACAAGACAAAACCACACACAACAGCAGAAACAGAAACAAGAAGGGACAGAAGTGTTCCAGACCTTCTGCCTTTGGATTTCCCCCAACACCGCTTCTTCTGCTACTCCTACACTACTCCCCCTCCCGCCTCTTCCTCCCACTCAAGGAGTTGTGCAGCTGATGGCTCGGGGGACAAATGGACTTTGACGTATCTTGTGGTTGAACAGTTCAGTGACCGCAGTCATGTTTGCTGATGGTGCTCCTCTTGCTGGTTAAAGGCAGAGCCTCAGTGGATGGTCGGCATTGTTCAATGATTGCCCTGTAGTCTGGTCAGTGTCCTCTGCTGCTACCGTCACCTCCTCAACAGAGTCCAGCTTCAGGCCCACCACTGAGCCTGCCTTCTTGATGAGCTTGTTCAGCCTCTGTATGTTCCTCTTGCTGCCACTGCCCGCCCCAGCAGGACACGGCCATTTTGAACAGCTACGTATGTGGGAGCAGAGCCGTGACACAAAAACAATTCATCTCTCCGACTTTTGTGTTTTTATTTTTGGTTATGGATTGGAAAGACAAAACTTTACCCACACTGTGAAGAAATCCAAAGTTCCTGTATAGTAGTTAAGCTGTTTTTTCATCCAACAGGCAAATTCATAACGCAAATATCAGTTACGGATCAGTGGACACGTTATTCAGAAGAACGGTTGAAACCAGGGAATCAGAAACTCTCTCAGGCAATGGTACAGAAATCCAGCAGTACAAAACTCAGGGAACAAGGAACACACAGGTCACACACAGGAAAACACTCGAAGGAACACAAAAAGGCTTGAACGCGTACAACTACTTGACAAGACGATCTGGCACAGAAGGGAAGGGGAACACAGCTTACAAGGGAGACAACAATCACACACAACCACTTGACAGGAAGACGGGGGGGGTGGATAAGGACTTCAAAATAAAAAAGAGGAAATAAACACTATTTTTGAAACACACACCGACAGTGAGGTTTTTCGAGAAAAAAACTTTTCAGTTCCCACTGCAGATTTTGCGAGTGGAGGCAAACGACAAACTGCAGCTTATGGGAGATAATACAGCTCATTTCTATTGCACATATCATACACTATATAAAACACTGTTATAGCATTTCCTTGTTTCAATTTAACATTATTGTCACATTTCCTTGTTCAAGTTTAATATAGTTTAGTTGGTTAGTTCATTCATTCGTTCATTTGTTTTTTTTGTTTTGTTCACTGTAGGCTTGGTTTGGTCCCGATGTATATTTCATGGTTGCAGTGACGTCCACGTCGAAGGGACCAGCCGCCATAGTTTGTGTCCGATTTGACAGGTCTTCTCATAGATATATATATCTATGAGAAGACCTGTCAAATATATCCGTCCGCTCTGTCACGCTCTGATCGCAGGTTTGGTTCCAGCAGCGCTGAGGGAGGCAGAGAGCCTCCACTCTCCCTCTAAAAAGCTACAAGTCAAAATTTTTCTAACGTCACAAAAGTTAGTCTGAAGCTGGTAAAAATGAAACACAAGGTAAAAACCCTTGATAGTTCTTCTGCCCTGCTCCGCTTATCAGAGCGGCGTCCCTAGCAACGTCCCGTTTTTACTTAGCAACGGTCTGTTATACAGAAATAAAAAGACCCTAAATGCAGAATCAGTGAGTAATTAATAAGAAGTAATCAAAATGCAGAATTCAATATATCCATGTTATTAAAAAAAAAGTGAATCCCCTCTTTTTGTGAGACTTGTCCCAGCCCATGCTGCCACTGATAGTCTGCAGTCAACTAATTTATTCCGCCTATAGGCTAACTTTACGTCTTTTGGGATGGAATAAAACTTCAGTCCGGGGTTTATTTGGCGACTGCTATCACAGTCAACAGCACAATATAATCCTGGCATCTTTCAAATAATGTCAATTTTTGGTCTCTTGCTGATTTCCTCCTACTACTCCACTTGTTCTGGTAACGTGACATGCTGTGATCTGTGCCCAGATTGCCCTGATTCGGACACAAATATGGCGGCGCAGAAACACAGTGACGTGAATCTAATGATACTGAAAATGAGCTTCCCCTCTTTGAAAGACCAGCAGCCGCCACTGAAATAGTAATATATGGTTGGTTCATCTCAACTGACTGTAGTAGGTATTTAATGTGCTTTTTGCCCGTGTGATCCTATAATCAACATGTGGAGGTTGTGGCTCCAAACCAAACAAGTGTCAATCATGAACGCAGACTCTGTCACATCTGTACAGAAAAACCTCTGACAGCATCCACAGAGTTTGACCTCAGTGAGCGGCACCTTGAAAAAAAACATGGACATCGACAATGGAAAAGTCTTTCAAAATCTTTTCAAAGCAGCAGATTCAATTATCATTCAGGAGCCCAGCGCTTCTCCATCTCCTCGGTCTGAGCTCCTCTGTGTTTGCAGGAACATTCATCATCTTTGCTCTCAGGCTTTGATTTGCCACTTCCTGTTCACCGGGAGAATTCCCTCCCAGTCGACGTCTGCAGCTCCGACTGCAGAGCCGAGGTGTCTCAATTAGCCGAGGCGAGAGGCTCGTTACCGCTGCAGCCCATTTGTCATTTAGACCGATTTTTATTTCTTTTCTTTTCTTTTTTTCCCTTTTTACATCAAAATATTACCTGCTGAAACTTCCAAGGAAAAATGTAATTACGTAGCAGCGCCACATACACAAATTAAATTACCACAGAGCCATTTTGCCGCTCTGCGTGTGTGGTCGTCTGCCCTCTCTGCCTCGTTTCATGTGTTTCATCTTCATCTCAGTCTGCTGCACTGTTGCTCTCCAACATATTCATCTGTCACTTTGGCTCTAATCAAGGACAGCGCTGTGACAGACCTGCTCACATCATGGGGGGAGGGGTTAAAGGGAGATCCGCGTCTTTGTGTGTGTGTGGGAAGGTTCAACCTCTCCAAAGAGACTTGGAGGTGCTCAGCAGGTGTTTCGCTTTCACTTCAGATTTTATGCAAAAAAAATTAGGTCAACACAAACACAGAGCTGCCTAACCCTCTGATTAAAATAGATTTTCAATTTTTTAGGCAAATTGAAAAAGTAAAACATGTGAGTGTGTGAATCCTGAGCATGAAGCATGATCGTCTCTTTTCCTCTGCGCTGGTTTTAACGGCACCAGACTGGAGACGAAGCTCCTCCAGCTGTTCACCTTGACCAATCCTAACATCTGTAGAACGTTTTTCTTTCACTAAAAAACCAGTACTTGTTCAATCTGTAGCAGTTTTCCTGCACCACAAAGACACCTGTTGATTAACTCAGTTATATCCCAACAGGCAACTGATGTTATTTGACAGTGATATTTGGTTGGATGTAAGTGAGGACAACACTGATATAAAATGCTGACAACAGTTGACATTGCATCATTAGGGGAGAGTGGGGTAAAGTGAGACACTTTTTACATTTGCTCCCCTCTAAGCGAGCTAAAATGATTTATCAGTAAAATTTACACATTTCCCATTAATTCAGGATGTTGCCTAGCAATGGAAATTATCAGAATGTATTTAGGATGAAGGACAGTGAAAATATGATTGTTCAAAAAAAAGTGGTCTCGTGTCTCACTTTACCCCAGGTCAGGGGTAAACTGAGACAAACTAGAAAAATCAAGGGGGTAAACTGATCCACTTACTTTTTCCACTCTGAAACTACCGTAACAACACATGTTCTAACAGTTAGAGTCCTGACAGCTTGACAACCACACTCCCCAGAACTAATGTCGGACTAGTAGCAGAAACATGGGGATTGGTCAATTAAGCACTTTTGTTTTCTCAACGCAAAGTGACTCAAAACCAAAATCAAATACAACACAAAATGTTTTAATTAACATTCAAATGACAGATAGAACCAGTTAGATAGTCTGGAGGTCAGATTGTAGGCCCCGACAATGGTGACCATTTTGATCAAAAGTCCTCTTGTGTGTGGAGGGAGCCGACAAAGTGGAATGTGACTAAAATTGAGTTAATTAACCAATAAATAAACAAGCTGACTGAGAGCACCTAGCATAACAAAGCAGTGTGGCTACAGATCATTGATCACGCAAGATTTCTGGCTTGGGGGACGTGATTCTAGTGTGAATCTTTGTGTATGGTGTGCTCACAGTGTCTCACTCTTGGATTTATTATAATAGCCTACATCCATGGTCTCACTTTACCCCGCAGCATTTGTCTCACTTTACCCCAACACCCCCATTTTAGAAAAAACGACCTCTCTTAGAAATTCAGGCTAATTTTCAGCCAGCATCATCACATGGTTGTATGTGTTGGTAGTTCATCATCATGTATCATATACGTTTTTCTACCTGAATCAATTTGCTTTGGCACAACAGTTGATTAAGTTGACACCAAGAAAATTTACTTTTACATGCAAAAATCATATTTTTGTGAAAAAAAACATGTTTTCCACAGCATCATGAGTTCCTCTCCTTCATGACCATGGGGAAATGGAAGGGGCTTGAAAACATAATGGTCAGATGACCATAAATGTGTTCCGTTTTCTAGATATAGGGGGTGTCTCACATTACCCGGTGTCTCACATTGCCCCACTCTCCCCTATATAGCACTTTTTTTTTTAAACAATACCCGATACCCAAAGTGCGTTAGTTTAGTTTATTGGTTTAAAATACTGTATACAGAGACAGTGCACATCAATTAACATTTCTGTAAACATGCCGGTTTAGCCAAGTTGGCTAATTTTCAACCGTAGTTTCTGGGGCAGGTGACAGAAACCATTATTCATTCATACCACGTTCACATCTGGTGTGATTGATATTTTTGTTGGTTTTCAGTTGTTTTGTTAAATAACCAAAATCCAATGTCTGTTAAACATTTTATTCCATCATCATATTGACATAGCCTAGAATACCAACTTTAGTTATGATCAAAACCCAACATTGGTTAAACGTCACAATGTCAACATCTCCACAGTGTGAAATTAGATGTTGATATTGGTTTATAAGTTTGAAGTTGTGTCAATAATGAACCAAAGTCCAACATCTGTGCAATGCTGGATGTTGATGTCAGGCCAAAGTTGGGTTTGACGCCTGCTGTTCATCTCCAAATAAAGTTTAATGTCTGTCCAATGTCCTACCAACATTACATGGACATTAATCCATGCTAATAATGTCAGGTGGGATGAATTTTAGGTGAATTTATAGGAAAAGAAAAGAAAACAGCTAATGATTTTTTATTCTATTATTGCATTAGTTTCTACATACACCTGTTCTTCAGTGGTTCACTGATATGTTGTCATGTGTTTTTATCTATTGGAAAACTTTTTGAAAAAGCACAACCCAGGAGAGTTTTAGCAGAATAAAAAACCTCATTCCCTGCCTCAGTTCTGACTCTGAAGGTCAGGTAATCTAAATTTCAGACAGTCTCCTATAGAGCAACTCTCTTTACCCACAGAGCCGCTGATCTCTGCACTAACTAGCAGAGTCACTAACGAGTTTCTCAGGGTTCCTGCTTCAGCTCTGGTGGGTCATTATTTCACTTTCTGTCCTTCCAAGGTGTGAAACAACTGTGGGGAGACATTAAGTCAGTGTAAATGTGCTGAATATACAATGAACAAATCCATATCTCCTCCTCCACCCTCCATCGATCTCTGCGGTCGTCCCCGTGGGTGATCGCAGCTCGTGTCTGCGCGTGAACTCTGAGGAGACGGAGGTGAGGACGTTTGTGTTTGAAGGCGGGCGGAGGGCAGCGACTCTCTCCCTGACTGGAGCAGCATACTGATGAATATCAAGCACATGCTGAGTTTTATTACTGGGCTCAAGGCTGGAGATGATAAATCACCTCCTGCCCACCGACGCCTCGCGCAGCTTCCAGGCCAAGTAATGTGGTTAACCCGCAATAAAACACCTGCAGACCTCACGGCACGGCAGCTGAGCTGAGAGCCGTGGATGTTGTCTTCTCAAAAAAAAGAGTTGTGACTCAACAGCAGCTGAAAACTTCCAGCTTTGTTTGTGTTTGAAGGTTGAAGTTGGACAAAAACTGTAACAGAAATGAGCCTCAAACTAAACAGTGACCAGTTACAACACCTCCATGGATCCAGTTTTTCTTATTGTTCACATGCAACATGCAAAACTATCTTTACTTTTATCATTAGGACATTTTAAATCTTAAATTATAATCACACTTTACTTCAATTTGTTCCTGTTTGAGCTAATCTGTACACGCTGATTTTAATATTTCAATTATCGTTAAGGCTTTTATTTATTCAGAATAGTTTTGTGGCTCTTATGGTTGTTGTGTTTTTGTTTCCTGACACTTTCTTTTCTTTCAACTCAACATTGCAATTTGTGTCTATAGGACCTTTAATCCATCCTTAATTACCTAAATGTAGCCTATAAACAAGATAAGTTTTGATCAAGTTTTGACTAATGAATGACTAATACGTCCAGTAGAGGGCAGTTCTGAGTCCTGTCCAATCACCTCACAGCTGTTCTATACCGACTACAACATCATAGAGATGTTTGACCTTTAACTCACAAATGCTCTTCTTATATCATCTGACATTTGTAAAAGATTTACTTTAATTTACAAAGAAAATGTGCAGACCAAAGATTTCATCTGTGTCCTTATACACATGTCTGAGCTGGAGCGTAAAACTAGACGTTAAGTCCACAGTGAATATAAGTCAATATAATGTTATGCTAATACGGATGTGTGTGCATGTGCGCGTGCGTTAAACTGATGCAACAGAGCGGATATATTCAGATAATCATCTGTGATAACTTGGCTCTGAGCCGCTGGCAATGAATCAGACCTCTGATGTGCAGGTATAGACACACACACACACACACACACACACACACACACAGAGTTCACCTGCCCAGCTGCTCTGTTTCCTCTCTTCTATCCTCCCTCTTGAAGTCTGGCTCTTCTCCCACGCTTCTCTCTCCTCCTGAATACCCACATCTCTCTCACTTACACACACACACACACACACCATTTACTTCCTATTGTCGCCCTCTGTCATGCTCTTACTTCCCCTCTCAATTTCCTCCTCTTCATCCTCATCCTCGCCTCACCCTGTGCTGAGGACGGACTGATCTGTGAACACGACTCTGTGGCTGTGTTTTGGTTTGAATCCATCGAGGTTGAGTTCGGTTTAGGTTTAGATTTGGGTTTAAGTTTGGGTTTAGATCGGGTTAGGCTTTCAGTTTTACTGGTTAAGGTTCGACTTAGACTGGCTCGGGAATACATTATATTATGTTGTGTGTGTGTTCTCAGGTGGTCCGGGCTCGGGGAAGTCTCTGCAGAGCGAGCGGATGGAGGACAGGTTCGGCCTGCGTCGCCTCAACCTGGGCGACCTGTTGTGTCACGAGCTGCAGTGTCACAGCGACAGAGGGCGCCACCTGCGGGACGTCCTGGAGGGAGGGGAGCAGCTGCCCGAGGTCAGTGTGGAGCGATCGGCACACAGCTCATTCATATTGTAATGAACAGCAAACTGCAGGTCAGTTCAACCAGTAGCTAAACCATCAACCAAGCTTCAAGTTTCACTTTTTCACAGAGCAGAGAGCAACCAGAGCCACATGGTCACATGACTGTCTACGCGTTCCTCACGTCTTTTTAAGGTGTTTCACTTTGATTTCACATCCAGACTAAATGCTTAGAAAGTTTTACTTGATCTTGTTGGTCACGGTAATTTACCCTCCAATCTACAGCGTAAATGTTCTTGGTTGTAGATGAGAAAATTTTCTGCAAGTTATGAGGAAAACTGCTGCTTAGTTTATCAGTACAATTTCAGAATAAAAACCATAAAGGGATAGTTCAACATTTTGGCAAATTGGCCCATTGCCATAATCCCTATAGTCTTAGGAGTAGGTTCATTACCTTTAATTGTCAGTGCAAGCTATTTTTAGAACGGCGGAGCAGAGCCGCGAGCTCTGAAACAACTCTTGTCTCATAACGTTCCGTTATTATGAATGTGCAGGTCACAACTTGTCCACCAGAGCGTTTTGGAGTTGTTGGATTGTGTATTTGATGAGTTTCATGTAGCGTAGCTCTAAGCAGCTCGTGGCTCTGCTCCGCCGTTCTAAAAACAGCTTGCACTGACAATGAAAGGTAATGAACCTACTGCTATGACTATAGGGATTATGGCAATGGGCCAATTTGCCAAAATGTTGAACTATCCCTTCAAGCCTCAACGAGAGTTCACACTTTCGTCCTCCTCCCATAATGTCATCTATAGAGTCACAGAAACCGTGACTCAGCACAATAATCAGCACATCTGCACTAATGGACGACATGAGCTGATGTCGTGCTTCTCCTCTTTTGTCCTCCGTCCTCACACTATGAAACAAACCTCAAGCCTCAAACCGCCGTCATACAGTCCTGCGCAGACTGCAGGATCTTATCTGGCCCTCCAGCACAGCGTGACATATAGAAAACATCTACAGTTCTTGTTATCACGCAAGAAAAGCTACAGCTGCTGCTCCGGAGACATTTTAAAGGTATACCATGTAAAAAGAAAGAAGCTGCATAATTAATTGCGATGTGACCAAGTGCAATTGTCTTTGTCTGCTCCATAAATGTTAGTTTGGTACAAGACCAAACAAAAACCATCATAAATCTTGTATTTCTTAAGTGAAAATGAAAAAGCAGAGATGACAACATCACAACAACAATATCTACCCATATGATCACAGTATGATAGATTTTTTTTCACATAGCACACTACACAGACCTAGTTTCAAGTGTCTTCAGACTTGCAATCTATGGAGAAATGTTTCTGGCCCTCTGGATATGTTTTTGTCGCAGTCGAGTTGGCAGCAAATGAGATCCAGCTGAACTCAGACCTGCTGTGAGAACATGACGAGCTTCTCTGAGCGTTTGGAGAGGCTTGCACTTCTGCTTTGTAAAAAAAAAAAAAAAAATACACAGGCGGCTAGACAGAGAGATCAAACGCAGACGACATCGTTTTCACACATTTACTGAAACAAGAACGACATTTTACTGATAACTGCGAAAAAATGTGCGAGGGAGAGGAGAGAGGATGTCACAGGAAAAAAAATAACAGTGGTTTGTATGGAGTTAGAATAAAAAGAGAGCGAACAGGGAATTAAATAAAGATGTCACAGAGTCACCACCCACACTTATGATTGACAAGTTGTGCAAAAAAGAGCTGTAAATCAAGCCAACAAAACTATAAAATCGTACAGAATATTATCATTATTTCATGAGGCTGTGCTATATCCTGTACAACATGTTTTCCTGCAGAGAGCCTGGAGGAATAAGAAAACACACACAAGCAGGAACAGAGAGGAGCTATTACACATCCACAGCTCATAAAGGCTTTCACAGAGACTGCACTCCTACACTCACTGTAGCTACTCTTCATCTGATACGACCGTCTGAGGCTGGATTAGAGCTGAAAGCATCCATTCACTGACTGTGCGAGTGTGAAACCAGATAAATGATCCACAACTTACAAAAAAAAAGAAATAGAAAAGGAAAAAGAGAGGGGGGAAAAGCGCATTCTTAGTGAGAAGACGTAAACATGTTGGACTGAAGCCAGCGGGCAAAAACACGACGGCTTCATTCATCCAAGCAGACAGTTGGACGAGAGTTACATCCACACCGACGCTCATCACAATTCACTGCAGCTCCTTTAACAAGCTCACAACACTGTGAAAACTGACACTGCTGCTTAAATCACCGCGGCCACTTGGAAAACGGAGCTTCTTCTCCACAGAGGAAGTTTAAGACATGTTTTAATAATGCCCTTCCTTCCTTCCTTCCTGCAGGAGGGAGAAACTTTCCCTCCCGTCAGCGGCAGCAGGTGAATGTGAAAACAGTTCACACTAATACTTCATCCTGCAGCCCAATAAAACAGCATACTGTACAGCATTAATGCGATGGGATTCAGCAGCACCCAGCTGTACAACCGTGGAGGCGAGGAGGGTATTTATTCATTATCATAATCGTACATTTTCACCCACGCCAGCCTGTGTGAGTTCAGACCCACACTCAGTTATCTCAGCCACTAAAAGGTTGGATTTCCATGAAATCTGCCGCAGACGTTCAAGGTGATAAATCCTCATAACTCACAGCGACTGTCAACAACAAAAGGTCAAAATTTCCACTTGTCCGCGACAAAACTAATGACTGCACAGCTGTACTTTGAGATGAGCGCTAACTTGGGTGACATTAACATGAGCAAGATATCGTTAGCATAAAAGGTTTTTCCACTCAGAGGTGAACGATACTGAATATACAAACGTTATTTGTCTATAAGGAAACTGCAGAGAGAGAGAGACACCTTTAAGATGCTGCGTTCAGGGTCCAGCAGATGGTGTAAAGATGAGCACATTAGCATAGAAACTGGAGGAAGTGTTGTGTTATAGTGAACAGACTGACACTGAGGAAACAATATTTAAAGAGCTTTGCAAGACTTTTACCTTAAAGGGATAGTAGCATTTTTTTTAAAGTGGGGTTGTATGATCTACAAATAGCCCCTAAGTACTTTAATTGCAGTAGAAGACTCTCTGCACTCCTCCCGTTAGCAACGCCAGCCCATAGCCCTGCCCAGAGATTTACAACATACATTGTTGTGAATGGACCCAAAGAAACGGCCTATTTTCGTGATCACCTTTGAACCTTACACCTTTGGCTTCACTTGTCTGGTAGTCACGTTATTCTGCAAGCAGTGACCTGTGGTGGTGATTGTGGTGGTGCATTTCTGCTGCTGCAGACATTAACAACTGATGTGGTGAAAAGAGGTTTTACCTGAAAAAAAATACACAGTTCCATTGTTCGCTATAATATAATTTTTTCCAGCCCTTCAAAGTGCAGAAAAAACGCAGTTTTTATTTGGACCTAACTCAACTCACGTATCCCTCCGCCCAGGGTTAGCGCCCGACGATCAGCAGTTGGTTAGGTCCAAATAAAAACAGCGTTTTTTCTGCACTTTGAGGGGCTGGAAAAAATTATATTATAGCGAACAATGGAACTGTGTATTTTTTTTTCAGGTAAAACCTCTTTTAGGCCACGAAAATAGGCCGTTTCTTTGGGTCCATTCACAACAATGTATGTTGTAAATCTCTGGGCAGGGCTATTATGGGCTGGCGTTGCTAACGGGAGGAGTGCAGAGAGTCTTCTACTGCAATTAAAGTACTTAGGGGCTATTTGTAGATCATACAACCCCACTTTAAAAAAATGCTACTATCCCTTTAATTAAAACAACTTCTGAGTAATTGTGATGGTTAAATGACATTATAAGATCAGCGCCTCTAGTGGCACCACAACACAAAGGCGCCCCGTAATCTGTAATCTCTTGTTTATGAAAGCTAGGACACAAATATACACATTGTAAATCATATATGATAAATAATGTTATCTCATCGGCTTCGGCTTCACATGTTCAGGTAAAAAGTGACCGAACTTGCATAATTTCCCTTTAAAATCCCACCGTGCACAACCTGTTGCACACAAACGGACAAATTTAAGGATTATCTAGTTAACACTGTGAAACATTCAGCAGCTGACGAGCCTGATGCTGAGGTCAGAGGTCGGTGGAGACTAAAAACAGAGTTCAAAGAGACTGAATTAATCAGAACCAGAACTCCACATGTTGTTACAGTAATGTTGCTTCATAAATGCTCAATATTTATGTACAAATATCTGCTAAAAATCCAAGGCCATTCTTATGTTTACAGCTTTTTTCCCACTTTCCACAAAAACACAGTAACTGCAGATTTAAAATGGATGAGACTTCATCGTTTGACCCAGTTGCACTTTTTTTCCCCCTACAGACAAAGTTTTAAATTCAGCTACTGAAATAAATATGAAGTTTTCTTGAGCTTAAAGTTTCTTTGTTCTCCCAAAATCACCAAATCACTGTGTTTTATGCTTTTAAATAGATAGGTAGATACTGTACTTTAATATTCCTTCACAGGAAATTGCAATTGTTACAGCAGCTGTGCATTCAATCATTCAACAACAGAAAATAAAAACAGATCTTTACAGGATATTATATTTGACACATTTTAATGATTGATCAATATTTTCCCTGGTCAGATAATTGATATTTAGAGATGTTTATTCTACAGTATAAAGCCTCAAAATCCTGTTCTGGTGTGAATAACAGTGTGTGAGGTTGTTTGTCTCTACGCTCCCTAACAGATTCACAGATCGCTCATGGATTCATGGATGGATGGATGATCTCAAAACTTGTGATTTCATACTTTTTTGTGAGCAACACAGATTAGACGTCACTCAACAATGGAAAAAAAAACACTTTCAGGCTTTTCATCAACTCCAGATTTTTAAAAAGTGGCTCACTGGAGTGGAAAGCGAGGCGTGTAAAAAGACACCCACGCAGAGATTTACTGTAACTTTCTGTCGTCTCGGTGGAGAAACCCAGTGGCTCTCAAGCAAAGCTCAGCTGTCTAAGCTCCTTACAGCACATTAAGGTCACGTCCCAGTGCGTTCACCAACACTCGGTGCCAAACACTTATTTTTTTTATTATGTGTGTGAGCAAGATAGTTATGGAGAGAGGCGACGATGATGAATAATCCCACACTGGGACTGTTGAGGTGCAGAACGCATCATAAAGTCAATCACACCCACGTCACCGTTCAGGTTTTTATCTCGGCGTGAGATAAAGCGCCGTCATCTGAGGATCGAGGCTCGGTGGTGAACATGAACGTGTCGGTGAAAGTTGGACCTGGTGAAATGTTAATGTACAGTTGCCTGGCAACACAGACGGGGCAATTTAATATTCTCTGTCATGTGTAATCCGGCTGCAGACGGTCTGATCCCCGTTTGGCCATCGACTACTGTAACAGGCACCGTGTGTGTGTGTGTGTGTGGACCCCAGTCTCACCGTGCAGAGGTCACACTTCACACTAGCGATGTCATGTCACGGTTATACATTTTCTTGGTAGGTTTAGATTCGTCAGACAGATAATAGTAGTAGTTTATTTTGGTAATATGCATTAAACACATAGTAAAAAAAATCAACAAACAGTCAAAAACTCATCACCAATCTTCCTTCCAAACTATATTCAATCTAACTTAGGAGTCCATAGTTACGGCATATGCCGAAAAGGAATAAACTGAAGCTATCAGGCTTTAATCCTCCTCATGTATTGAGCCTCAACTATTTATATTTTAGTAGTGTAGTGCCAATTGCCAAGAAAACAAAAAACAACAACCGCGGTATTACGATTATTACGATTTCACAATGTGTAAAATCAAAACTAGTCAAAATATGATTACATTTGTCAGGTTGAAGAAACAGGAAAACTGACATTGCGTGTTCGTTTATTCCAAGAGAGGACAAACAACGACGTTCCGGTTAACTATTTATTACAGTAAATTGGATCATCAAAGGAATCAGATACAAAAAACTCTCCTGTTCAGGAAATCGCAGTCTGCAAGCAGTTAGCTGCAACCACCATCCCAAGAGAGACAGAATTCTCTGTCTTCTGCAGTTTGCATCTGGCCAAGACAAAGGCGTTACATTGATTTTTAATATCTCGTACTATGTGTATTTAATTCATTCTTATTGGTCAAAAACAGGTGGGGAGTGGCTGTGGTTTAGACTTAGCCCTCCCTTCGTTGGTGCCCTCTGGCTGGCACAGGCTGGTCCCATCTTTTCAGCACACGAACCTCTGGGCCTGAGTTTGAGTTTGAGTTTATTTATTTAGCACACAAATTTCAATGGTGCAAGGAGGGAACGAAGCCGGTTGGCTTGTACATAGGTTCCACCCCTATAACAAATTACAACAAGACAAATTTCAATGGCTAACAAATAAACATAAAAAAAGAGATAAAGTGCATACATAATCAATGTTATATGAGCAAAAAAGAACAGAAATGAGAAAAAAAAATAAAGAAATAAAGTGCAAAGTGATTCAGTAACAAATAAAGACAATAGAGATAATATACAAAAAATTAATTAATTTAACTCATAAAAAGACAGGTAAGGATGTAAGGATGAAGGCCTGAAACACAACAAACCCTCCCTACACTGACAGAACTCTCCATCCCAGGTGTCTGAGGGGTCAGGGCAGATAATACAGACCATTAAAACGCTTCCTCACAATGCTGCATTCAGCAGAGCTCACAGGCCTCTCATCCTCCCCTCCCTTCGGCCTTGGAGATGTTTTTCTTTCACTGTGGCTCTGTGTGCTCTCAACTTTGCCTCTGAATGATCAAACAGGTTACTGGTACTCATTGCATTAAGCTCAACACAAATCTATATGGTTTGCTTACAAGTTTCAGTGGTCTTTAAACTCAATGGGTTAGTCAAAAATATAAGACACAATAGGTTAGTTAAAACATGAGACTAAACTTTACTACTACTTAAAGTGAATGCATAAACAGGTACATGAAGGTAAATGTTTCACACCACACAGGATTCACTTGTTTAATTGTGTAAAATGAGTAAGTGCTCAATCTAATAAAACAATCATCAGTGAGATATATTCAGTGTTGATCAGTAATGTCAAGGTGGAGAATATGTGTTCAATGTTAGTTCTGATGAGGTAACTGTGTCTCCAGTGTACAGACACAGGTTCAACTTTATTCCATCAGTCAGTAAAACATTGGTGTTCTGTTTTATTTGTTAGTCAGTAAGGCACAATATCAACTTCAGTTAGTAAAGGCAAACATTCAGTGTTAAGACAGTTTTCACCCTAACACATGTCACGGTTATACATTTTCTTGGTAGGTTTATCGTCAGACAGATAATAGTAGTAGTTTATTTTGGTAATATGCATTAAACACATAGTAAAAAAATCAACAAACAGTCAAAAACTCATCACCAATCTTCCTTCCAAACTATATTCAATCTAACTTAGGAGTCCATAGTTATGGCATATGCCGAAAGGAATAAACTGAAGCTATCGGGCTTTAATCCTCCTCATGTATTAAGCCTCAACTATTTATATTTTAGTACTGTAGTGCCAATTGCCAAGAAAACAAAAAACAACAACCGCGGTATTACGATTATTACGATTTCACAATGTGTAAAATCAAAACTAGTCAAAATATGATTACATTACTAATTAGAAGTAGCTATTAATATACAACCAATTATTAATCCCCAGGGGGAAATGTTCCCGTTATGACACGGCCGGGGCACCATTTAGCTCAGTGGGTAGAGCAAGCGCCCCCATATGCAGAGGCTGTACCTAGTTCCCCCTCTCTCTGCTTCCCCATTTCCTGTGTCTCTCAACTGTACTGCCAATTAAAAGGCCCAAAAAACATATTTAGAAAAAAAAAAAACTAAAATACAATGGCACTAACAAATCTGAATGTTCACTGACTGAGCACCTTATTAAGAAGACAACATTATGGGGCGGTGCATGTGTAGCAGTTGTGAAATGGTTGCTTATAGGCTGAAGGAGGACAACGCCATGCATCTGAGTTGGTTCTTTTATTCTGCAAAGGCAGCACAGGGGCAGAGTCAGGAAACACACAGTTGCAGGTAGAAACAGTCTGCCTCCACAACAAGAGCAGCCATAGTTTTTTTCTTTTTTGCTGCTCTTTACTGTATTGTTTGTCAAAATAAAAAAATTAATGAATGAATAAATAAATAAATAGTAATAAAACGAAAATTATCACATGAAATTAATATGTCTATAACCCACTTGTAAATAATAATTATTAGAAAAACAGAATAAAAATCACCATGAAATTATTAAATAAAAATAGTCCATACTTTTCGTCTACACAAGGAGAATAATAAAAAAAACTGAAATAATGTGTGCTCTAGTGACGTTTTTACAGCTCTGACCAAACTTAACTCTCATATATTTACCACAAACACATCTCAGAAATCACATTTCAAAGCATTTTTCAGACAAAACGCACCTGCAAATGCAGCACAGGGGCAGAGTCAGGAAATCAATCAATCAATTTGTTTATTTCGGGCATGTCAATTTAAATCATCATCATCACACTTCATCTTAGTTCAAATAATACAATACACATGGCCAAAAGGGGAAGCGGGAGAAGCAAAAGCTGATCTAGTCCCGCCCCCATTACCCACAGAATAAAAATATTTATCACAATCTTTTCTTTTGCTTTTTTTTTTACATTTTGATATAACATTCTTTTACTTATGACATTTTGACATAACATGTTAGCAGTAGGTAGTATACAGAGCTGAAGTTTAGCTCTAGACAGTACATACAGATTATGTGTGTGTTTGCACATGTGTCCATATTTGTCAACACACAGTTTCAGGTAGAAACAGTCTGCCTCCTACGACAGGCCACAAAACACACACACGGGAGACGTCACGTTAAACCGAAACTACAGCCGCTTTTTCACGGTAAAAAAAACAATTGAAAACACAGTAACACATTAATAAAAGGCTGTCGTTACTTTAGCGCACTGTTTCAACCGCATTACATGACAGTTTAAGTGCAGATTTTACAGAGTAACGTGAGAGCAAGCAGCCATAGTTTTGCCGGGAGTTTGGTCCGACGTCACCCACGTACCCCCTTGTGTGTTACCCCAATATCGCTCCCCCTTGCTACAGGTGAAGATGGAACTTAGAAAGAAATAGAACTGATATAAAACAATACAGGAAATTCTAACTTTTTTTAGATAGTGTAGTGTAGCATTGACCAGGTTTTGAGAATGTTCACCATAATTAATTAGAAAAATAAATAAATAATGACAATAATGAATGATCAGATGAATAAAACAAAAGTAAACATTGACACAGCTACACGTGGCACAGTGGTTAAGGCGGCCGCCCCATGTAGAGGCTACAGTCCTCAACGCAGCGTGTCATTCCCCCTCTCTCTGCCTCCCCCTTTCCTGTCTACCTCACTCACTATCAAATAAAGGCAAAAAACGCCAAAAAATATACTTAAAAAAAAAGAAAAGAAGACAACATTACGTCCATCTTCAGGCCATTGCACATGTGAAAGTCACGGTATTGAGAAGTCTTTATGATTAATTAACCGTGGCGTTCAAAGAGGAACTATGCAAGTACAGTCGCTTTTCCACTGTGTTGCTAACCCTCCTCCTGGCCATGTGCATACGTTTTCAACATAGCCAATGAGAAAGCAATAAATAGAGCGGTGTGTGTTACGGATGTTATGATGTGTATGTTTGTGTAGTCTAATCTGTCATAAACAAGAGATTACGGGTAACAGGGTGTGTTTCTGTCACAGTGCGCCAAAGTAGCATAGTTCAGGTAATATTCTTGCATAGTTCCTCTTTAATACCGCGGTTAATTGTGAAAACAAGTAATCGTGATATCCCTACTTCACACAAGACATTCACCCTCAGCTTCACATTCTGAGCTGAGGCCGAGGAGTAAAAACCCTTTAATGTGTTTAATCACCGACAGTGGAGTGGTCGTTGTCCTGCGGGTGTGTGAGCTGCACGTGGTTTGATGAGTCTCTGACAGCTCTGAGCTCAGGCTGCAGAGTCGATCATGATGACTCAGTGAAGAGCTACCGACTCCGCTGTGTGTCCTCCTGATATGAGCACATCAACTAATAGTTAATCAGTTTCCTCAGGAACTTATCGACCGGAGCGTCTAGCTCTAGTCGACCTTCGATGACTGCGTCAGACCTGATCAATAGTTCTCCATGGACATTTTTAGATTTAGTCAAATATTTAAAAGAGAAAGAGCTCACATACCTTCAACATTTCTAATCATATCTCCTGAAATGTCCCTGAGCGGTATTAAAAAAAGCAATAACAGGTCAGATTTATTATGTGAATACATTTGCATAAAAGTAGTAGAGGGCAGTGTTTGCATGTAATTCAGCACAATCTGTTACTCTCTTCGCTCTATCCAGTGTCATGCAACACAACGACCGGTCAAATGTTCAGTTTGGAGTAATTTTACCTTCATGAACCTAATAAACTGGCAGCTGAGTGGAGTATAGAGAGATGTGACACCATCTAAATCCAGCTGACATTCACATTTCAATCAATCTAAGACAGTTATGTAGTTGAGAAGCAGCAGATGAACATCCACGAGTGCAGCAGATTACATATAATCACCGACTTCATCGTCCACCTCTTTTCAGTTTCACCCAAAGGACATTCAATAAAATCCACACAACAAAAACACACAGAACATGTAGGCTACCACAACAACATCATACAAAGGTGACAATGAGCAGAAAGCAGCAGCAGATGAACACCAGAGAGCAAATCAATCCTATAAATAACAGGACAAGAGCAGCAAGTGTTACCTTGATGCAAATGTAACCCCCGGTTACTAGGAATATTGAATAAATAAATTAATAAAAAATAATCATAATTTTATTTACACTGGTTGATTTATATTTAGGTTACATTATTTAAATTAATAAATCATAATTAATTAAGAAATAAATATACGTATGTATATATTTTTTTAGTGTAACTATAACAACCTTCCTCTGATATGGCTGTGTAACCCAGTACCCTCACTCTCAGAGCTGCACCTGGAGAGACAAGAGGCAGAAAACTAACAGAGAGAAAGAGAAAGAAGGAAGAAACATCCTGGAGTAGTTACAATCCTGCTGCTTTAAACCAAAGAGCCTTGGTGAGTTTACAACAACTTAACAACAAAGTAACTCTTTAACTGACTGTCAAAGGAAAAAATAAGTCGTTAGCAAGTAAATTAGCGCTAGCATTAGCAACGTTAGCATTGGTTGCCGTTACTGGCCGTTTCCATGGTTACTGACGCTAAGGCAAATGCCGGTGGCTGGGATCAGCTGATTAGCAGCTGATCCGGTTGTAAATATAGATCGTTTTGGTGTTTAATAAATAAGTTGGTGAAAGAAAAGATAGTTTATGATAATAATATGAACATAATTGAGCGAATGTTTTAGATTTATATTGGTTATTTTCCTGGCTTGTGCTTTCAAGGCCAGGAGCTTGTGTGTGTGCCGGATCATCCTTCCTCCTCATCGTCCCCCCCCCCCCCCCCCTTCATCGTCACCCCCCTTCACCTTCATCACCCCCCTTTTTCTTCATCTTCACGAAAGAGACTGTGATTCTTCAGCTCAGCTGGTTCTGAGGGACATTTCAGTTGGGACTGAGGTGGCGAGCCAACCCAGAACAGTCTGTCAGAGAAAAAAAATCTGATTTTCTGACCTGAGTAATTTAAAAACATTTGATATGTGCACCAGGTTATTTTTAAGTTGATCAACCTCACCTTTGTATATTGACCTGTCCAATACGGTTTAGTCTTTCAAGAATAAATGATTTGTGTATTTAAAGAAGTGATTTTTTACCTGCTCAATGGTCGGATTAATTATGAGGGTTTAGATATGAATTGTTATCAACTGTGAGCTGGTTAACCGTAAAGTGATGTCATTCTCCGTCGACGGACACACCTGAGGAGAGAGTTTCGACTATGTTCCACCACAAGGAGTGGGATTCAACAGATGACGGTCTGGGAGCGTCCATGGATGATCAGAGAAGTGATACTCCAATTAGAGACTGGGCAGAATCCCTCATCAGCTGTACGACAAGAGCTCCCTGAACTCCCGTTGCTGCTAAGAGAATGGCCTCGGTTGGAGATGAGAGGAGGTGTTCTCTACCGGAAGAGGAAAGAAAAGGAAAATACCAACTTCCAACTAGTGCTGCCCAAAGAGCTGAGAGCAACAGCCATGAAGAGCTTGCATGACGACATGGGTCACTTAGGAATAGAGAGAACAACAGACCTCCTGAGCTCCAGATTCTACTGGCCCAAGATGGCAGCTGAAGTGGGAGCAAAGATAAAGACATGTGACCGCTGCGTACGGAGAAAGACCCCCCCCCCCCCAAAAGGCTGCACAACTGGTAAACATTCAAGTTACACGTCCAACAGATCACTACACCAAATATGCAGTCGCTGTCCCCACACCCAACCAGAAAGCTCGTACTGTGGCCAAGTGTCTCTGGGAGAACTTCATCATCATCATCATCCACTACAGTTTCCCAGAGCGCTTACACAGTGACCAAGGGTCCGACTTCGAATCCAAGACCATCAAAGAGCTGCGCGAATTGGCCGGAATCAAGAAAGTCAGAACAACACCATACCACCCAAGAGGAAACCCTGTTGAGAGATTCAACCGAACACTTCTGAGCATGCTGGGAACCTTGCAAGACCAAGACAAAGTGCATTGGCGTGACTTTGTACGACCATTAGTGCATGCCTACAACTGCACTAAAAATGAAGTCACTGGATTCAGCCCATGTTTCAGACAGGAACTGCTTCAAGGAGTGGCAAAAGTGACTGGATTGAGGAAAGCGAGCCGAGAAAATAAAATTAATTCATATTTTGTTGTCTGTTGGAAATTTTACTCCTGATAGCCAAGGCCTGGGACAACCATATACCTGTTTAAAGTTGGAAAAGCCTCTTCTTGTTGATCTGTGTGTTTAAAAACATTTTTTTTTTTTTAAATTCAATTTCCGTTCTTTGGAACACCCCCACATTTAAAACCACTGCTCCACCCCTGCATGTATGTCCCTCAGTCAGTTGTGGTTAAGCAGCCAAGTAGGTGTAACGGGACGTACACACCTTTGAGAGGGGAGAGTGTAACCCCCGGTTACTAGGAATATTGAATAAATTAATTAATAAAAAATAATCATAATTTTATTTACACTGGTTGATTTATATTTAGGTTACATTATTTAAATTAATAAATAATTATTAATTAAGAAATAAATATATGTATATATTTTTTTTGTGTAACCATAACAACCTTCCTCTGATATAAAAGGCTGTGTAACCCAGTACCCTCACTCTCAGAGCTGCACCTAGAGAGACAAGAGGCAGAAAGCTAACAGAGAGAAAGAGAAAGAAGGAAGAAACATCTCCTGGAGCAGTTACAATCCTGCTGCTTTAAACCAAAGAGCCTTGGTGAGTTTACAACAACTTAACAACAAAGTAAACTCTTTAACTGACTGTCAAAGGAAAAAATAAGTCGTTAGCAAGTAAATTAGCGCTAGCATTAGCAACGTTAGCATCGGTTGCCGTTACTGGCCGTTTCCATGGTTACTGACGCTAAGGCAAAATGCCGGTGGCTGGGATCAGCTGATTAGCAGCTGATCTGGTTGTAAATAACTAATACTAATAATTAATATAGATCGTTTTGGTGTGTTTTGGTGTTTAATAAGTAAGTTGGTGAAAGAAAAGATAGTTTATGATAATAATATGAACATAATTGAGCGAATGTTTTAGATTTATATTGATTATTTTCCTGGCTTGTGCTTTCAAGGCCAGGAGCTTGTGTGTGTGTGTGTGCCCATCCTCCTCCTCCTCCTCCTCATCGTCACCCCTCTTCCCCCCATCATCATCGTCCTCCTCCCCTTCACCTTCATCACCCCCCTTTTTCTTCATCTTCACGAAAGAGACTGTGATTCTTCAGCTCAGCTGGTTCTGAGGGACATTTCAGTTGGGACTGAGGTGGCGAGCCAACCCAGAACAGTCTGTCAGAGAAAAAAAATCTGATTTTCTGACCTGAGTAATTTAAAAACATTTGATATGTGCACCAGGTTATTTTTAAGTTGATCAACCTTACCTTTGTATATTGACCTGTCCAATACGGTTTAGTCTTTGAAGAATAAATTATTTGTGTATTTAAAGAAGTGATTTTTTTTATTTCTGTCTTGTCACTTTTATTGATAATTTACGTGCTGTGGTAATACTGTTGCTGTCATCATTATTATTTTGTTTATTATTTTATTTGTTTATTAGTGATTAGATAATCCACCTGCAGGTAGGAACAAAATAGCATTTGACATAACAAAATAGGAATAAATAGTTTAATAATAACATAATTAGAAGTAACCAAATTAGATAGGCTTACTTACCAGACAGGTGGAGAGAACAAAGGTTATTTATTCATTTTATTATATATATAATATTCATTTTGGGTTATATGTGATTTTGTTGCTGTTGTTGTCATTTTGAAAGAAAGAAATACAAAAAGAAAAGAAAAAGAAACCGAGAAGAAGACGACAATCAATTCATATTGAAATAAATTTCATTATTTACTTTTGTATATACCCCAGCAGTGACCTCTTGTTTGTTTTCTTTCTACTTACACCCATTTCTCCAGAGTGAATCTAATCTTCTGAGTACTGGTCCACATCTAAGTTTTCATTTTATTTACTTTACATTAATAACTGGTTCTTCCTTTTAACCAGGTGTTACACAAACACTTAATGTGTTCAATGGGGAACAAAAGACAAAGTGTATGTGTGTGTGTGAGCCGACCTCTTGGCTTGAATGGACAGAGGATGTGTGTGTGGTTTGACAGCAGTGTAAACATGTTATGAAGAAGAACATACTGTAGAGGAGGGCTGCATAAACTGAACATTGTGTTGTGTTGTACGTCCAGTGCTGAGTAGAGAGAGAGTGGAGAAAATGTGAATAAGACTCTCAACAAGAATGAATGAAGCTTATGATCAATATCACTGTATTACAGTTTTTCTCGATTGTTTACACACAATTTCTGGTTCTTGAGGCACAATGGCCTCAACATCTAACTCATGCACCGACCCCCTGAACCAAGTCTGCTAAACTACAAGCACAATTCCTGCTTTACACTCAAATTGCAGTTCTAAAACACTCTTTTTTTCAAAACACTACACACAATTCTCTGCATTTGGCTCAATTTTCATGAAGAAAATCTCTTGTTTTCACGAGTAACACACTGTTATTCAAAATTCTAAAGTTAGTTTCCCTACTATGCACACTGACTCATCACATGGGTAAACACCTGTCACACAGTTTTACAATTAGCAATCAGAGCTTTAGCATAAAAGGGAAACATAACAGGCAGTGATGGACTGACACCAAAAAGAGAGAAACCAAACAGAGAGAGAAGCCACACAACATAAACACACACACATATAGCAGTGATCATAATGATGATGAGAAAAGAAAATGCATTGATCACCAAAATTAGGTACATGTTGATAGAGGGATTCGAACTTAGACTAGAACAAAGTCTTTGACTGCAAAGAGCGCTCCTCTACTAGGTGAGCTACATGTTACTGTAGTCTCATCTTCTCAAAATTATGTGTTCAGTCTTTCAAAATTGTTCGGCTGTAAACCAGCTGACCCCGACCGACTCTTTCTTTTTCTTTTGTGGTCAGATCAGCATTTGTTACCGTGTATTTGAGTATCAAAACAATATTCTAAAATTTTACAACACATTTATATATGCACTGTCTGTAGTTACAGTAAAAAAAAAAAAAGCCTAAGTCATTATGATAAATGGAGTAGAAGTGTTTTGCATTCATCATAGTGTTTTACACTGAGCACATCAGTGTTCAACTGGTTCTTATAAATGTCTAGTCATATGATGGTTTGCGTGTGTCATTTGAGACTAAAATAGCATTTTGAGAATAAATAACATTGTTTTGAATGTAAAGTTTTATTTTGCAGGAGAAGTTAGGGGTTTTGCCCATTGTGTGTGTGTTTTTGGATTTGTGTGTAGAGTTATGAGAGTATGAGGCATGCTTTCAGAAATTGTGTGTAAACAATCGAGAAAAACTGTAAACAAGAGATGAAAGTCCAAACTGGGCCAGTTTAACATAATGACATCATATCACAAAGCAAGTGAGCATCACTTGCATCAATACACTCAAGTCAAACAACCACAGCAGCAGCAGCACAAGACACAGTTAGCAGCGTTAGCAGCGTTAGCAGCGTTAGCACAGACAGACAGAAGAGGCCAAGAGTCAAACACAAGCGGCAGCACAGCACACAAACACCAAGCAGAGGAAGAAACTACTAAAACTTAACTGAACAGAGTCGGTTGAGGTGAAGCAGCAACACCAACAGAGGTGTTTCATCCGAGCTAACATCGCTACATCATCACTTCTGGTTCAGGTGGCTGAAGCCAGAGAGCAGGTGGAGCTGCAGCTTTAAACAGGCCGGCACAGCACAGAGGGTGCGCTTGATTTGAGTGTCCAGTCAAACACTGCAATAAATAAAAGTTACTTCTATGGAGTTTATCCTGTTGGATATGTATTGGCTGACACTTTGACCTGGAGCTAATGGGCCCGAACGGGTCCATGGCACTGGTCCGACCTCCCATTGGTTCGAACTTCCATTGGTCCGACAATCGGAGTAATGAGAGTTCAAACTAATGGGAGGTCCTCATTAGTTCGAACTGGACTAGTTATTAGCATTAGTCCAACTCTCCATTCTTACCGTTCACTATGCATTTATATAATTATTCATATAGGCTCCACCTGTCAATAAGACACACGTGGAAGAAGAGGTGCAGTTTATTGTGTTTCACCAACGAGGAGCTGTCATTACGCACGACTTTTACGCACTGCTGCGTGCTCATTAGTGTCCATAATTAAACCTTGACACTCATATCAAATCAAACTTACATTACAGACAGGTGGACTGGGTTCTCTGTCTCTCTCTCCCACTCCGAACAGACAGACGGACGCAATCAGAAAGGAAACGGAGGCTGCGCATTGATCCTTTTTTCCTTTCTGGGATCAAACGGATCATGTGCAAAACAAGCACTTCATATTAATAACATATAACGCTCATTATGCTTCCAGCCTGTCTAGCCTCTACCTGGTGTTTTTACTAAACTTAACCAACTCCTTTCTTCATTGCCTGAACCTAACCAAAGCCAAATTTACTTTTTTTTTCTCTCAGTCTGCTGTCAGCAGGAGCGGCGGCTGCAGCAGGCTCGCGCCCGTGAAGTGAGCTCAAGCCGCCGGGTTCAGCCACACTCGAGCGGAGGGGGGGGGCGGGGGGGGGGGGGGTGTATTTCTTTTACTCTGTACTCTGGGAGGGGGGGCTTTGATTATCAGTTTACACATCTTGATCAGCATTTATGATGGTTGTGCGCGATCTGACATGATCTGGCTCCTGGAGAGAGAGAGAGAGAGAGAGAGAGAGAGAGAGAGAGATAGAGAGAGAGAAGGAGTGAGAGAGAGAGAGAGAGAGAGAGAGAAAGCTGCATGCTCCTATCAATGGAAGAGCTTGTCACAAAGTAGCGATGACAGTTCGAACTAACGGGACCACCCACTGGTTCGACCTCCTATTGGTCCGACTTGTGGTTGATTTTGTCGGAGTAACGGGAGGTCGAACCAATGGGCAGTTCCCCCACGAATACTCATTTTGTCTCTTTTTTTTGTCCTTTTGTGTCTCTTTCAAGTCATTCTGCACCTGTTTTTACTAGTCTTGTGTGTCTCTGTGCTCATTTAACAACCATTTGTAGTTAGATTGTAGCTGGTGTTACATATTTTCTCATTTATGTTGTCATTTGTTTGAGTTTCTGATAAGAAATGACATCAATTTACTTCATACAGAAGCTGTGATGCAGGAGGCCCAAGATCCCTGAGTTACGTTTAAAAAAAGAAAGAAAGAAAGAAAGAAAAACTTGTCATTTTTGAAGCTGCTTGTGAAGACTCTGGCATCTGTCCAGTGCAACAACATATCATCAACATATTACAATACAAACCATGTACAAAGCAAAAAATAAACTTCTTCCTCAAGATATCCAGAATCTGTTTAAAATTAAGGATTCCAGTTATAACCTGAGAAGACCACTATTATTTGAGAAACCAAAGACTCAAACTACTGTAAAAAAAAAAAAAAAATCACTGTCTTTCTGTTAGAGGGGTTAAGATCTGGAATAATTGTCCTGAAAATGTTAAATTATGCTGTACTCTAGTCAGCTTTAAAAAACTTTATAAGAACAACATAATTTCTCGTTACAGTATGGAAAATGAAGTTCAATGATTTTGTACTATTGGGTTACGCGCATAGACTGTAAAAAGAATGGACGTAGCGTCCGTGACGTCACCCATTGGTTTTGGGGAGTCGTTTTTGTGACTCCAATATGGCGGCCTGAACAGCGCCATGTTGGATTGGCCGGCCGAGAACCCGCCCACTGGCCTCGAAGCAGCTGTCCACGGAGCTGCTCGGACCTGTCACTCAACGTTTCCGCGCCCTAATTGGCCAGAATTTTAACCTAATAACAGTAAAACGGTAGAGTTAAAAAAAAATCACCCCTGTCAGAGTGTGTGCGGGGGTAGAAACTATCGATTGAGACGAAAAAACGTTCTGACACCAGGCTTTTAACATGTTTACTGAGGATGTAAAGTCGGCGATTTTAACATGGGGGCCTATGGAGAATGCTGCTTTCTGACACCAGCCCCCAGAGGAATCCGAGGGGATTGCAGTTTTTTGAACGCGGAAGTGAGCTTCACTTCTCAGACCGACAACTGCCCCCTTGGTTACGCGCTGTGTACAATTCTTTATTTTGTTGTGATCAGAAATTTAAGTGTACTGATTAATTTCAAATGTCTGTGATCTGATCCTATTGTATTAACGCGTATATATATATATATATATTTTTTTTTAATTATTATTATTATTTTATTTTAATTTTTTAAGGTAAAAGGGGTAGGGGTATATAAGCTTTGGCTTCAACCTACACCCTTTCGGTTATATAAGCTTGATATACCGAAATAAATAAATTCATTAAATTCATTCATTCATATCTGCCACTGGACGCACCAGGCAGGATATAATGTATGTAGGTTATTTATGTCCAGTAAAGTAGCACATATGAATGCAAACCAGTGCACAGGTCTGATGAACCCACCAGGGGGTCTGGAGCAGACGTATGAGCTGAGAGGCTCCGTTCCTCCAACTAATTACAGATGGAGCTCGGCGCCTGCAGTGGCTCAGGAGCTGCAGCGGGTCGTTCACTAATCGGGGGGTCAGCAATGGGTTCAATCCCCAGCTCCTCCACTCTGCATGTCAATGTGTCCTTGGGTTTGATACTGAACCCCGAGTTGCCCCTGATGTACTGTGAGTGTTGAATATATTACAGAGGGAGCTGTGTGAGAGAAACTCAGAGCTGTGAATGCTTGTTCAAATCGATTTTTTTGGTATTTTCTGACAATTATTCATAATAAATCAACAGATAAAGCAAATAGAATCCGCCATCTCACTACACATCTTCAATAATACATTACATTTATGTTAAATATGAACGTGTGCATGCAGGGCCGTTGTATAGGGGAGAAAGGTGGTGATAATTCTAGGGGCCCAGTGCCCAGTGGGGCCCATAAAAAACCCCAGTAGTCTAATCTTTGTATGACTGAATTATTCTGCAAAAATTCAACATCTTTCCAAGAATATTTGTCTTATTTCTTATCCAAATGTCTCATTTCTAGTCAAAACTAATCTCTTTCCACTTAAAATAAGACTCATAACCTAAAAATTAACTTTTTTTTAGATCATTTTCACTTGTTTCAAACAAATTTTCAAGTGAAATAAGTAGAAAAATCCAGTGAAAGCATGTTTTTGTGCTTGTAATAAGGAAGAAAAACGTGTTCTATTATCAGATTTTTTCTACTTATTCCAAGTGAAAATATGCTTGAAAGGAGTAAAAAGTGTCTAAGAACAAGCTACTTTTAATATGATGTGTCTTATTTTAAGTATAATGAGATTTGTTTTGACTAGAAATTACATTTTGAGAAATAAGACAAATATTCTTGGTAAGATACTTGAGTTTTTGCAGTGTAATGCTGCATTAGCATCAAAACAAAGTAGGCTAAATAATACATGATAATACATACGTAGTCTAAGAAAAAAAAAAACTGGAAAAGTTAGAGGGAGGGGCCCACTTTAGTATTCTTTAAGGGGGCCCAGAATTCCTAGCAACGGCCCTGTGTGCATGTCCTTGCTCTTTCAGGTATGACTGGTGATTAATGCTGGCACTGTGTGTGTGTGTTGATTCCCAGGACACACTGCTGGAGCTGCTCTGTGATGCAGTGGCGTCGTCGGTACGGCAGGGGAAAGGCCTCGTGATCAGCGGCTTCCCCCGAGACCTGAGGCAGGCGGAGGAATACGAAGCCAAGGTGACAGAATAAAAGACAGAGAGAGAGAGAGAGAGAGAGAGAGAGATGGAGGGAGGGAGGGAGTTCTCCACAAATTGGAGTCATAGAAACTCTGAGCTGGTTTGATTGTCAGCGGTAGTTTGACATCGGTGACAGTTTAGATGTGACTCAGTGTTAATGGAGCAGTGACAAAGTGTGGAAATAACAGGAGGAAATGGGGAGGATGTCACTGTGACATCATAATGACATAAAGAAAAATGTTGTGTTTTTATACACACACACACACACACACACACACACTAGGGTGACCAGGTTTCCCGCTTTGTGCGCCGCATTTTCATCCCTGTCTGAAAATGTGCAAACTGAAAAAATGAAAAGTCCCGTACTTAATATAGATACTATTTGGGTCTGTTAAAGGGATAGTTCAACATTTTGGCAAATTGTCCCATTGCCATAATCCCTATAGTCATAGCAGTAGGTTCGTTACCTTTAATTGTCGGTGCAAGCTATTTTTAGAACGGCGGAGCAGAGCCGCGAGCTGCTCAGAGCTACGCTACGGAGACTAATGGGATTTCTTGGTTTCCTTCATCAAACTCATCAAATACACAATCCAACAACTCCACAACGCTCTGGTGGACAAGTTGTGACCTGCACATTCACCACGCTATGAGATAATAACAGAACGTTACGAGACAGAGCCGTTTTAGAGGGAAATGCAGAGACTGCTTGATGAAAGACTGCCCTGGACAGGAACGCGCATCAGCGGTTTTGCATGAATTTCCCTCTAAAACAACTCTGTCTGGTAACGTTGTGTTATTATCTCATAGCGTGGTGAATGTGCAGGTCACAACTTGTCCACCAGAGCGTTTTGGAGTTGTTGGATTGTGTATTTGATGAGTTTGATGAGGGAAACCAAGAAATCCCATTAGCCTCTGTAGCGTAGCTCTGAGCAGCTCACGGCTCTGCTTCGCCGTTCTAAAAATAGCTTGCACCGACAATTAAAGGTAACGATTCACCTATAGGGATTATGGCAATGGGCCAATTTGTCAAAATGTTTAACTATCCCTTTAAATGTATTTCCTCAAATGCAAATCATGTTTTTAGGAAATTCCTGTGTAATTACTACAGTAACTAACTACTACTATTAACCTGCATTGACTTCCCTTCCTCCTGCCCCTGCGGTGTCAGATGGGTGAACCCAGTGCTGTTCTCCTGCTGAGCTGCTCGCCCGACACCATGTCCAGTCGTCTGCAGTGTCGCGGCCGCTCCATCCATCCCTCCACAGACAGAGACGGCGCCGTGCACCGACGGGCCGAGAGCTTCTGCAGCAGCAGCAGCAGCAGCCGGGCGGTGGCCGCTCACTACGAACGCAAGAGGCTCCTGCACACGGTGAGTTGAGTGTGACAGGCAGGGTCGGCTCTAGGATGTTGGTGGCCCCCTAAACAAGGTTTTTGTTTGTGGCCCTGCACTCTAAGCACAAACACCAAATCACTGGTTAAAACTGAATACAGACGTGTTTATCCCTCTGAGGTTTGAGGCCATTTTCTCGACTTTTACATATTTTCTTAAATTGATCTTTTTAAAGCAGAAGTAAGCGATCCGGTCGTTTTGGCTAATGCTGCGTTCCAGGCAGGCTTTTGAAACCGTAAGTTACAGCTTCAAGTCACAACTTACGACTTTGTAGCGTTCCAGGCAACCCACTCGTGTTTCTCCGACCTGTTTTACCTGTGAAAGTCACTATAACGGCCACTCGTAACTTCTGACCCGTGAACTCGTACCAGATTGAACTGGTACGACTTCACAGGTCGGAAAAACACGAGTTACGGGCTGCCTTGAATGCACCATAACGTCTTGTCAGCCGATGGAGTTAGCAGCCCCCGCCCTCGTCATGGATCTATTGGTCCTCGTCCCTACGTCACCACATTCACGCGCATCCCTTGGCTGCACACACAGAGAGCACTGCCCCTTTATGCCGTTCTCTCTCCTCATTGGATAAAAACTGTAGGATACGATAAATGTTTTCTCCTCGGCTCAGAGCAGAGCAGAGTGACTGACAGACCCGTGTTTCAGACCAAACACTCTATGTAAGTGATTGCTGTCGGAAGATATAACTATTTAAGACTTATATTAACACAAAAATATTGCTTACTTCTGCTTTAAGATACTTGCAGATGTAACAATACTCAAGTGTTTTATGTCTAAATATTAGAACCTCCGCTGTAAGCACACTGAGGCCAGTTTGTCTGAGAACACTGTAGAAAGAAATAATTTAGGCCAAATGCTGGAAATTTGAGGTCTGCTTTTTGAAAAAAATTCAAATCCCTTGTGAAAACACTCCTTCAGTCATGAGAATGAACTGTTTTGGTGCTTGAAATAGGATATGAATACAGTAATAGATAAGTGTAGAAAACAAGTCTAAAATGAAATTTTGTAAGATTGTTTTTTGAGCACAAATGTTGTCATTCTGCCGTTCTATTTTCACCAAATGTCTCAAATGTGAGATAAAAGAAGCTGAATATTGACTTCACATTACATATAAAGCTCATAGCTGCACGTGCAGACCTCAGGATGTTTAAATGACTTGATGAACCCCGGTACCTTTCTTTTTTTTTTTTTTTTTTATATATATTTTTTGGGCATTTATGCCTTTATAGATAGTACAGTTGAGACAGACAGGAAACGGGGAGGCAGAGAGAGGGGGAATGACACGCAGTAAACGGCGCCCGACGCGGGATTCGAACCAGGGCCGACTGCAGCGAGGACTGTGCCTCTATACATGGGGCGCCCGCTCTAACCACTACGCCACGCGACGCCCCACCCCGGTACCTTTCTGATCATGTGGCCCCCCACCTAACGGCTGTGGCCCTAAACAACCGCATAGAGTGTTTATGCCAGGGGCCGGCCCTGTGTGACAGGTTCGATTCCCGTTAAGGCTCACTGCTCTCCGAGGAACAAACTCACCCCCATCGAATTAACGTCGTCTCCTTTTAATCCACTTTAGCTGAGCTGAAATTCATTTGCTGTAATAAGCTCTCCAAACACTTTGCAGCCTTCTTTTAAAGTAATTACACTAAGAGGAGAAACTGTCCACACCAACATTTATCTCCACAAAAACATGACAGGCTCCTAAAGTGTTATGTAATCAGCTGCACTGTGGTTAGAAAAGTCCCCAATTATTTTTACCTCCTCATTATTCCACATTATTTTCTACACTGTGGCAAAAACTTTGCTCTTTAAATCTTTGTACGTGACCAGATTATTAAGTTAAATGAAAGACACAGTGGTGCTTTTAAACAGAAGTTAAATCCTTTGCACATGTCGTTCCCCCCCATTCTGCTTATTTTCCTGTCTCTCTACGCTGTCCTCTCAAATAAAGACAAAAGACGCCCACAAAGTATCTTTAAAAAATAATAAAAACACACAAGATTCATCCAAGTAATCAAATGAAAAAAACATAGTGAACCACACTGACAACATATCACATATCTGCACTAGTTTTTTTCTTCAATGTGTCATAGTATAGTAAAAGTGTAGTGTATGTTATATGGACCGATTCGAGTCTGAAATAAAGACTGATTAGGAAAAATGGACACAAATGAGATCATGAAAATCTGGACTGTTACACATCTGTTCATATCTGATTGATTGATTGATTGATTGATAGATTGGCTTGATTGTCCCCAAGGGAGAATTGTGTTTGCAACAGTTCTGCACACATGACAAGATATGACACATTAAAACATACTATAACTTAACAAATCATTCTGAGTGCAAAGAGCTAAGAATAAAATCAGTCCATAGATAGTTAATTAAAATGTCCTTGCAGTGCAGATGTTATTAAAAAAAACCCAACAGCTGAAGGAACAAATGTTTTTAGAAATCGGTTTTATTTGACCTTCATATTGGGCAGAAGTCAAAACTCCCTGTGGACATGGCTGAGGTTGTTTAAATAACCCCAATGATCCTTTGACCCACTTTAACAAACGATCAAGTCTGTTTTTATTGGCCAAACCAATGAATCATTGAAAAAGTTAACGTTGTCTTAAAGCATCAGTGTGTGTGAGCACTGAGGCAGGTTTTGTTTGCTGAAATGATGGTGCAGAAATTCAGTCCAGACTTTATTTTACCCTGAAATGAGGCCTCAGCAGTTCAAGTCATGAAGCGTTTTGAGTTTCAAAGTTTGTGTTTTTGGTACAAAATATTCTCAGAAAACAAACTCTGTGCTAAAAAACACTTGTCACTGCCAAACTCAGACTTTTCCCAGAGCTTCATACTGTATAAGGTTTAAATAAACTGTATTACTGCAGTTATGCACAGAACGAGGACAGTGGAGTCAGTCCCAAAATCTCTCAGTGTCTGTTATAAACAACAGGATTGATTACAGCTGTTTCTTTACAGATATGATCAATGAACCTGTTTATTAATGCACCAGTTAATATTTTGTCTTAAAGGAGACATATTATGCCTCCTTTCCTCAAATCAAAATAGTTCCCAGGTGTCTTGAAGACATGTCTGTGACATGCTGTGGTCAAAATAAAAAAACAGCCCTGTTCAGAACGGCTGGTTTCGGTGTCTGTGCCTTTAAATGCAAATGAGCCACTGCTAGCCCCGCCCCTTCTACCGGTACCAGGTAGGGGTGGTTTTATGCACTTTCGGATCCTAGTTACATCACTGGAAGAAAACTGAGGGAGCAGCTCGTGAAACCACATGGATTTCAACCTAGGGAGCCTGCAAATTACAGATTTATTTGTCAATTCTCACATTTTGGAGGCCGGAAGGCAAAACAAACACAGAAATATATGTTAAAGAGCCTTCAGAAAGTGATATTTCCATAATATGTCCCCTTTAAATACAAGTCGAGTTGAGAAGGCTACAGAGACTTAACTCACTGCACATTTGGTGGCAGGTTATTTCAGTTTCTAGTCGAGGGTGAATGTCGCTTTCAAATGAGCTGTTTGAACATTTAAATGCCACATCAGGTGTGTGTGTGTGTGTGTGTGTGTGTGTGTGTGTGGAGGGTGATGGTGGTGGTTTAATGCCACAACATATCGAGGTCATCAGTCTGCTGTGAGCTGGCAGGAGTCGCTCCGCAGCAGACTGTCGCCCTCGACCACACACACGCAGGGCCGTTGCTAGGAATTCTGGGCCCCCTTAAAGAATACTAAAGTGGGCCCCTCCCCCTAACTTTTCCTTTTTTTTTCTTAGACTACGTATGTATTATTGTTTTTTATTTAGCCTTCTTTGTTTTGATGCTAATGCAGCATTACACTGCAAAAACTCAAGTATCTTAGCAAGAATATTTGTCTTATTTCTAGTCAAAATGTAATTTCTAGTCAAAACAAATCTCATTATACTTAAAATAAGACACATCATATTAAAAGTAGCTTGTTTTTAGACACTTTTTTACTTCTTTCAAGCATATTTTCACTTGGAATAAGTAGAAAAAATCTGATAGTGGAGCAAGTTTTTCTTCCTTATTACAAGCACAAAAAACTTACTTTCACTGGCAGATTTTTCTATTTATTGTGAATTTAAGTGAAAATGATCTAAAAACAAGTTAATTTTTAGGTAATGAGTCTTATTTTAAGTGGCAAGAGATTAGTTTTGACTAGAAATGAGACATTTGGACAAGAAATAAGACAAATATTCTTGGAAAGATGTTGAGTTTTTACAGTGTACTATGAGTATTAGTCAGGGTCTTACGCAGAATAAATCAGTCATACAAAGATTAGACTACTGGGGTTTTTTATGGGCCCCACTGGGCGCTGGGCCCCTAGAGTTATCATCACCTTTCTCCCCTATACAACGGCCCTGCACACACACACGTGAAGACACAGACGTCTCCCTCTGAAAGGCCCTCGACCGTCTCGTCTTTTTTGTCTTTTTCGTCTGCAGATCGATGCCGAGAAATCTCCAGAGGACGTGTTCGCCCAGATCTGCCAGGCGATGGAGTCATCCTCCTCTTCCTCCTCCTCCTTCTGATCCGTTCATCCCAGCACCACCACCACTTCTCCTCCAGGAGGTGAAGGCCTCTCCCTCCAGACCCACCCACTCCACCTCTCACCTGCACCACACCACATCTGCTCATGAACTCCAGTGGTCTGCATGTCCCACCTGATGTTTTTTTTGAAAATCGGTGAAAACCTCTCTCTGCTTTTGACACTGACGACTGACGACGAAGCGCCTGGTTGTCACTTCCTGTTCCTGCTTCACCTTCACCTTCTCCTTCTCCTTCTTCTTGCATCGTCCACTTTTTCTCTCCGTCGACTGCCAACTGGATTGAGGCCAATAAATGTACAGAAAAGGGAGAAAAGCGTTTCCTGTTGTGACTGAGAGCGTGTTTCCAGTTGAATGTATTGAAATCTCTCTGCCATTTTGCCCCCCACCCTCTCCCACTCCCCTGTCCCCCCCTCTCCCACTCCCCTGTCCCCACTCTCCCACTCCCCTGTCCCCACACCCACTCCCCCACTCCCCCACCCTGGAGGAGATCAGAGAGGGTTCCCGCCGTGTCACAAAGTGAAAATGTCAGCGTGTGCTCATGCTCTCGTGTGCACAGCAACATGCTTTACATTGTTAACAAGCATGCAAGAATTACAATCAAGCTTCAACGGCCTTTTGTGCATTAAATAAAAAGCAGAGTATTAAAAAAATAAAAAAAGAGAGAGAGAAAGAGAGAGAGATAATATTTGCATTTGTATGTTTTTTTTCCGAGCTCATCGCACAAGTGCTTGTTCCAGTCTGGTATTTAACATTCAAATAAACACAGTGCATTTGCTAAAAGGAGGATTTCTGGAGTGTGTGCTTTGCTGTTGTGCCCTGTGTGTGTGTGTGTGTGTGTGTGTGTGTGTGTGTGTGTGTGTGGAGAAGATCACAGCTGATCTGATGGCGCCATCTGCTGGTGAGACGCTCGCAGGAGAAAGAGGAGCTGGAATTACATGAAGAAGCGCCAAAGGAGAAGAGTTTATTTAGCACAGTGTTTCTCAACCTTGGGGTCGGGACCCCACGTTGGGTCAGCTGAAATGTTTGAAATGTATTATTATTATTTTTAAAATTATGATTAAAAACACCACACACAATCTTTAACAACTGTATTCTATACTTTCACTTTCACGAATATAAATCAAGTTAAAATAAAATGCGAATAGTATCTGAGCTGGCGCATCTTGATTGGGTCGCCAGAAATTTGTGACGTCAGAAACGGGGTCACGAGCCAAAAAACAGGTTGGGAACCACTGGTTTAGCATATTGTTTAAGATAATAATAATAATAATAATAAATATATAACAATAACTCATGTGTCTACATTTATGCTGATGCAACACGACGATACAGTCAACGACCTTTAGCTGCAGCTCTCGGTGTTTGACGAAGGCCTCGAGGGGACACGAAAGCAGCAGAAATGGAAAGAGACAAAAGAAATGAGGAACTCGGATGTGTTCACACTTTTCTGACAACACCTGGAGCTTTTCAAATTGCCCTCATGCTATAAAAAAAAAACACACTTTGTTTTTACACGACAGAAGCACTTTAGCAGGTAGAGGAGGTGGTAAATTAGCTGTCGCTCACTCTCGGCCTCTCCGCTGATGAAGGGGAACCAGTCTGACATTGTTTCTGGGAAGCAACGTTTTCCTGCCGTTTCCTTTTATAGATGTAGAAAACACACAATAGTCCGGGAGCCAAAGCCTGATTTTTTGATGAACCTTGTTTCGTCTGATAAAGTTTTTTTCTCTGCTGTTTCTTGTAGCTGGGGGTTGCCTCTTCAAAATCCAAGAGGGTGCTATCGGTGATATCCCTTGAGCATTTTTAAATATTAACCCTTTGATGCCCAAAGCGCCAAAATCCCGGTAAAAATACTGTAAGCCCCGATTTAGTTATGACAAATAGTCATAAGTGTATGATATTTGGCAGGGAGTATCATGAAACATAGGGGAAAGTAAAAAAAATAAGTTTCTGGGACCTTCTGCCATGCTATTTAAAAAAATCACCCACAATTTCTCCAGAAACACAAAAAAATTACTGTCCGTACAACAAATTCTTGTCAAAAATGACATTTTTCTACCACTTTCACTGATTCACATGTATACAGAAAACTTCCCAAGTTTGTAAGCTTCAATTTGTGCCCAGGATGACCTTTCTATCTCAAAAGATGTACTTGCTATGGCTGGAAATTGTCACTATACCTCAAATCAAGTCTGATGGTCATTCCAAGTGTCACTTTCCAATGGTTAATGAAGAAATCTGAATGTCAAAAGGTCAACAGAGATTGAAGGTATGTATTACTATACTATACTATACTATATATTATTATAGTACAAGTATATGTTTCTGTTTTAAACACACGTGCACATCTTGATTCAGTTTCACAGCATTTTTTCCAATCCCATGTTGATTCATCTCAGGCAGATTATAGAGCAGAGATATTGATTAGCTCTACAACAAAAGGAATATACACAAACAATCTGATTATTATTTATCACTTACCAAGTAAAAAGAGTCAAATATTTGATGAATCCTGCAAATTGGATTTTGAACTGAACAAAAGAAGCAAAATAAACCATCACTGGGCATAAGTTATTTTCACAAAGAACTAATTGATTTAACAAGTAAATACTTGATGAGATTATGAAATGATAGTTTGTCTTCACATTTCACTTCACAGGTTTCTTATTCAATCCATTCTTCTTCGTCAGGTCACGATGATGTAAAACAGAAAAGCTCCGAAGTCCAATTTCTGAATACGGAACTGAAACATTTCTGCGACTTTTTTTTTTATTAATCGAGTCGATTCATTATGCTCAACCACGAGTCAAACCTGGAGTAAACTCGAAGACACAAATAATGTAATAATGCTTCAGGAACCACATATGTAGAAACACTATTTTCACATACTTTTATTTCCACGATTCTCCTCTAGCATTTTTTTTTTTTTTTTACATTTTTTAAATTATTTTTTTACATAAGAACAGACTGTTATACACAGATATTGAAGCAGGGCAAAGGGGGGAGGGGAAGGAGACGAAAACCATACAAAATGGTGTCTACTCAAGCACAACAAAATCTATGTGTATAAAATTGTGTGGGTTGTTCCACAGTGGAGGCACCAACCACTACCTCAATTCATTTTTTCTTCTTTTAAATAGATTAATAAAAATACAATCTTTTAAATGGACCTTTTTTTGAAGTGGACTGTGAAATTAATTAAAGAAGGTCTAAGAGAGGCATGATGATGATGATGATGGTGACTGGATCGATAATGTGGGGGTAATGTGGGTCGATGGTGCCACGCAAAAAGGGAGAAAAGTTGTGGCCAAGTTCGGAGGTGGGATTCCCCCCCGAAAACAAAAAAAACAAAAAAATATTTCTTCTTTTTTTTTTTTTTTTAAATGGCACACAGCAACTAGCACTGGCTACTTTTCACCATATACTTGTACACTCAACATGATCAACAACGGCACACATTGGGGGAGGAGAAAAGAAAAGAAAACAAAAACAAAAACACAGTCTTCTGTTATTTTTCCCCGTACGTTCCCGTTCGTTCGTTCGTTCGCCTGCCTTCAAAAACATTTTTTTGCTCTCCGTGCTGTAGTGCTTCCTTGTTAGACGTGTTTTAGTGGAGAGAGCAAAGAAGGGAAAGGAAATAAGAGATGAAAAGTGTGCATCTGTGTGTTTGTTTGTGTGCGTGCGTGCGTTTGTGTTTGTGTGTGTGTGTTTGAAAGGTGAGGGGGGGTAGAGGGGTAGAGAGCAGCGTTTGTGTGTGTGCGACAGTGGTGTAAGTTGAAACACGTACGTACAGGTCCGTCTGCAGAGCGAGGTGTGGGTCCGCAGCGCCTGAACTGAACGCACCGGCCTCGATCCTCAGTGTCCGTCCGATGTCTGTCACAGCAGCCCCCACCCCCACCCCCACTCCCACTCCCACTCCCACTCGCCTCCCCCCTCCCCTCCCCAACCGACCGACCAACCGAACACCCCTCGACTCTCACCGCACCGCACGGGGGGGAGGGCTGCGACTCATAAATACTCGATCTACGGATACCTAGCTAGAACATTTTTTCCCCACTCTTGCATAACACGGAGAGATCACATACACACACACACACACACATACAGAACCACCATCTGTGTGTTGTTGATGACTTCACGGTCCACTATGACACACACACACACACTGGTCGACCACACACACACACACACACACACACACACACACACACACACACACACTCGCTCACATTCACTCACACATACACACTCACATCTCCATTCACCAGACTGATCGTCGATACTCCAGTTTCGAAGCAGCAGCAGCAGCAGCAGCACAGGGAGGTAACTGGAGGGCGCTGGCTGGCTGACGGGCCGAGGGGAAAACGGGGAAACGGGGAAAACGGGGAACGGGGAACGGGGACTGGGGACCGCCCTCCTGGAGTCACAGAGCTCGGGAATGTCGGTGTGCCTTCGTTGTGGTTTTTTCGTTTGTTTGTTTGTTTTTAAAAATAGTGTATCGTTTTCAAATCACAGGTCCGTTGATTAACCTGGCTGGTGGTGCGGTGGGTGGAGCGGTGGGCCCCTCCCCCCCTTTGTTTTGGGGAGCCCAACACAGCCGGCCGCCCTTTGCTCGAGTCAGGGAGGCCAGTTTTACCCCCACACCCCCCTCCCCAGCAGCAGCAGCAGCAGCAGCAGCACTGTGTGTGTCTGCTCTGAGGCCCCCACCCACCCGTCCGGCTGCCTGGCTGCACGTCTGTCTGCCTGCTGGCCCTTCCTTCCTGCTGCCTGGCGGCGGGTTAAGCGGTTATCTTGGACTTCTTGGAGGATGGAGCCATGCACAGAGTGGCCTGTGGGATATGTGGAGAGAGAGCCTGGAGCTAGGGGCGCCTGGGACCCTGTCATCTGTTGGCCGGGAAGTAGTTCGGGTCCAGGTAGTTGTAGCCTGTGCTCTGAGGCAGGCAGTAGTCCCTGTCCAGAAAGGTGTCCGGCTGGTACACCGGGTCCAAGTGGTGGTTCGGCTTGTGGGTCTCTGTCTTGAACAAGCTGGAAGATGAGAGAGGGGAGAGAAAAGAAAAGAAAAAAAAACATTAAAGCAGAAGTAAGCGATCCGGTCGTTTTGGCTAACTTTCTGTCAGCCAATGGAGTTAGTCCAGGGTTCCTACAGCTTAAGCCAAGTTAAATTTAAGACTTTTTAAGACTTTTTACCAACACTAAGTAACTTTTCAACCTTCATAAAATATTTTCATAACTTTTGTGATGATACATCGACTTACAACAAGTTGAATGACACCTCTGTCATGGCCTGAGGGGGTCTGTATCATTATGGTCTGTATCTCTTTCTCTGGCACTAAGCAGCTTTGAGGAGCATGGTAGGAACCCTGCTCTCACTTAAGTTTCACTTTCACTTTTGCGAGTCACAACAAGGAGGGAACAGGCAAAATGGCACTTTAGCAATGGATTATGTTTGTGTTTTCACTTTGAAATGATCCACTGGAAACAGAAACTTAGTTTTGATGTCTTCTGTTAATTTTAATGCAGGATATTTACAGGGCTTCACGCTAGTGTTCATGGGAAATGGAGTCTTCCTTCAGGCAAAACACTACCGCTTTGGTCCACAGGCGCCGCCAAACTCAACCAAAACTGAAAGTTCTTTAGTACTGCTTTAAGACCGACTTCATGATAAACACAAATGCAGAAAAAAGAAAAAAAACACCACATCAATTACATAGCGTTAGGGACAATTTTACCCACTTTCCTATGTGATCCAAGGTAAAGTGACTGCGACATGAACATTGGATTGTGTCTCTTTCCAGCTGTCCTTTCAAAATAAATGCATAAAAAGTCCGGAAAGAAAGAAAAAACACTGACTCGGGAGCTGGTGGCGTTGAGAGATTTAGCCTTGACAGCCGCCACAAACTTCTCTGTGTCAGAATGCTACCAATTATTTTCAGGTTTGAGACTAATTATAATCATAAAATACCACTTGTCATGTGTTAACATTTTTAAGACTTTTGAAAAATTGATTTAAGACATTTTAATGCCAATTAAGGCCTTATTTTTAGATTAATGAATTCAATGCCTTTTAAGACTTTTTAAGGATCCGTAAGAAAGTCAAAGTCAAAGTCAAAATCTTTATTTGCCATTTGTGCATACACACATAGGAATTTTTGTACGGTTGTTCCAGGTCAGGTGGAGAAACAAAAGAGAACACACAAAGATATACAAGACACAATAGAAAAACACTTTAAAAAGGCTCAAGCCTGGGATTAAAAAAAGGACAAGGACATACAATTTCTAAAGAGGCCAGAGATCTATGTCTATAAGTAAATAAATATAGGAATAAATAAGTGTAAAGTGCCAAGTGCTACTGAGGGGGGTGTGTGTTGTGTTGCCATGTGCCCGGGTTATTTTGTGTTTGCTAAAAGTCTGACTGTAGCCGGGTAGAAACTGTTGAAGAAGCGTGATCTGTGTGTGATCTGTGTGTTAGCAGTCCCCGCCCTCGTCCCTACGTCACCACATTCAGGCGCATCCCTTGGCTGCACACACAGAGAGGACCGCCCCTTTATGCCGTTCTCTCTCCTCATTGGATAAAGGTTGTAGGATACAAGGAAAGTTTTCTCCTGGGCTCAGAGCAGAGCAGAGTGACTGACAGACCCGTGTTTCAGACCAAACACTCTATATAAGTGATTGCTGTCGGAAGATAGAACTATTTAAGACTTATATTAACATAAATATTCCGCTTACTTCTGCTTTAATTACCGTATTTTCCGGACTATATGTCGCACCGGAGTATTAGTTGCATCTGTCAAAAAATATGTAGCGAAGAGGAAAATAAACATAATATAAGTCGCATGTCGCACAGTGAAAACAAGTAAGAAGAAGACTGTTGTTGTTACAGTGAGCTAACTGTGCCCGTGTATTGTCTTGAAATTTCCGGCCAAGTCGCAGACGTTTGATATATAAGTTGCTTCGAAATATTGGAAATACCGGAAAATATGTTATCTAAAAAAACGTCAATGTCTTGATGGTCAAATAAACTCATAGCGAAGACTAAATGAAGGGAAATGTGTCGGAAAAGTACTTGAACTATTTTGTTCTCTGTCCCTTTGGGCTGTCTGACTCAAAATCTAAAGTTTTAATATCATCTATCCAAGATATTATTGCATTTTTTTCTTTATTAAAACATTAGTACTTAACAAAAAGAGCTAGGAGGGAGTTTCTGGTAACATTTCATTTACTGGGGCCTGTATTTTACAATGTTCCTCAGATCTTCTTTAAAAAATGATCTGGTATGTTTCGGCAACGCCTCAAACAAATACTCAAGACTACAGACAAAATATATGTTTTATGATAATGATTGCATTTCTGGAAAATGTGTTCAAAAACAGTTTATGGATAGAATAACTCAACAGGATTGTTGACGCAAATCTCATAAAAATACAGTATCACTACAACAGTGGTGACACACCTGCAATTTTACACTGTATAATCTCTATGGGAGTTTGAAATTTGTTTTTTTTTTAATATATTTTGGGGCTTTTTTGCCCTTTAATTGATGGTATAGTCTAGAAAGAGAAAATTTGAAGGTGAACAAATGAATGTCGTCTCCCTGTGCTGCAGCCTCAGAGGAGCAGCAGACTCACCAGTCGGAGCAGTTGGAGCAGAAATCGACTGAGTTGTCTGGCGGACAGTCCTGACAGTGCCACCGCACTCCCTGGATGGGCTCCATGCCACAGACGTCACACTGCGCAAAACAAACACACACAAACAATATCGTAAGAACACAGACAATGTCAGACCAGTACACATCTATTTCATGCAGGTAAAAACTTTCTGTAAATCTTTAATAACAGGGAAAGTAAACACAAAATACTACACTGTTGAGTAATGTTGATATTTCTAATCTCAAAGATAAGTGACTTCTGGCCTGTGTTGCTTATTTCAAATTGGAAAATATAGAAATGTCTTAAATATTTAATGATTCAGTGACATTTCCCACCACCTTACAGAGTCAAAAAACAAGTCTTTCTACGATGCACAGTCTGTACATGCTTCATAATCAATCACTGTTGGAGCTGGAGGATATTATGCAACGACAAGGACGATCGTTGTCCTTGGTAACCTGCTCACAGTGGCCTTCACACACTTGTACGTATATGCAGAAGCCTTTGCTTTAGTGTCGTGTTTATGTTGTGCAGAAATGTGCTCAGTCTTCACCTTGTATCCCAGGTGCCGCACCCCGACCTTATCCTCCTGGATCTCCTGCAGCTTCTGTTTTTTCAGTCGCTTCAGCTCCAAAAGCTCTTTGTATTCTGGCAAATTCCTCAACTCCACAGGTACGCTCTCGTCGTCCTGGGGGTGCAGGAAGCAGGCAGGCAAACACACACACACACACACACACACAGACAAACATAAACATGCAAACACAGACAGAAGGAGATAGAGGGAGTGAGTGACAGGCATCCAGACATACACAAAACATCTCCACATGACTCCAGAGATACAATCCCATGGTGACATTCTCTACATCTTTTTTAAATGCCACAAACAGTTTTGCTGACAATATTGATCCATCTAATTTTAGTTGAAACTTCCTATGCATGAACATTAGTATATGTAGCTGTCGCCATAATACAGCTATGGGTTACTGTGGCAACACAGAGAAAGTTACAGTGATACTGTCAAATTAGATTTTTTAGTTGTTTTCTTTATTATGTTTATATAAATTCATAATGAAACCTTCTGCAGTTAAAGCAGAAGTAAGCGATCCGGTCGTTTTGGCTAATGCTGCGTTCCAGGCAGGCTTTTGAAATCGTAAATTACAGCTTCAAGTCACGACTTACGACTTTGTAGCGTTCCAGGCAACCCACTCATGTTTTTCCGACCTGTTTTACCTGTGAAAGTCACTATAACGGCCACTCGTAACTTCTGACCCATGAACTCGTACCAGATCGAACTGGTACAACTTCACAGGTCGGAAAAACACGAGTCTACGAGTTTCCTTGAACGCACCATAACAGTCCTCGTCCCTACGTCACCACATTCACGGCGTCCCTTGGCTGCACACACAGCCCTGCATGCCGTTCTCTCTCCTCATTGGATAAAAACTGTAGGATACGATAAATGTTTTCTCCTCGGCTCAAAGCAGAGCAGAGTGACTGACAGACCCGTGTTTCGGTCCAAACACTTAAGTGATTGCTGTCGGAAGATATAACTATTTAAGACTTATATTAACACAAATATATCACTTACTTCTGCTTTAAATTCATAGTTCTGCTATTAGGCATTATTAGAATATTAAGTTAAAATTGTTAAAAAGGTTATTTCCTGTGAGAGGTAGAGAAAGAGGGAGAGAAGAAAGGAGACGAAAAGAGACGGAAAAGAGACGAAAGGCGTACACGGTAATTATTCAGAATATTGAAAGTTGTGTACCCATGTATAAGAAACTATACTGTGAAAATAATGTATGTGAAATGTGTTTTGTTTTACTACAGTTTTCAGGGTGTTCGTAACTTCAGCAGAGAATAAATGGTTGTGGACATCAGTACGAAGCGTCAGTCATTTAACCAGGATAGATACAGTATAGGTGTTCTGTAGGGGTGTGCATCTCTCCAATACAAGACGATCCGATACATGGGGTAAGATACGATTCAGGAACAATACATTTTAAAATGGAACAATTCAATTCGGTAGGATCTTGATACGATTCAATTCGATTTTGCACAGCTGAATTCCAGGGGGTATGATGCAATGATAGTTCCTTGTTGAAAGTAGACAATCATTTTACAATATAATTTAACATGTCAGTTCTTTCTTTCAAAAAGATTTATCAAAGACTAGAGAACAAGTGTATTAGTGTAACACATAACAACAACAATATGTAAGAGCTCTCTAAAGCCCTTCTGGATGAAAAAATAAACAATATTAAGGTGGTTAGGTTTGTTGGCACAAATTAAAGTCAAAGAAACAACGAAGAACATTGCTGCACTCTTTTTCATCATCTTGTGTTTTTTTTTGCTGTTTTAAACGTGCCTTTTTTTTTATAGCAGTGCCGTTGTTACAGGTGAAGTACATCTATGTCCGTGTATTGTATTTGTCCTCTGATCTTCCGTAACTGGCACATACTGTCAGTCCTCCTGTGTAACTTTTTGCTGTGAAATATGAGTGAAGGCGCAAGTGGAAGTCTGCATGTGTGTTAAAAAATTTTAAAAAAGCTTGAGCGAGCGCTGCAAAAGGGAGAGAGAGGCGGTCACAGAGGGAGATGCAGCATGCATAAACCGATTTATAACTTTGTAATCGGGCCACCGGCCAGTTCAAGCTACACTGAGACCGATTCATTAGTCCGTGTACCGATGCACTCGCATCTTTTAAATCAAAACCGATCGGTTCGTTTTCTGTCTGAGCAGCACTTGTTGTAGTGTCTCCGTCATGAGCAGAGATCCTCTTTCAGCTCAAAGCATCGATGTCCTTCATAAAAGACACTGGATGTCTTCTGTGTCCAGACTGTATCCACAACTTTCCGGAGAACGACGCTGGGTGTCGCCATGACACTCCATTCCACCGTTACTGTATTGTTGATAGCATAGTCTGGTTGATAGACATTGGCCGTGATGACTTTATTTATAATCTTCACGTAATTTTAACAAGAACAATACGGACAAGGTTTTAGCTTTATGTCACATTTTCACGTCACTATATCACCGTTGCGACTACTCTGATGTTTATGAAGTCTTTAAAACAAATTGTTGAACAAACATTTTAGATTAGCTGGGCTAACCGTTAGCTGTTAGCCGTTAGCAGTCTTAAATAACTCAATAAACGGCCCATAAAAAAAATATTTTCTCCAGCGGATATCCTAGTTACAACATGACTGAGCTAACTGGAGTAGTTTCATGTCGTGTCCCACAACGGGAGGGTTTTAACAGCTGACGTCCTGATGTTAGTTAGCTGCTGCTGTTAGCTTAGCTGTCAGCAGCAGTAAAGCTAACAACTACGATAACCATGACTAATTACAAAAACGTGCACACAGAAGTGGTGGTGTTTGTTCAATCATTTGTTTTCTAGACTTAATTAACAAACATCAGATTTAGTCAAAACGGTTTTGGCAGCCCGGAGCCCCCACATTTGGTACCTACACCGGTGGCTAACGCTACCAGTTAGCTGCTCGCTAGAATGCGACTAAAACCGACTTCCGTTGTGGTGTGACGCAATGGATCATGGGAAAATAAAGTGGTAGAGAGGAGACAACAAGTTTGGAAAAAAGCGGCAAAGTGCAAAGTCTGGTTCTCAACAGAAACCCATCACTTGTCCTTCCAGGTCATGACAGGAAATTGCTTTGTGAAAAGTCCTGCTAAGCTGCCGACACATTTGCCCTGAGAAGACTTTTTCTGTTCAACCTGCAAACGCGGCCGAAAAGTAAAAGGACAACCTGGTGAAGTGAGAAATTATCGTGGCCCATGCTGGCAACATCTTTGTGACTTTACTTCATACCGGCGGTGTCAGAGGTTTTGTTAACGCGCTGGTGGAGCCGGCAGCCTGTGTTCTCAGCAGGACACAGCAACCTGGTTTTACTTAAAGGTTACTGCCATCAAAGGGGGGAAGGAAGAAAATGTCAGTGCTTGGATAACGCCGAGCGTCGGGAGTCGAGCGGTTCAAATGGAAAAAGAGGCGAGGCTGTGCCGGGCCCCCTGCTCTGATTTAGCAGTTTTTCAACAGCACACCCTGCCCCGACCGGAGAGGGGAGGAGGAGGGGGGAGGAGGGGTGGAGACGAATATGATCAAGGGCCAAATGCTCATTTCATCCAAAGGTGTTAAAATGGAGCGAGGAAGACGGCGGGATGCTCTGTCAAAAGATACAGATAGAAGAGACAAGACTGCATTTTGTCTCATCTGAAATGGTTCTAATTAAAAAAAAAAAAAAAAAAAGTCGAGTCAGGTATACGATAAGCTCCAAAAGGCAGATCAGACACAGCTTCACCAGTTTATCCTACAGACCTGCGGCTTATATTCAAGTGCGGCCTATATGTACAGTATTTTCTTTTCAAATTTAGCTGGTGCGGCTTATACAGGTGCATCTATAGTCCGGAAAGTAAGTAAATTGTCCATGATGTTGAGTGTCAGCTGAGTGTCAACTGTTGGATACATTCATGCTCTATCATGACGTAATCTCACGGCGCACTCCTCCTAATCGCAAAACACTAATGAATGGAAACGGTCATAAATTCGCATTTGCTTTTTGAGCATTTTCACAAAATCCGCTCTTAAATTCGATACATTTGGATGGAAACCCAGCTAGTGTAAAAACAAACGAGTACACTTCAAAATTAAGACAAAAGAGCTTTGTGGGCCTCCAAGTGACTGATGTTGTGTGAGCACTGACCGAGTCGTCGGCAGAGGGGTCCTGCACGCCGCTGTAATACGCCGCACGCTCGTCCTCGTCGTCCATGAAGACCGGAGGCTCGTAGGAGGTCAGGAAGGTGGACGGCCGGTAGAGGTGCTTGTTAAGGTGGTGCTGCCTCTTACTGGATGCCTGGTGGACCAGCAGGAACAACAACACATGATTGTTTTGGATTATAGGTAAAATCAGTACTGTGATATCACAAGTGTTATATGACCAAATAGTCGCCCGTGTCTGGGCTCTAAAAGCCGCTGGGGATCCAACTTCATTCAGCGTATGAAACGCCCGTTCAATTAAACACACTGGTATTTGCATCTGTGATATTGAAGCATTCAGGGCTTCAAAATGTAAGGGCTAAACGAGGAGTTTGACCTAAGACCTTTTCTGTAGTGTTGCTCTGTGTGTACCCAATATACTTTATAACTTGTGTGATGCATTTTTTGTGACTACCCTTCATTATGCCTGGTTGTTATAATGCACTTTGATGATGTACTCTGATTCTCCTATGCTGACATTATTGCTCGAGCCTGTGGTTGTTATTGTTTTGTGCTCTGATTACATAGCTCCATTGCTCCAGTTTTGATGTCTGTCTCTTTTCATCTGTTTTTTTCTACTGGTTTATTGCTGTGGATACCTGAATTATTTTCTTGTCACCACTTTCAGGATGGTTTAGGCACCTCCTTATTTTTACATTTGTTTTCTACTTGAAATTACATTGCATTATGACGGTGATGCCTGATGCTTTTGCCATGTGATTTTTCTAGTGGACATATGCTATGCTATGCTATTGCTTCTCTATCTTCTTGTTTTTTCCCAATCATCACATGACATGTCAGGTGACCTGTGCATCTATTTAAGCAGGTGTGTTAATTACTGTCTTCATGTCTGATGAAGGGCTGAGCCCGAAACGTTACCACTTGGTGTGTGACAATAAATTGTCACGGGAGCAAAACTAGTGTGCGGTCTTCTTCTTTTTTTACCTTTTTCAAAATGTAAGGAACTAGCCAGAGTGTGTGTGTCCGTGTGTGTTGATTGTGTGCCGATTGCTGTTTATTGGTATCCCAGGTGTGTGGGCTGACGTGGCAGCTGATAACAGTGAAGACAGTTGACAGTTGTGTTACAGTGTGTAACACAGTGTGTTAGTTTTGTTCCAGTGGTCCTACGGTGACCTCCTTGTTCTTTGCAAATAATGGTCTGGTGCTGCTGGTCATAGCAAAAACAAATAATTTAGTAGCCTGTTGCAAATACGCGCCTGGCTCTTATAAACGCCCGGGCTCCAAGGTGATTCAGCATATTAAACGCCCGGGCTACTAAACGGTCATATACGGTACATAAATAAATGCAACACATATCAAATAATGATGAGCAAAACAAAACTGTGTTGTGTAGGTAAATATTTTTCAAACATAAAATTGCTGAAATGCTCATAACAATTTGCCTGGCATCACTTCATTACAACGAGGCGAGTATTTGAGCCAGACAGGTGAGAGATTAAAGGAAGGACGACAGAGCGTCCGACCACAGGGCTCAAAGCCTCACTGAGCGTCTGATGAGTGTGGAAATAGGAGTGAATCATGCTACGACCTCCACATTCATCAGATCTCAAGCCAGTTGAACACCTATGGGAGTTTTTGGACCAACATGTTAGATAGACAGCGCTCTTCATCATCATCATCATCATCATCAAAACACCAAATGAGGTAATATCTTTTGGATGAAAGGTGTTCATCTAGTCAAGTCCTGAAGCTGTTGATGTGGACCAGTGCTTTCCTAAAGACACTTTAAGTACTATTAATATTCATTTTTATCTGCTCAAGGTTTGAACAACATTGTTAGCCATTTTTATCTCATCATGGCTTTTCTCAAATGTCTAGAATAAATCAATCTGTCCTCAAACATCATTTAACCTCCTCACTTCAACATTCATTAAGAAAACCATTTGTTTTAATGAAATTAGTAGTTGAGGGTTACCTTTTTAGTGTACATGCACAGGTTGGGTGTTCTTCCAGGCACGGGGATACCAGCTTTTGTCAGTTTGATGAAGTACTTTTGAACCCTACTGGCAACCTGGAAAGTTTTTAACAGGAGAATTTGCTGCGTTAATTATTTCCAACAGCGGAGCAGCTGCTTCAAGTAATTGAGGTCACGCACACACACATCATTCAGGCGCTTGCAGGGGGTCCAGTTATGATAGCAGTCAAGAGTACACTTGTAATTTTACAGTCTGTTGCCATAGTAAAAGACACAGATTTTTCAATGTCATGACGTGCTTGAAAAAAAAAAAGCACGATTCGACAGTTCACAGAAAACTGGAAGCAAACAATTAGTCAGTTTATCATCATTTATAGATAAGTGACTAAGTGTAGATCACATAAACATGCACTTCTCTCATGTTAATCCTGACTCTCTGTCACCTGTTTTGCTGTTCGATTGCCGAGCTCGTCTGCAATCTTCTGCCACCTTCTGGACTCCACTTCCTCAGGAGGGAACTTCACAAGAAGCTGCTCCAGTTTTTTCTAGAAAAAGGTGAAAATGTGTAAGAACAAAGCTCCTTTGGACGGGCCTGGAACAGTATAGATGCACCCTCTGCACGACCCAATCACCCGTTTTCTGGACTCTATGATAACGCATCTTCTGTGGACTCATGATTATGTGCCTTCATTGGGAGGCCCACTGACCGCCATATTCTTGTTTTGTTTACAGTTGTATGGAAGTACAGTACAGGCCAAAAGTTTGGACACACCTTCTCATTCAATGTGTTTCCTTTATTCTCACTGAAGGCACCAAAACTATGAATGAACACATGTGGAATTAACAAAAAAGTGTGAAATAACTGAAAACATGTCTTTTCTTCTTTGTCTTCTCTTTCTTCTTCCTCCTCCTCCTCTATCTCTGCCTCCACCAATTCTAGTTTCTTCAAAGTAGCCACCCTTTGCTCTGATTACTGCTTTGCACACTCTTGGCATTCTGTTGATGAGCTTCAAGAGGTGAACCTGACCTGAAAATGGTTTTCACTTCACAGGTGTCAGGTGTTGCCTTGTCAGGGTTCATTAGTGGAATTTCAGTGAGAATCTACAATGTAAATAGTCATGCAAATAAAGGAAATGCATTGAGTGTGTCCAAACTTTTGGCCTGTACTGTATGTGTATGAAAAATTTGATCTGACAGTGTATGTTTGTACACTTCTGTACCAATTTACACACTTCTCTGTTGTTATTTGTTCTTGTATGTCTTTTTAAAAATGGAAATCCAATAAAGATATTGTTAAAAAAAAAAGAACAAAGGTCCTTGTTGCAGACTTGATTACACTAAGCAATGGGATGCAAGTATTTACATAAACCGACAAACATCAGTCAAAAAAAGCCCAGTGGAATAGATTAATAGACATATAAATAACAATACATACAAATACCCGTAAGCATACCACAGACACTTGGTTATTGTTTTTTGTGTTTATCATATTGTGTTGTTTTGTGTATCTGTGATGCATTGATAAAACCCCCAAAAACACCAGCCCACTCCCCTGATAAATCATGTCAATCTGATATAAATGTAGCTCAGCGTCTCACACTGTGCTTCCTACCTGTTCTTCCACAGTCCACAGCTGGTTAAATGTGTCAGACTTGTTTGGATGACAAATCCTCCCCCTGATCATCTGCAAAAGAAAACAAGTGACAGGCATGTTGAAAAACTGACACAGTGCAAAAAAAAAAACAAAAAAAACCAAGGGGGCAAAATGCTATTTGGAGAGATCTATGCATATGAACTGCCTGGCACACTGAATGTGTCAGTTTGACAGAGAAAGCCCGGCTGTCAGATGCGACTTGAGACGTGTCGTCGGGAAGAGGCAGAAAAACAGCAACTCTTTTGAGTGACAAACAAAATCCTGTTAGGATTCAGACAGCGTCGTCCTGGGGAATGCAAATGTGCTCGACGCAACGACACAAACAGGGAGAGAGAGAAATAATCAAGGAGTTGTTTGCTCTGTTTGCTAAATGCTTAGTGTCGTCTAATCCCAACAATCAATTAAAAAGTGAAACCTTACTGCTTATACAACACCGTAGAGACACACACACACACACACACACACACATAATAGAGGCCAAGAATAAGACATCATAATCAGAGGTGTGAGAGAGGCGGTCCCCCTCATGTTTCCATAGATACCATCTTTTCTGCTCAAATGTGCTTACGGGTGAGAATAACGAAGGTGAGGCCAGTCCGAGTGAGACGGCAATAACCTGATGATTTGCAGGGCAGCGCATGGATGGATGTAGCTGCGGCTGCACTAATGATGCACCGCTGCGACGACCGAGCAGCAGCAGCGTGTGTGTGTGTGTGTGTGTGTGTGTGTGTGTGTGTGTGCATAGATTATTATTGCAGTAAGGAGGAAGAGCTGTACCTGCGCTTGTCTCCCGTTCTCTAGGGCGTCACTGGTGGGCAGAGAGGAGTACATGGTGGAGGACTCGCCCTCTTTCTTAGGCTCAACTGGACTTTTTGGTCGAAGAGGCAAACCTGAATGGAGGAGATTAAAAAAAAAAAGAATGATTATCTTTGAAAGCTGTATATATTATTATTATTATATTATTATTATATTCTATTTTTTTTGTTAATTTCCTTTCTTTGAGATGCTCTTTTGGGAAATACCAGTTTGCCTCGTATATATGTTTGTCTATTTTCATTATGGTTTGTTTTTTATTTAGTGAATATATTATACCTGTAAAAAAAATACAAGGTACAATATCGCAAAGAGAATGAAATGACTGATTATGTTTGTGAAGGTAAGAAGCTTTGCAATAAAGTATTAAAAAAAAATCTTTGAAAGCTGTGGGATGACAAAAAAAAGGTTCAATCTGGTTATCCCCCGGCTTTGTGCACAATACAAGATAAAGAGACAAAAAGAACTCATCCCTGCTTAATGAAATCCACGGTCGTTTCTAAATTTACACGTGCCTTTGTCGAAGATCAGCTTCAGCCGCCTGGTTTTGCGTTTCTTGTCGCAGAACTCTCGCTCAAAGTCGCCGAGGCCCGAGGTGTACTGTTCCCACGCGATGTCGGGGAGCTGGACGACCCGCTGAGGACACGGCAGGCCCAGATTCACCTGAGGACACAAGAACCATCAGTCACGATCCATTAACAGATCAACACATGACTTCTGTAACGATCACTGCAGCAATGTTAGATGTGTCGACACTGAAAAGCAGATATTTCTACTTTTAAACGTCATATCTAAATCTGATCATATTCAAATCTCTTCATATCGAGCAGAAACAAAAGGTTTCATCACTTTTTGCACAAATATTTGCTTCAACATCTGCAGCAGGTGTTCTGACAGTGTCTGCCGGTCAGATTTAATCGTCCACATTGGTTCATTTACAGATTTCTTTTGAGATACTCTCGATTTTTCCAGCCCCAGTTGATAAAAATCAGAGCGGCACAGCAGTAAAGGAACGGCACTCTGCAGCCTGAATTTTACAAGCTATCAAACTTTTCTTTTTTTTTTTTATTCCAGTAACGTTTCAACAAGCGAGGTATTCCTGAGGCAAAAAAGAAACCAAAATCAAGATCTTACACGTCTCAGCGCGGGGCTGATGCAGAGGAAGTGACAACTTATTAAAACACAAGCTTGCCAGTGTTTTGTGAATATTCTGCGCAACTCATTCACCTAAGGTGTTTCTTGTAAATTAAAACATCACACATTCTCTCTCCTTTTCCTTTTTTTTTTACCCGTTTCTGCAGCTGCTCCACAAAGCTGATGGGATCGGTGAGTGCTTCTCTCTGGTGACGCGCTAACGTCTCCAGGTCCAGGATGGCCTGTGTGCGCTGGGCCTCCAGGACGCCGATGGTCTGCAGCAGCCTCTGATAACTGACATGAAGGGAAGCGAGTTTAGACACGAGTGGAGTGAACGGACTGCTTACATTATTCAACCTGACACTTGCAATGCTGCAGTGCATCAAACTTTCACAACCCAGACTATACATAATTTAACCCGTGGTGCTCACAGCCTTAATAGTTGCACAAGACAGGAAGGACTTTTACCATCTATTTTCTTGTTGTGTAAAACGCGTTTACAGGTGTTTGAGTGTTACCGGTCTTGCTTTGCTTATAAAATGTACATCGTCAAGAACTGCAGGTGGTTATAAATAAAGGTTTACACAACAGCCTATAACACTGCTCCTCTAACAAACGCTCAATGAGGAGCGATGTCAAAGCTGTCATGGCTAAAATGTGACCTTATTTTATATTAAAGAACATCTGGACCTTACACACAGACCAAAAAGCCAGTATTCACAGCTGCAACTGACCACTGATAGACATAATAACAACACTAGACAAGCCCTTAAAGGTCATTTCACTTTACCTCAGCCAAAATCCAATACAGCTATATCATATTGGAACAGACTCCCTCTTTATCTTATTGGTATTGATAATAAATCAAGATTCAAAAGGAAACTCAAGAAAGGTAAAGAAATCATATTTTGAGCAACTTATTACCCACTTTATCCTATTTGTTGTACTAATTATAAACGGTTGTTGTGTATAATTTTGTAGTTTGACTGAATTATTCGACTATTTTGACCGTCTTATGATTTAAAACTGAAGAGGAGAATAGTCCTCACCAAGGTGACAACTAACGGGGATCCATGTACAAGTAACAAATAAATAAACTGGTCTGATCTGTAACTATACACATCAGTCAGATTTCACAGCAAATACCAAAATCTTTACAAAGACAAACACTGAGGGTTTTTTGCGGTGCTTGAGGAGTCGTCAGTGCTGTGGAGGTCTGACCTTTGTACTAACACCCTCTGGGGCAAGAGGAGAACTGCAAACTGAGCTGTCAGTGACTAAGTGTGGTACTGACTCAGAGGCCGTACAGTGCCGAGCAGAGCAGAGCGGGGAGGGGGATCGACGGTGGCGTGACAGCGTCCTACACGGCTATAACCTAATGCAGGTGCTCAGTGGAGCAGAGTGGATCAATCTCCCCCCTAACAGGACATGAATGAAAATCAATGCACAGGACACAATTTATTCAATAGCTGCCGGTGTTTAAAAAAGAATCCTCCATGTAAAAAAACATCGAGTCAAGTCAACTGTGTTTAACCTCATATTCCTTCAGCAGTCACACACACACACCATCCTTTTAGACGACGTGAGGCACAGTTGACCTTGTGAAGCATCAGTGTTTCTTTCGGGTTTTTTTTTAAACGGTGCTACAACTGAAGCTGTAAATCCGGCTCTGCAACAGTGGCACTAAAACACACACACACACACTGCTGCACACTTCCTGTACGACAGCGAGTGATTCTGATTAAAATGCAAGATCTCTGCAAGTGGAAGCAGCGAGCATCATGCTGACTTCTTCTGATGAACAGACGATCTGCGCATTAATCCGTTTTAGCGGAATGAGGGAGAACTTGGCTCCTCTCCTCAATCTTCGGCGCTCTGGACTCGCTCCAGGTGTCCGGGGACAAGCCTGGTGCTCCGTTGCCACCTACTGGGCCCGAGGACCACTCGCAAAACACCGGTGCCAAACCAAAGGCTGCGGCCAGGACAATCATTTTGCTTTGTTGGAAGTCCTGATAATTAAGATTAAGAGTTTTTTTTAAATATTTACACAATGTAGGTGAGGGGGGTAATTTGTCAAAAGATTTTCTATGCACAGATAATCAATCACGCCGGTGTCAATTCTCCATATTCAGCAAACTTAAAATGCCTAGTCACACTTCCCTAAAAATGACTCCTTACTGCATCGATCCGAGCCTTCAAAAATCTCCTTACTCTGCGTAACGAAACCTTGGCGCGTGGTAGAAACTTGATCGAATTACCCTGCAATACGAGCCCTGTGAAATATTATTCTAAGGCCCCCGCTATACAAATTTGATACATTCGCCAATAGTGGTGTCAAAGACGGAGGGACCTCGGCCGACGGTGTACTCTGAGCCCCCTAAAGCGCTCCGTCCCCCCGCCCCCCATCATCCTCCCTATGAAGATGCATCATGAATCAGCTGACCTGCCACAGTGCAGTTAGCAGAGCCCGACTGTGCGCAGCATGAGACCTGTCCGCTAACATCAACATAATCTTGCATGACATCTGACAACAAAACTAGGAACAAAGCCCTGCACCGAGAAATCTCTCTCCTCTAAAACTCTTATCCCCGAGTAGAGAGAGAGAGAAGAGAGCAGAGAGAGAGCAGAGAGGCAATCAGAGGAGTAATTTTAACATCCATTCTCCTCAGGCTTTGGAAATCTGACAATTGGCAACAGATTCACACAAATCGCAGCGGCAGATTGAAGGTGAAAATTAAATGCTGAAACATGAAGAAGCTAAACAATAAGACAGGAGCTATAGTTAGATTCTCAACCATATTCCCACGACGACCGAGGAAAAGACGCTAAAATTAACCGGGATAATAATTAAACATTCTGTCGATGTGTTGTTGGTGCAAAACAGCGTTTCCACAGTCTGTTAATCGACAAAAACCAACTCCTTCAACTTATTATAAAATACAAACTATTGAAACATAAAAAGCCTCTGGGTCGTGGGCAGAAAAAAGTCCTTAAAGCCCATCGACAGGCACAGGGCTGAGAGAGAAGCTGCAACAATTATGTCAATTCATTTGCTGATATGCGAAGAATTAATCAGCAGCTGATTAGTAGTTTCAGTCAATTCTCACACAAAAAATGTCAAATTATGTTTCTGGATGCAGCTTCTATAATGTGATTTGATGCTTTTTCTTTGGTTGTGACAGAAAATGTGTTGTACTTAAGGTCTGGACTGTCACTGGATAAAACAAGCAAGCATGAAGATATGACCTTCGGTTGCATTTTTCACTCTTTTCTTACATTTTAACTGACCAAACTATTTAGAAACTAAATGGCAGATTAGTTAGTTGCAGCTCTATTTGCAAGATAAACCTTCAGGGTCATGAGATAATAAAGCAGGGACAGCAAAGAAGATAAATGCTATTCGTAACTCAAATTTTGATTTATATTTCTGACTGAGAAAATGTTGCCTTGGCTTTTTAAACCCCTCCACTAGTACAGGACTTCATAAAGAAAAAATCCTCCAGAGTAAACACCACAATTTCTACCTTTTCTATTTTGTGTATGGACTTTTAACCTTGATGTGAAGCGGGACTCATTGTTTGTGTAAGATTTCTATACGTTTTATCTGTTTGTCATGGTGTAATAATGTCTGTATGTTTTTATGATGCCTGCCTTAGGACAACAGATGAAATTTAGCAACTGTGCTAACTATTTATATTGATGCTTTTCGCTGATATGTTGATTAATGTGCATTGTCCTAATCAAATAAATAAATAAATCCTCAGTTACAGTTATTCAAATGAAACTAAGAGGTTCAGAGGTCTGCTCACAACTCATTCACATATTCAGTCTGCAAGGAGTGAAAGCCAAAACATTTGAGAACCACTAACATTTTGGACACAATAAGATGAGATTCTCTTGTGTTATTGCCACTGACCCAGGATTAAAAGTTGTTCAGCACTTTAAAAAATATAAAATACTCTCAGCTTATCCACCTTTTTCCGAACGTCAAAAACGTAGCCTGTTTTGCCGGTTTTGCTCTTCCAGTGGAATTTTATGTTTACGTTTCCATGGTTTCGGTAGTCGCGGTAAATGCATGGATTTATTTATTTTTTTTTTCAATGAAAATCTGTAAAACGCATGGATCATCACAGCAGCTTTTAACAGTGGATATCACACAAATTGACATCCGTGATAAAAGCCAGCGTTAATAGATCCATTCGTTTACCGCAACTATGACAACGATTGAAAACCATGGAAACGTAAACGTACAATTCCACCAAACCGGTAAAACCGCAAGCTGGTTTTGACCATAGATGACGTTCGGAAACTTGTGGATAGAAATTCACATTTTACTGTGAAGTGAATCTCTGGTTCATTCAAACCCACAGAGCAGAAGTAACGCAATGATCACAGAACGTAGTGACCAACAACATGTGTGAGAGCTAAACCAACAAAGGATGAAGGGGGGGGGGGGGCGAATCCCAGAGAGGAGCTCCCACGTACTCTTTATTGTGTTTCAGAGCCAGGTGGTCAGACTCAAAGTAATACACGTCTGGCTCCTCCTCTTCCTCCTCCTCCTCCTCGGCGGCCTGGGTCTGTGCGAGCTCCTTGCTGCTGCTCTCGGCCTCAGACCCGCCGCCGCCGACCTCGCCGCCCGCTCTGTCCCCGGGGTCCACGGACATGGGCTCCTCGATGGAGGGGCTGATAGAGTCTGAGGGGTCGGGGGCAGCGGCGGCGGCTTCCTCCACCACCGTGGTGGGGCAGTCCTCCTCCAGCCCGACCACCACCTCCCCCTCCTCCCTCAGGGGGCCATTGTCTCTGGGCGGGGAGCTGGGCTTGGAGGAGGAGGAGGAGGAGGAGGTGGCCTTGCCCCCGGTGGCGGCCCTGCGGGGCGACGTCCGCAGGGTGTATCTGTGTTCGTAGAGCTCGGTGAAAGAGGGGGGCGTGCTGGATAGGGAGGGGTTGTTGTTGTTGTTGTTGCACCCTGGCTCTGTGGGGGAGGGGGTTGTTGCTAGTGGGGGTGTAGTTTCTCCTGAGTTGTTACTGTTGCTGTTGTTGTTGTTGTTGTTGATTGGACTACTGTTCATGTTGGGTGTGGTGGTGGAGGTGGAGGAGGAGGAGGAGGAGGAGGAGGAAGAGGAGGAGGAGGAAGAGGAGGAAGAGGAGGTGGAGGCAGCAGCTTCTTCTTGCACTGGTGTCGGCGGCCGGCCGTTGGCGTCGCCCTCGCTCTCCGTCACCTGCTCCTCGTGGGCCAGACACAAGGACTCGCCCACCACGTCCACGTCCACCTCCTCCTCCACCTCCTCCTCCGCCGTCGTCGCCGCCACCGCCTCCTCCTTGGCCACGATCAGCTCAGGGACCGGGTCCTCCTCTGGAGCGGCCGGCGGCGACTCCCCCGAGCCAGAGACCGAAACCTCAACCTCCACCTGCCCGGAGGGGACAGAGTTTCTACAAGGCACAGCAGGGTCGGGGGACGAGGGCCCCGCCGCCGCCTGGCCGCCGTTGAGCAGCGACGACGGGCAGTTGTTGTTGGCGGCAGAAGAGGAGGCGGAGGAGGCGGAAGAGGAGGTGGCGGCGGCGTCTGCACCGGACTCTTCAGTGAGTGTGCTCGAGTCCTCTGATTTATTCTCTCTGAGTCCGTTAGAAGCTTTGTGAGCGTTCGGGGACTGATGAGGCGCCCCGTCGGCCTCAACATGGCCGTCCTCCTCCTCCTCCTCCTCCTCCTCCTCTTCCGCCTTCTCACCTGTCGGCTCCACCTCCTCTTTACTCAGGACAGGCGAGGAAGGAGTTATACTAGCAGAGTTTTGACTAGGAAATTCTTCACAACTGTTGTCCTTGCCGCCGGGCTGCGGGGCAGAGACCGGCGCCGGCGGACTTGCGGGTTTGGGGGGGGGCTCAGGGTGCTCTTCATGTCCCTGAGGCTCTCCGGAGCGGGAGCACCGCTTGGCCCTTTTGATTTGAGGAGAGGCATCCCGCGCCCCTTTCCCTCTATCACAGTTCTCAGGCTTCTCTGGACTAATGTCTTTTTCTAAACAGGACACACCCCGCTTCCTGGAGCTGGTCCACTGCTCCGCCTCGGCCGGGGGAGCGTTTGAGTCAGTTTCCTTTCCCTGCGACGGGGCCTGCTGTTGGCCGTCGTGCTGGGCGTCGTGCTGGGCGTCCTGCTTGGCGTCCTGCTTGGCGTCATGTTTAGCGTCCTGCTTCGAATCCTGCTTATTAACGTCTTGCTTCGACTCCTGTTTCGGGTCGTGCTTCGACTCCTGCTTCTTCTTGGGCGAGCGGGCCCTCGGCAGCGGAGACACCGAGGTCTCCTCCGGCTGGGCGATGCTGCGGTTCCTGAGGGTTCGACCACAAAAGTTCTCATCCAATCCATTGAGCCCCACTGATGACCTTGTGACGCGCGAGGAACGGGACGCGGCCATACTACGGCGGATGCCTACAGTCTCCTCATCCTGGTGCTCGCTCCTCTGCAGCAGAATGTGGGCACCTACAAAAACACACACACACACACACACACACACACAAACAGACACCTCATTAAGGCGTTACAATAAACAACACGGCCAAACATTTACAGCTCAAGGGTTACGCTGTAGCACTAATACTGCAGTAGTTACAGGCTTCGCTGGCCGGGCCAAAGTGCTTCAAACAAAAGCACCCCCCCCCACCTCCCCAAAAGGCCTTTGTTAAATACGGCTTGGGTCATTTCTCAGCTCACACCAAAGGAGTATTGATTTCTGCTGTCATTGTAGCTAAGCAACACCTTCTGGCCACAGGCTAAACTAGACGTCTTATCCCAGGGCTGAGCAGAGGAAATATATTTTAAAAGGTGGCTGATCAAAACAGGAAACGGCGAGGTCGGATCTCTCATTTAGACCTAAATGACCACTCACACTTGTTCCTTTCAACGATTCACAAATGTCAGAGCTTTGAAGCTTACTCAAGAGGTAAAAGGCAACTTACAGTGCACTGAGCATTTTAAGTGGAGAAAAAAAAACCCTGTATGTTTCACAAAAGGTGAACCGGTGAACCATTAACTGTAGACAAGTCATCGCACATGATGTGTGTGTTTCAGTGAGGTTGTATTCATCCCCCCGCAGCCAGAGATCACTGCTTAGTCTGTCAGACAAAAAGAATAAATATGTTTTACTGGTTGACTGATTTCTGACGGGAGCTACACTGAAATTCTTACATCCAATTCAGCGGAGATAACACTGCAGGTGAGCGTTTATCATCACACACTGTAGTCTGTTTATCTCTGTACAACAGGTGTGCCTGAGGACCAACAGGCTGCGGTCCTTCCTTCTACGATTTATCAGAAAATAAAGGATTTAATGCTCAAACAACAACACTCCTACAGCAGGCTTTAAGTGTGGACGACCATACAAGCTTCTAAAGGAGACGATGATTAACTTCCTGACACAATTAAAGCTACAACAAAGCCTAAAAAAAAGTGCTGATGAAGTACATTACATTGGAAAAAGAAAAAATACTGAGTCACAGCGTGTACCAGAAAATTGCCACTATCCAAATGCAAGCAGCCACTAAGTAGTACATCTTATTCTATATTTACTAATCCATTTCACAGATCGTGCACTGTCTTTGTGCATCATGCATGACAGGTCATCTAGGTCAGACAATCTGTGATAATTTCACTACCTCATGGAGGCAGGTTAACTCACATTGAGGCAAATGTAGCCTAATTAACATTGCGAGGTTAGTCATCAACACGGACAAAAATACATATAAGAAGTCATCTTATTCTTGTTTCTCTCTGTGTTTGAGTCTGTATAAAGGTCATGGAGGGAAGCAGATGTAAAGCAACGTGTTAATGCAAGAAATGTTAGTGCTTTACAGTTTTAGTGGGATAATTTGCATTTATAAACCATGTTAATACCTTAAAATCTCAATATATATTTAGGTATATGACTAATGGAGTTACCTCTTTGTATGCAAATATACCAGTAATCAAAATAAAAGGGAATTTTTAGATTAAAGCAGAGGGATTAAAAATACTTTCCTGACCAGGATACACGCATTTATTCTCCGTTTCCTGGGAACATTCCCAATCAAGACACGCAGGAAACTTGCCATTGAAGTATCCTCTACATCACGGCTCCAACTAATAAATCTAACAACAGAGGACAATAAAAATGTGATGCGGTAAAGGTCACGCTAAAGTGACATTCAGGGGGAGATGATCTCACCGAGCGTCCCTTTTGCAGAGGATGAGATAGTCTCAGACATTCAGTGTAGAAAAGAGAAATGATTGCATCAATTAGCATCGGACATGGTGTTCATTTACATTAATTCGTAGTGCATCAATCTGTGGGACGACCTCTGTCCAAACTAATTTAAAAGCTCCTTGTTGCCTAGGACAATCAGTCCCGTCCCCTACACACTGCCAACACAGCAACATCAAAGCCAAAGGCTACCCTGGCTACAAATGCATTTTGATAATATTCCTTCAGGGAGATAACATAATAGTCACCTGGAATAAGCATTACCACATGCACGTATTATTCACACTCCAGTAAAGACTCCAGCTGAGAAAGCTAATGTGATTTGTCCATGCATAAAATAAGAAGAGAGAAAGAAAAACACAATGGGGGGGAGCAGGGGGCAAGTTATTCAGACTGAGCCCTGCACCCTTAGACTCAACACGACAAAACTAATTAAGCTGGCTCATGTGACCTGCTCTCAAAAACTTGAAAAGTAATCACTACTCCTAAATGATCAGGGTTACAGTTAGGCTAAATCACTAGATGATAAATTAACTCACACTCTCTTATGCTAATAATTGGCGTAGCTGGCGAGGCTTCAACTAGTAATTGACACACAAAGGTCTAATGTCACGTTCAGGCGCCTGTAGGAATTGGATTTGTGTTGGGGTAACAATACAGTCGAGTTGTTATTACTTGCCAAACATGAATACCATATCTATGACTACATCCACATTAAGCCACTTAAATTTGAAAACACGTCTTTTTCTCTCAGTTTCAGCTCTTCTCCCTGCGCTGTTTTCCTCTCACAACAACTCAGCTTTTCCAAAAACAGCATCAAAACACATGAAGTCCGGTCCAGCCCAACGAGGGTCAGGGGCCGCTTGCCAGAAAAGTTAAGAAAAGTCTTTAGTCGGCCCTTGTCTTGGCTGTGATCATTCATTTTAACTGCCAATATATCCAAAAGCTCAAAAAAGCTGTTGTCACCAACCTGCTTTTATCTCAACTTTTTTTCAGACGATGCTCCAATTATAAAATAAGGATTTTATCAGCGCAGCGCAGCAGATCCAGAATGATTGCTGGTTAACTTGCAGCGTTTACGGGCTGCAATTAAATCTCTATCTAACTCCCATTCTATTGTCTAACAACAAAAACAAAATAAACATGTGCATGAGAACTATACTGTGAATTCAGCTGCTATAAAGCACGGTATAGGTTACTACAGAGAGCTGGAGAACAGAGAGACTAATATAACACACACATAAGAGATGTGTAATCACTGCAGTGTTAAAAGGAAGGAGATAAAATACAGAGTGCATGTAGCTTGCTTTTTTTCCTAGTCCACACTGTTACAAAGTAGGCATGCAATAACTTTTTTTTTTATAGAGGGCTAATCATTAGTAAAAGCCTCCTTAGCTGTGCAGCATCTAGAGAGTCAGCATCAAAACATACAGCGCTGCGCCGAGGCTTTACATTCACATTCAGATGTATTGATTCTTAGCCATCGTGCAGCCTCACCATCAGAGAGGCATCACATTTATTTTACAGCAGTAACTAACTCCAAACAAAACACACAACCAGGGTTATAAGGAGCAATCAGCAACAAGAAGAACATGGAGCACTGAAACAAATCATCTGCCCCCCCACAGAGCCCTAATCTCAACATCACGGAGTCAGTCTGGGTTTACATGAAGATACCGAAGGGACTGCGACAACCTTCATGCACATAAAAACTGTGGTAACTATCTATTTGCCAAGTGCTTGGGTGGGAAAAACGACAAGTATACCGCGGAGAGCTGGTTGGCATTTAAAAAGCAAAGGGTGGTCGCAGGCAGCAAATGGTACATTTTCTTTCTTTTACTGCACTTTGTATGACCTCAACTATTATATAGAAACTACTCATTGATTCATTTCTGGAAGCACTCTCACATTAAATCTTTCGCACACTACTGTATTATCACTCCACAGGTATAAAGGCTGGGGGAAAATTTGAATACATGTACCTAAGCCAGAATAAAACTCTGTTACACAAGATTATGTGAGAAAAATCTGATGCGTTTCATTCTTCATGCCTCTGAAAAGTGCCTAAATGAAACAATCTTACAGATGAGTGGCTTTTTTTTGGTTGAACTGCATGTAACTGATGTCAACACTAAGGTCAAAGCGCCTGATCGGGGGCAACAACTAGACACTGCTGTGTTTTATGGGGTCATAAGCCAAGAAGGTTGGGAACTGCTGCTTTAAGACAACAGACCATTATTTGTTCGGTGCTTTCTCTTTCTAGCATCAGTGGGTAAATGACAGTGAACGGTCCTGAGTTACTGAGCCAAGAAGAAATGTGAGTTTTTATCTGAACATGGCATCTGGTGTCATATCAGCCCTTGTGTGTCAGATATAAACATTTAACTGTAACTACCAATAATGAATAAAGTACATGGAAGATCACACAATTGCTTATTTTTCAAGGAAACATCTCAGCACACCATGTCCCAATAAACCATCTAAGTACTTAGTTTCATTTGGCAGTGGAGGGGATTGAGCAAGTTCGTTACAGTCTTACCGCAAAACACTGCCATGTATGTAAAAGAAAAGAACAACTTCTACTCACTAGCTGTCAACTAACTGTTAAAACCTCATATGTGAAAAGTGTCAAAGCCAGAATATGATATTGGTCTCACACACAAGGATCAAGACGGAACACGTGTGATTTACCTCTGAATCAAACCACTTCCTGTGCTTCTCTACAGCGTGTTTGGTTGTGAAGTTATGTTTAACACGTGCTGATTTGTATTACTACAATCATGACAAACCAGTGCTTAGAAATTGCTCCTTTGCCCCCTCATACACCATCCTAACACTGGTTTCATTGAGATGTTAAGGCGGTGAACGCCACAGCTTTACATACAGGGCTCCAGACTAACTTTTTTATTTTTTTTACTAGAGCACAGTGTCCCATAACTTAAAATGTAGGAGCTCAAGCAGAAAATTTAGCGGCACACATCGACTTGCAAAGCAAATATACACATTTCCCTTTCATTCATTGATCCGCACACACATTGACCTGCCACCTGTGATTACAGATACCAGATCTTTTGAGTCGCCTCTTCCACATTTTACCAGTGTTAAAAAAAACAGCAAATTTACTGGTTGCACATGTGCAAGTAGATGAAAAAATTTACTTGCACTGTGTCAAATTTTAGAGGCAAAATGCCCCCATTTAGGAGCAGTCTGGAGCCCTGACATAAGTAAACAATCTCCTTACAGGCAGAAGTGTAAGAGGCTAGTGTTGTTTGCAAACGAGCTAAGCTAACTGAGTTTCACAGTGAGAAATCTCAATCTTGTTTCATGATAAAACAAATAAGCTTTGAGCTGTTTTTACCGTCGTGTTGGTCTGTTCGTCTCTGTTGCTGCTGACCTGTAGTTCAACACTTCCACAGGGCCTACTGGCAACAAAAAATCCACGCAGCCGTGTTGTTGTACATGCCGACGAGAATCGCTCAAACCTCCACATGTCGGTCAAGTCAAGTTAACATAACACTAGTTTTTGCGCTTGTCGTCAGGTGAACTCTATAAAGTTTACCGTTAAAAAAAAAACACTCCGGAACCACCACGTTTAGAAGAAGAAAAAAAACACAGGTGGTTTCGAGGAGCAAGGTAAACGTTAGCATGGACCAACACAACTTCCAACCCAAGCAAACGTTACTTGACTCACAGCTTTGCCGTTTGGCGAGCTAACCGCAGCAAACTAAACTTACCGTTAGCTCTCAGGGGCTAATTAATATAAAACATTAACGCTTTAAGACCCCCCCAAACACGGCAGACTGTTGCACCCGTCAAAAATAAAAATTCACATTATCTTTCACGCTGCCAACCAACTAACAAGTACACTACTATCTAATCTAATCCTAAACCAGCCCATTAAATTGTGAAATGTTTTTTTTTTTTACATTCTCGTGAACGACTAGACTAGTTAGCCAACTTGGCTAACGTTAGCTCGGCTAGTTTTATACCCAGTTAACCGCAGAAACCGTTAAGGCGATTTCAGATGTAGCTCCTCTCTCTCTTACTAACTAACGTTACTAACTAACATCGGGTGCATAGTAGCTAGCATCAACAACAGAAAAAAGGGAGGGAACCGCTACTGACATTATGTTTCGCCGAGGTTTACATTTCAACTGCTGCGTACAGACACAAGTAGCACGGTTAGCAGCACAAGTAGCATGGTTAGCGGCACAAATAGCATGGTTAGCAGCCAACGGCAGTTAGTAACCGTTTTAGCTTAGCAGCTACGTGCTAGCAGCCGCCGCCGCCGCCGCATCAGCAGCAGGTTAATATTAGCTAACCCGAGCTAGCTGAGCTGATTGTTCCGCGCATAACTTTGCCGATATATCTGTGTGTACTGCAAAAACAAAACAGTGCAGGTAGGTCGTAGACGTTTTCTTTTTCTTTTTTTTCTTGGGATACTAAATTCAGGGTTTGTTAAATGTTGCTGTGCTACAAGTACCGAATTGGTGGTCCACTTCTAAAATAGCTTTTTGTAGCTCAAGAATTACACATACCTCACTTCCGTAAATCTGCTGCACGTTCGGCCGCAGCCATGTTTTTTTCAGTCCAGTCAACTAGTCGGGGTGTGTGTGTGAGTGAGTGTGTGTGTGTGTGAGCCGATTCAGCCGCGCTTGTCAAAATGCAACACTATACATTTTCCCCCCCTGCCAGAAGTGCAGTGAGTCGGTCACACACTAACCTCTCTTAATTCATGGCAGTTTACTATCACTTTTAATGAATGGTAAATACACACTACAATAGATTTATTTTTATTTTTTTTTGGGGGGGGGTCTAATTTACCTCCTTGTTTTGCACCCAACACCCACTGTAGTTTGGAGAAATCAGCAAAAGGGTGACACAATTAATGGAAGCACACTGCTCAGTATGTTTTCGTCAAGTTTTAATAGTGTCAGCCAGCCAAAAATCAGCGTAGATCTTACTCAAGTGACATCCATATGCAAAACCTTACAGTACAGCATCCTGTTACTGCCTATCAGCCAACACATGAAGCAACACCATGCCCATACACAAAAATAATGCCTTTAATTAGATTGCTGATGATGATGCTGATTAGATACTGCTATATGCTTCCTATAGCTGTACAGTTTAGTGAAGATAGATCCGGATCATGAGTTGCGTGCACATTTTATGAGCAGCTTTGCATTTACATGCAGTTACATGTGATGTTAAACTGGGATTGAGTGTTAAAGCATGCATTCTTAACAGACTCTGCCTGCCACTTATTTTCTACAAAAAAAATCTATTAACATCATATTAAATCACTCCCTTCTGTGATAAATAACCAAGTGCTGAATCTTGACCAACATACTGTCACTATCAGTACTGGTACATTCAAATACAAACCAGACATTTGCGTGAGCATGCCAATTTGTACGTATAAAGAACAGTGCAAAACACAATATTCATTCCTGAGACTAGTCAGTAATTAGTCCCTTCATACCCTTATGATTTTCATCACTTTAAGTGTCACATTTTGCTCTCCTTACCATTCATTGGACAATATTATAACAGGAAAAATGTGTGATATCTACAGCAAGATGTATTGTGATTCATCATTATCAGCAACACAAGACACATGGACAAATAATATGTGCTCATTTGGTCAAGAAAGAAAAAAAAAAAAAGAAATATGGCATTCAGTGGAATTTTTAGCTGCACATACTTTAAATGCTTGGTTCAGAAAACAACCTGACACATGAATACTACAGTGCTAATAGAAATTGAAGAACTCTTTATACAGATTTGTACAAAATGACAAACCTTTTAAGACATGTTAATTCCCTCAGCTGTCAAAGGCTGTCATGTAGCGGTAAAGATGAGGTCCTTTGCTTGAATGCTTTTGAAATAAAAGTCAAGTGCAAAATAAAAAGGCTTTTTAGTTTCTGAAACGTTTTCCCGTCGTTTGCTGTAGAGTGCTTGCTTAAAGAGAGCGCGTCTCCATCTCGATCTTCTCCTCCGACTGCGAGGACTCGGCTTCCTGGTGGCTGACGTTCGGCCGCACCGTCACCAGCGGGCCGCCGCCGTAGATCGAGTGAAGGAAGTTCCACGTCTCTTCAGAGATCTGCCCCGAGTCAGCTCCTGCAGGGTTAATTAATGCAAACACACCCGCTTACACATCACAAGTACGACAACAATCTGCAAAAAAGACTTACAAGATCGTTAATTTATATCTTACTATAATTTACTTATAACATGCTTTTTACAAGATGAAAAACTACAACTTTCTACAGCAGAGGAATAATAAAACATGACATCCACAATAATAATAATATTAGTACCTTGTTTGAGTGTTAAATGGCCATTCTTGTTGACTGTAATCTTGGAATTATCAATGGGACCAGGTGGATCTTAAAAGATGAAGAAGGACAATTAGCTGCCACAATTATAAACAACAACAACACACATGCCTATTGTTCTTCAGACACATATTCTCAGTCCTAATTGTTTCAAAGAGCAATGACGGTTAAATGTCAAATGTTTCTGTCACAATATGAAAAGCAGTTTCTGCACTGCACTTGCTACAGAGAGAAAACAAATATTAGAGGTGCAGAAGTCAGAGGAAAACAGACGTTTGCAGACGTGCCAGATGTAAGTTGTTATAAATAGATATGACAATACAAAGTGTGTGGAGAGAAAAAAAAAGAGAGAGGGAACGCGTGGAATAAAAAAGAAGACTAGTTCGACGGTTCATTTATGCTGTAGCAAGAGGGAAACTTGACTCGGGGGACTAACGCAAACTCTTTGAAGATAAATCAAGACAAGAAACGGGACTTCACAGCTTCTTTTGAACATGAGCAGCTTTTGGTAGCAAGAGGATGTCCTATTTAAAAAAAAAAAAAGCTGATTGTTTGGTTTATTCTCCTGTCCATAAAACGCATAGATGTGACATTTGTTTGATAAGATAAATTAACATCTGATAAGAAAATAAAATCACAGCAGGTTTCTCATAGTAAATCATAACCAATCACCAGATACTGAACATTTGACACAGCTGTCATGTGGTGTAGATTTAGCCCTTTAATAAGACATTTAAACCAGGCTGGGGGTGGAAAGGCACGACTTCTGTCCAATTACCATTGTCTTTTCCTTTGACAAAGCCCTCCCACTCACGAAACCACTGCATGCTGATGCAGTATATGACCACTGGAGACTCCTCCTCCTGGAACGCCTTGTTCAGCTACAGAGGGGGAGCAGAGGGAGGCCAGAGAGAGAGGAAATGGGGGAGGAGAGAGCAGTAGAGACAAGAGGGAGGAGAAAGGACACAAACAGATGGGGAGGAGAAATGGGAGGAGGAGGAAGAGGAGAGGGGGGGGGGGCATTGAGGGGTTTTAGAGGGAGAGAGACAAAAAAAAAAGAAAAATTAAGTGAGGATGAAAGGATTGAGAGGAGAGGAGATGGAAAAACCTAATCAATTTTCTCTGGCAGTTATTCCAATTAGAAGACAGTCTTAACACCACACTGCACCCATTTTCTACTTTCCTGGAAATGACACAATCCCCGCACTTCTTGTTGGCTTTGCTGAAGCTAATAACAGGTGCATCTGTCCCAATGCATTAATGATAAAGGCTTTCATCAGACTCACACCTCTCATCTCCTGCTGGGTGAGGAGCACCAACACATGCAGCCTATCAACTGGCTAAACAGATTGGAAAATAGAGCCTATACATGTCCACGGTTACTGGCTGCTCAGACTCACACACACACACACACACGATGCATTATCACTCACACCAGTTTCTTTTTTTTCTTTTTTTACATTGTTTCTGACTAAAAGCTTGTCTGCCTTTTCCCTTACTGTTCACAGTTTGCCTGGTGAACGTATGATTTAAAAGGTCTTACCCGGACAAACATGTCCAGCTCTGACTTGCGCCGTTTCTCCAGTTTTTCTATCTCGATCTGGCACGTGTGGCAAACGTACAGGTGGTTGACAGCCGGTCCCCCTCCGTACCTGCGGAGAAGCGGTCCACATTAACTCTCTCACAGATAAAAACCAACGGCACAAAGGGAAAAAAAAGATAATACACTCAGGAGAACAATGAGCATAGTGTCCACTCCGTATGTATGTGTGCAGTGTGTGTACCTGCTGTAAAGGTGATCCCACACGTTCTGTGGCAGCATTATCACCAGGTCGTCGATGAACGACGCTTTGTTGGGTGGCACACCTGATGAAACACAATGAAACACCCGGTCGTCAGACATTAACGAGGTAACATTTCCAATGTGTCAGGATGTTGTATAGAATATAGATCAGTGTTGGAAACGTTGTTACCCTTCCTCAACTCCAGTGCTCATCATTAGAGCAGTGGCTCTTAAACTGAGAAGAATCTGACGAATCTCACAGGATTATTAAATGTTATTATGATCTAAATGAAAAGAGAAAAAAGAAAGTTCTGCTTTTTCTTGTGATATTTTTTGGTCACTGTCCCTCTTTTTAAGGCGTCTGAAACTCTTGAAGTGAAACAATCTGAGGAGGAAGAATCGCTCGTCTTCACATTGAAGCCATAAACCTGTGACAAAAGGGTCACAAGTACATTTTGCCTCATTTTCAAGGCTCACAAAAAGGTTGAAAGGACAGATAGCTTTTATTCTTTGTTTCAGTGAGGATTTAAAATCTTGTCCTTTCCTCATCCTTGAAGCTAGATTACTCTAATCCTGCTCCAACATTATATTTCTGAAACAATTCACACATTACATTTAACAAATGAAAAACCAAAGTCGATAGAGAGGATCCTTCGGTTTTAGGGCAAAAACAGCTACGCATTTAAACTGATTTGTGGGTGAATGGGTGAATTAGAAAAGTTCAATTATCTGGAATTATCAAGTGATTAAAGATTTGTTGTCCCCAGATGTGACATTCACCGAATTGCAGCTGAAATCCTCATTTTGCTTGCTACAGTACGAGAGATCCTGAAATTATGAAAAAGACACCACAATGCAGCAGGATGTGTGCGTGCAGAGTCACACAGAGAGGACTGTGATTTGCACATATAAAAACAAACAAATCAGATCAGTTTGTTTTTTTGTCCTGTTTCCTCGAAAAACCTACGGCTGACAACCACGTCATGTCTCTTTCTCTGGAAAAAAAAAAAAAAAAAAAACCTCTCCTGGAGGAACAGAGTCCCTAATAAAAGGCTTTGCGAACTGTACCCAATTATCCATTTCTGATGACACCCCTTGGCTACGAATAGGAAAGTGAAAATAAGCTGTGATACTTTGGATTTGCATGGAAAACTAAACAACTGACAATCACTGAGCTGATATTATCTCCGCTTACGTACATGACTGGGCTGTTTTTACAGCTGCAGAGGAGAAAGAGGAGGAGGAGATAACTGGTAGGTGCTTATTTACACCACGAACGCATTCTTCTTTACAGCCGCTGTAGCCTGTAACAGCTTTATCATAAATTTACATGATTCCAACTCAATTTTCAATACCGCCGTTTTCCAGCATGAATAGAGAGAGGTTGGAGAAGAAAAGCAGCTGATTGGCACAAACCCTTTAAGAATCCGCCCCTCTTTGCTACTAAAAGGAGAAAGACGGATCATCTGTACAAAGAGATGTAAAACCCTCTTTTGAAGTCTGCTGTGTTGCGAGGGGAATACTCTGCAGTCTTTGTCAGAGTCAAAAAAATCCCCAGCCAAGATGAAAGAAAAGGCTTGTGTGGAAGGGGAGGGCAGAGCACAGCTTTTCCGCTAACTGTTTGGACACGGGGCAAAGTGAAAGGATTCCTGCACAGAGACGCTTTGACCTCTGTGTGGTTTTTGGGGGAAGAGGAAAAAAAAAAAGAAGGAAGAAGAAAAAAAGAAAATAAAAAAAGATTGTGATCGTATGTATGTAGTACCTCCATGCGAGCACAGGAAGTCGTCATTGGAAATGGGCCCCGGCTCGGCAAAGGTCTTGAACTTGTTAAGCCACTGGCGGGAGATGTAGAACTGCAGCAGGCTGGGCTCCATCATGCTGAACAAACCTGACACCCTCCTACGCTCCTTCACCGCATCCTCGTTGCTCTTTCTGTGACGGGAACAGACCAATCAACGGGCGAGATGTGAGTAATGAACATGGAAGCAGCCAGAGAAGATCTTGGAAGTGTTACCAAGGGAGGGGTGACTATGCTTTGTTTACAACTGTTTTAAAGTGGAGTGTTAACCGTTCCAACGGGTCCAGTGTGTGTGTGTGTGACGTCTTACTTATAGAAGAGCACATAAGCTTCTGCGTTCTGGACGAGGGACTCGGACACCTCGGTCACACTCTGGTCATCGAATTCATACCACAGATTGTTCGCATCGTTCCTGCAGTAGGCGATGTAGTGGCCACCTGGAAGCAAGACAGCGTGGGGAATGTGTTAGAGCAGCATTCATAAACCTAACAAGTGCATGTGAAATGTTCTAATGAATGCAGGACCCTCTTAAAGTGCCAACTGATGGCAGATGCCCCAGTCTGATGTAAAAAAAAAAAAGGTTGGGAATGTGCCCACTCACTGCTGGCAGTGCCGTGGTGACAGATGACTGACAGCAGGTCGTAGTTGGTGGTCTGGGCGGTGCCGTCTTTGGCCAGGAAGGGCTGCAGGTCCAGGCCCTCCAGCGGGAAGGAGACGTGAGTGCTTATCTTGGTGGAGAACATCAGTTCGTGTCTGAAGCGCTTCAAGTGGATGCAGAGAATCTGGAGCAACAGAAAGTTGAATTATTTTAGAAACCTGGGTGTGAAGCTCAGGGGATGAAATTTTTTTGGTTTATTCATGACATGAGGTACAACACTTGTCTGTATACCTCTGGCAAACTTTGCATTTTACAAAACTTGACTCCGTTTCGTAATCTAAGGAGAAAAAAAAAGACAGAGCAGACGGGCAATCATTAAAAAAAAGAACTGTTTCTGATGAGGAATCAGTCGTCTGGCTTAATATTCATCAAGTACTCACTTCTTGCATTTTTCACAGCTGTACATGTTGTCTCCTAGAAAACAACAAACACACAGTTATTGAGCCGTCAACCTGTGAGTGCTTGTGTTTGTAGGACAGATTCACACCCACTTGCTTACCCTTCAGTTCATCTCTGGCAAAGAAAGCCGCAAGACAATCTTGTAGCGTGACCACGGGACCCCAGAACCAACTAAATACAGAAACAGACAGAGTACATTTTGAACAAAAAGGAGGAAATAAAAGCAAAGATTAACTCGTGTCTGGTGTGAAATGTAAATAAATACGGTGCTGACATTACACACAAACACGCACCTCTTGATGTATTCCATGACAAAGGCGATCCAGCCCTGTGGCGCATACGCCTCCCCACAGGAGCCCGCTTTTACCATGGAGGTCTGGTGGGTGGCGGAGTGGAGCTTGGCCAGGTCTTCCTTCCCTGGGATGGGCAACGAGATATCCTGGAAGTTCTCCAGAGTTACAGACACCTGCCAGACACAGCGCACACACACAAACACACACACAGGAACGATTAATCTCAGGACAAGCACAGGCAAATAACCACATGTCAATATCACAATATGTGGCACAAGAAAAGGCAAAACAAATACGGTAAACTGTCTAGAATATTCATCTGCATTTCCATTACCCCTACAAATGCGCAAAACCTAAATATCGCAATAAAAAACAGGTAATGGAAACACCTATGTTTCAAAAAACCTCACAAATATCGCCAAAATATTTTTATGCTCTCATGAGGTGGTTTTTCAGAATAGTTCCTTCTGTTACAGTTGCGAGACTAGACTTTACGAGAGTTACGGCTCATTCGCAAAACACTGGAAACATCTGCAAATAGCAATTGTACTTTTTCAGAAAATTTCAGATATATCGCTTTTATTTTGTGAGAAAACCTGCAATGGAAACGCAGCTACTGTCTCCTCTACCACTGTTCCCCGTCACACTCTCAGCAATCCTGCTATCTGTTTACTAACCCGATCGCAGGTGAGGCACTGAACGGAGCTGACAATGGTCCCGTCGAACACGTCCGAGATGACGCTGCGGTATTTCTTCTGACGCTTGTTCTTTGGTGGAGAGAATGTGGTCACTGCTGTGGGAGGGCAGAGAGAGAAACACGAGAAGAGCGCTTTACTGTACATCTGCAGAGACAGATACAGGATATAAGTACACTATTAAAACCCAGACTGTATCAGCTGTCGGTCTGGATGCGACGGCCTCTGGTTCTCTTATGTACCTTTCTTGTGTGCGGGGTTGAGGCTGGGCCAGCCCGAGGCAGCTTTGGGCGGGCTGCTGGACATCTTGGGAATGTGTCCCTCCATCGGGACTGGACTCTGCGGTCTCGTGATGTTGGACATTTGGATATCTGGGAAGGAATCTAGAGGACAGCGAGTGGGGTTTCAATACATTGAATTTGAGGAGTCGTCGCTTTTTTCTCTACGGCGCTCCCCCTACAGTTTCAGAGTGCATACAGTGCATATCCTCAAATTATGGATTACTGGGCGTGTTTGTGTCGTGCCGCCGTAAAGCAGTCCATGTTTCTCTAAAGACGAGAACTTGGACACCGGGTCAAAGCGCTGATCTTGCAAGGTTGGTTGTTGGGCCAAGAGACGTTAGGTGGAAGGCAGAGAGCCTCCATTCTCATTTAACAATCACAATTCCTCCAAAACTGTTTAATTAAGGTAAAAATTCTGCACAATTCCTCTTTAAAAATAAAGCCTAGTAGATAATTAAGTAAATTACAGAAGAATTAAACATGACAGAGAGTTTTTTTTGACTCCCTGATGAAGGCTTGATGTTGAAACGCATTGGAGCTATTTTAAATGTCATTGTGACAATGCCAGATAAATAAAGGCAGTTTAATGATTTAAAGAGAGTGCCTTGGACTTTTCTCTGTTTTAACACCTCCTGTATCCCTCTCCAAATAAAAGAGCGCCTCTAATTAAGAAAGGAAGAGCTCCTTGTTCAGGGTATATACAGGAATCTTGAAGTTAATTTTAAAACCTTTTTAAGACTTTTTCAAGACCTTCTCAATATTTTTCAATACCTCACCGCCACTTCAAGCTGTAACCATTTACATCAGTGGCACTTTTAACTTAACAGTTTTAGTTTGTGATAAAGACTCTAGACCACTATGATACAACATAATTCAAAATAGGCTGGGATAATAAATCAAAGGCAAAGTTTATCAAAAAACAAAACAAAAAAACATTGCTCCACTCTCAAAAAATAAAAACAACAATCTTCTTTTCTTTTTTATGTATCGTTTCATCTTTGGTTTTTAATAAAATAAATAAATTCACACACTTTTTTTAGGACTCAAACTCTTGGACAGCTAATTCAGAAAAAATACCTTGAAAATTTAAGACTTTATAAAGTCCCGAAAAGACTTTTTAATACTTTTTAAGGGTCTTAATTTTCCCAAAATTGATTTATCACCTTTTAATACTTTTCAAGACCCCGCGGATACCCTGTTGTTTGAACATTTTTTATGACAGACTGTAGTTTCAATGTGATTACCTGACGTTCTGCTCTGCACCTTGATGGCCCCCTGGCTGCTGATGATGGGCGTGTTCTCGGTGGTGGTGGTGTCGACGTCTTTGTCCATGTCCGTCCCTCCGGAGTTTCCGCCCATGACGCCGTGAACTCCGGCACGATAAAGGTCGTTGATCATGTTCTTCTCCTTCTGCCACTCCCTGTTGGCCTGAATCTCGTCCTGCTCGGGGATCAGCATCTCGGCCTCGTTGGTGTCGTCCATGTGCACGTTGCCGCCCTGCACCTCGTTGTCGGCGCGCTCGCTGCTGCCGCAGGACTCGCAGGACTGGAAGTCGTTGTCCGACTGGCTGTGGTTGTCCTCCTCGGGGCCGTCCTCCACCGTGACGCCGCTGGACTGGTCGTAAGGCTCGGGCATCGGCTCCTTCAGCTCCTCGTGAAGCTGATCCATCAAGCAGCGCAAGAACTCCTGGGAGTCCTGGAGATCGCAAGAAACAAACAAACAAAAGATTCACTTTCTCATCTCGTCCATCTCTGCCCCCTCCCTCTGGAACTCACTCCCCAAACCCATCCGTTTTTCTTTTTATTGAAGGGTTTGCAGATGGGGAATATACATCTAGTTTCAAAGGGAAAAAAATGACAAAAAAGGTTGAATATCTTATTCAACTCAGAATTCATTAAAAAGACTTTCACCGCCTCCACAATTCATCATCCCAAAAACATTCTCAATCTCATACCCCCCCACCAAAAAAAATGGATCTGCACACATCTCCCAACATTCAAGACTCAAAACTCACCTCTTTAAATGAGCTTTTAATGTATAAGTTTGTGCATTTCATTATTGCTTATTGCTGTTTTTGAATTATATTTTATTCTGACTTTGCTCTATTTTATGATTTGTAAAGTGTAAAGTCTCTTTGAGCATCTGGAAAAGCGCTTGCAAATAAAATGTTAATGTATTATTATTATCCAAATGTTAGTTGAGGCTGCACATTAGTTCCAACCGATTGAAAAATTATAGTTTTGTGCCGTTATTTTTGTTTAATTAGTCAAAAATAGCTAATTTCCTCTCCTTGAATAGAACATTAAAACATAATACATCACTAATTCTTCCTAAATATAATCGAGTCTGACAGACGCAGCACAGCTTTCTTCTCACAGCTCATTTTTTTCCCCAAAAAAATAACAAACAACCACCACTTCACCTCATTTATCCTAATTCTGCATAACAAAACCTGAGAGCAAACGCTCATGAATGTGTAATCAAACTTAATGAACCTCAGACATCCAATCTCCCTCTCAGGCCAGATGAACTCTCCTCTCCCAGGACCTGGAATGTTAACTTCATTCACAGCGATGCTAATTTCAAGGCTGCGCAGCCCAGCGTGGCGTGACAAATGAATATTCCTCAGTTAACTCCTCTGAATAAACACTGGCAAGCTGAGAGGAAACAGGCCCTTTTATCGTCTCACCATTCAGGCACATAAATCCCTTATTTACAGACACTGGACAAAGACAAGACGTGCTTCAGTAATACATCCTCCAAAATCCTTTATGTTTATGATGCGTGGATCTTTTCATCCACGCACCTCCTGGAATCAAATTGAGCAACTTGTTTTTAGGTTTAATGTGAGTATTTGTGTGTGAATGAAAAAGTCTGTAGCTTTAGATTTAATAGTTGCAAGGAGAAAAAGGAGGAGGAGGATTCAGTTTATCTGGCTGAGTGATTTGAGTTGGAGCTAAAGTAATTTCTGTAAAAGGATGAACACCGAAGGTTATGGAGTGGAAGAGGAGAAAAAGAGAAACGTAATAATATCTGGGACAACTTTATAGTCTGGCCATCAGACCCATAATAACCTCGCCTCAACACAAAGTCAAACTGAAAGAACTTCTCAGTAAAAAAACAAAAAAAAGAAAAGAAAGAGGATAAAGTTTGTTGACCTGCACCTGTTTGTGTTTCATGCTACACCGACTGCATCACAGTGTAATGACTGCAAACAAAAAACCAAAGCATTACCCACACATATCTGAGCTCACTGAGACACCCAGACATCATTACGGATATGAGAACATCCCACAAACTGTACAAAGTTAAATCGACACAAAACTCATTACGCTTTTTTTTTTTTTTTTAAACTAATTTGCAAAAAGGCAGAGGCAGAAGTAAATAAACCCACCTGCTCACATCATAACAAACAATTACTTTTTAGTAAAAGTAAGAAACAAAAGTTGCAAAAAGTTGCAGTTAATGTTTCATCCAGTTCTTATATAATGAATATGCAAACGTGTTACACCTAGTGATGTCACGCTTATAATTTTTTGTCAGAGAAATAATCACGGTATTACGATTATCAGGATTATTATGCATTAATTACTTTAACAACACTATGCATGTGTAAAATCAAACATAGTCAAAATATAATTACATTACTAATTATATACACTAAATATTTTAAGTATCTATTAATATAGGACCAATTATGAATCCCCCAGGGGAAATGTTTGAAATATTAAAGTCATTTATTATCATCTATAGCAAATGTTAAAGTTTATTTTAATCAGGTTTTTTTTTTTAATTATTATTATTACAAATGACACACTAATTTAAATTCCTACCAATTCAGTGTTACAGTATGTTAGGTAAATGAACCAGAATCTGTGCATTTACCTTATTGCAGATATGGTTCTGACATGATCTTTTTTGGAAAGTGACGGTATTTAGGAATCTTTATGATAAATTAATTGCGGCGTTTAATACTGCGATTAATTGTGAAAACAAGTAATCGTGACATCCCTAGTTACACCATCTAAACGGTGACTCACCTGCTGAGAGTATCCTCTGAACATGGGGTTAATGGCTTTGATCCCCTGGAACAAGTTGGTTGGGACGACATAGGAGGGTCTGCAAGGTGAGAAAACACAACACATTCAACCAAGCAGTGACGTACACAACAACTAATAAGGAAGTTTAACATGATATGGTCCTGGATTACTCCCAAAAAACCACTTAGTTATGTCTGGTCGCTAAAGCCCTGAAGTGAGCTGTGGCTTGTGGGGTAAAATGTTGGGGTGTTGTGAAGAGACACCGACCTGTTCTTGTGCCACAGGTCTGAGACTAGTTTCTGGTAGCTTTTGCAGAGTGCGGGCTTCTTGTCCGTCCTCACCATGCCACCACATTCAAGGAAGAACTGTGTCAAAGGCGGGCTGCAGGTGGACAGAGACAGAACGACATCACATGTGGAGACTAAACAAGCTTTTTTCATTTGATTCTTATCATCAATCTGAACTGAATCGAACAGAAGTAGATGTAATTTGGGGAAGCGTGTGCTACTGTATATCCATTTTCAATTCCTTCAAATCTGCTGATTGTATTAGTAGAAGTTCTCATGAAGCAGAAGAACATTACAGAGGAAACTGAGAGTGCAGTATTTCTACATAATGCTGTCTTCCGCCTGTATTTCTGATTTATTCTACTTCATTAAATTCCTATTTCACTTGTTGAGTGATATCACAAACTCCCAGGGGTACTAGCTCATGCAGGACAACTCCACCCACAGCTGAGGGCTGAAGGACATTGGAAGCAGCTGAAAGAGAGAAAAAACAGCTGAGGAGTTTTTTTTATATATATATATATTTGATGGATACACAGTGCTCGGGAATTCTTCGAGGAAGAGTAGAGACTACAGGATGAACAAGGCACAGAGTGTGTTCCCTTCCCTTGGCAAGAGAAAAGTCCTTCAAACTGAATAATGACCCCGACAGGAGCTGAAATAAGCAGCGTTCACACAAACAGACATCAAAAGGAAAGTTTCAGAAACGCTCCCTCCTTCTGCAGCTGCATGACTCAGTTCCTCCTATTTCTGGAATGTGATTTAGATTGCAAATTTTGACCCACATCTTTTTTCCTTTTTTCCATTTGGACTTGCATCCAGCCTAGGCATCGGTTTAATTTTAAAAAATTTACCAGCCCCTGGGTAGAAGAAGTAAAAGCTTTAAAAAAAAAAAAAAAAGTAAAGAAAAGCACAGCCTGGGGCTCGGCTGCGGAGCTCTAATTTAAGTGACCGCACCAGCGATGCAATCATAAAGAATGAATCAGGACGATTGGCATCTCAATAAACAATATTTTAAAAAATGAGGCAGACTGGGAGAGAAAACAGTGAAAGGGAGACACATAAAAAAAAAGACAGGGTGGTAAAGGGGGAAGAAAAGAGGAGAAAGGGCAGAGCAGATGGGGAATGAGTTGGCGCTCATTTGTAACTGAAGACCCTACTGGGATCTACAAAAGGCCATTTCTGCCATCTCAAATGGTGCACTGCAGCAGTTTTCACTCAGCCGTCCCACCCCCACAACCCCCACCCCCACCCCTAAAATGAGCCTGGGCATGGCCGTTCCTCACAGTCAACTAGAAGCAGCCAGGCAGGGAGCACAACTGTACAGTAAGCAGCTGCTGAGAAGAAGCGCGTTCAAAGAAGTACTGTATGAGCCGGGGAAAACTGCAGCCCCTGAATGCAGCGTGTGGGGAGGGGCAATGGAGGTGTAGGAGGGCAGGTAAACGGAGGGCAAGGTCTCACCAGTTGGACAGGGCCTGGAGGGCGGCGTTCATGTAGCAGGTGTTGCCGATGTTCTTCAGCCCCGTCAGGCCTGGGGAGGGAGCAGAGCAGAGCAGGAGGATTAAACCGAGTCACACACATCCAGACACATGTTCAGTTTGACGACAGCAGCAGCGGCAGCGAAGTCGCCACGTTGTTATAAGACGACGACCCGCTCCATTTCTGAATGAATATTTGATAAACGGGAGCAGAAGAACCGACGTCTCTCCACCTGGTGTGTTTTAAATCGGCCGCTACTGGCCGGTGATGGACTCAGATGTCATTCTGTGTGTAAAGCAGCGATGACTTATTCATCAACTTCTACTATACAGGGGCTGTCAAAGTCTGACTCTGTAGGACCCCCCCACTCCCCACCCCTCCCCTTCCCTCCCCTCACCTCAACTCAACTCAACCCATTAGACGAACACAAGACAGCACCCACCCACCCAGCATACAACACAGTTAATATTAAAGGATTTCTCACTCCTACTGTTCAATATTCATTTATAAAACGGAAAGGTGAAATCCGGCGATCTGATTGGTTGTTAACCGTGGTATATGCTCAATGTACCACGGTTAACAACCGGATTTCACTATTCTAAAGCCTTATCACAACGTAAGCTATCACTCCGCGTCAGGCACGTATGACTGGTATGAATGGAAGTTGTTGTCATGTATCCATGACAACGGACTGTTGCAGTCCGTAGCCAAAGACAGTTGATGTTTTTACGATGTTAAAAAACGGACTAAAGTAGTTGAATTCACATGTTTAAGGTGAACTTTCACCTCCGGGGAGGGTTAACAATGGTAGAGGGGATTGAGCAGTGACTTTCAACTGGAAAAAAGCGGAGAGGTGGGACTATTTTTTTCACAGTGAGGCTATTTTATTGAATAATATGTATTTCTGGTTGAATAAAAACTACATGAAATTGATTGCGTATCCCTCTTTCATATTGTCATTATTGGTAACCGTTTTATAAAAGCAATACATCACTCCAGTCCGTGGTATATGCTCATTATACCACGGCTAAGGGGGAACAACGCCCCTTAGCCGTGGTATAATGAGCATAGACCACGGACTGGAGTGATATATTGCTTGAATAAGTGTAGTGTTTCCATAGCTGTTGGCTAACTTCATCACAGTTTTTCACCTTTATTTGTTTCATTTCATTTATAAATTTATTTTTATTGATTGATTTTTTTTATCTGTCGTCAGGAAGACAGGCCAGGTCCCTGAAAAGCAGGACTAACAGACTGAAAAACAGCTTCTATCCATGCGCTGTTAAAGGGATAGTTCACCCAAAATTCAAATTTCACTAATTATCTACTCACCCTCATGTCGACTAAGGGCTGGGAGAAATTTGCGAGATTTGGACGGACCAGGAAGAGGAGCTTCCGCTACAAACAAGCTTGAAATATAGACTTATTTAATTTTTTTCCGAACAATTTCTCATGTTGGGGCTTCAATACAAGGCGGACATTACAGACGAGCTGTGTGGAGGTATTTGGATGTTTTTTTGGTGTGTCTTTTTGGACAAAGAAAAGTGGTGTCCGTTCGCAACCGTCATATGGACATGCAGTGCTGCACGGAGCGCCGCTGTAACTCAGAGAAGACACGGAGGACTCTGAAACTTCTCCCAGCTCTTAGTCGACATGACGGTGAGTAGATAATGAGTGAAATTTGAATTTTGGGTGAACTATCCCTTTAAAACCCTGAACTCCTCACTGTAATGCTGCTGTTTTTATTTTTGTGGTCCTATGCCATCCCACCACTGAGGGGGCCTTATCTGAGATCCAGTGTTGAAGAATGTATTTCCTGGTTATTTATTGTTATTTAAAGGATCATAGGGCAGGATTAATGAGAACGGCCAGTGACGCGACGGCCGCTGCGCGTAACTACAGCAACCAGCGAAGCCACCGGCACGGGAGCGCGCACAGACTCTTCGCTGTTTACTTTACTCTTTACAGTCTTTCCTATCTGGGGAGGGGGGTATTTTACTGTAGGTTCTCTCTCTCTCTCTCTCTCTCTCTCACACACACACACACACACACACACACACACACAGACAGACAGACAGACAGACAGACAGACAGACAGACAGACACACACACACACACACACACACACACACACACACACACAGACCTGCCTCTTCACTGTGCTGCAGCAGGAGGCTGCTTGTCTGTTCCTTATCTGAGCTCCTCTGCATGGATCTGTATGGGCTCCTACTCCTACAGGCCGGTACTGAGAATTAACGCGCCGGGTCCGGGTGTCGGACCACATCTGTCAGGGTCCGCGGTCCCATGAAAACCAATCAACACCGGACATATTCATGATTTCATTAAAAAAAAAAAAAAAACGGACGCGTCGCGGACACGCCGGCCAGGACGTGAAAAGTGGACGTGTCCGGGCAAAAGAGGACGTTTGTCCACCTGCCTGATAACGTTGTTAAAGTTATAACGTCGGCTTTTAACCGCTAGCTGCGGCTAACGGCTAATAATAAGACAGTAGTGATGAGGGAGAGGGTGTGTAAGTTAGTGACCTGCTGCTGCTGTGTGCGTGTGTGAAGGGAGGGGGAGAGAGAGTGGCGGTGGGGGGGGGGGGGGGGTTAACAGGGCTTTCAGTTGTGCTGGGTCGTTTGCTGGCAGTAACAGTAGGCCTAATTTGGATCCACCCTGGTTCAGAGCGATTGATATAACAGGGAGTGTTGCCACTCTGTTACTGTATCAACGGCTCTGCCGCGGTTGCCCTCTTCATGTCTCCGTTCCATTGATCCATTCGAAGGCAGTCGTGGACGCGCTGACGTCAGGTCCGCCGGCCAGCGCGCGAAATTCACCCCCTGAATTGCAGCGCATTTTGCAGCACAGACCCCGTTCAGGGCAATGGAGAGAGAGATACGCGGATGGGCTCGTTCTTTTTGGTTTTGAACGCTTCCTCACCCATTATTATTTAAAAAACGTAAAACGCATGGGTATTTTCCGGTATTTTCTCACAAATCCTGCCCTATGATCCTTTAAATTCCCAACCTCATCTCATTTTGATCTCTTTATGCCCCGTTAAGCGGTTGCTGCAATTTCGTCATGCACCTTTGTATGATGACAATAAAGGTATTCTGATTCTGATTCTGACTTTTCAGCACATGTAGTGCTAATAAAAGCTAATTAGCAATTCGCAGGTGCACTGACAGTTATCAATAGATTCCTCCGGTACTCAAAAGCATCTTTTGTGTTTTGATTTCTAGGCATCTTTATGAGGTTTATTTGAGACATCAGGAGTGAACATCACACTGAGTATAAATATGTGTGTATAGTGTAGGGATGTCACGATTATAGATTTTCTTGGTATGATTATTGTCAGAGAAATAATCACGGTATTACAATTATCACGATTATTATGCATCAATAAATTTCACAACACTATGAATGTGTAAAATCAAATATAGTCAAAATATAATTACATTACTAATCTCTTAATATAGGACCAGTTATTAATCCACTGGGAGAAGTGTTTGAAATATTTACAGTAAGTCATTAATTGTCATCTATATCAAATGTTGAAGTTTATTTTAATCATTTTTTTCACAATACAAATGACACGCTAACATTTAAATTCCTACTAATTCAGTGTTACTTTTAGATAAATGGACCAGTATCTGTGCATTTTCCTTTACTTTGGTGCACATCTGCAGATATGGTTCCAACATCATGTTTTTGGGAAAGAAACGGTATTAGGAATCTTTACGATCAATTAATTGTGGCGTTTAATACCACGATTAATTGTGAAAACAAGTAATCGTGACATCCCTAGTATAGTGTCTATGTTATGAGTTATGACTCTGCACAAAGCAGCAGTCAGACTGAAACATCTTAAAGCCTCTGTGAGTTGTGTGTCACAGCTGCTGCTGATGGTAACTGAGTCAAATCAGGTAAACTACAGCGACTACATCCCCACTGCAACGTGTCGCACCTGTCGCCCTCACCTCGTACAGCATCTCTCTCTCTCTCTCTCTCTCTCTCACGCAGGTGCGCTTCACAGTGTGAAAACCTCACGATGCCCGGCCTGTCCTGCAGACGCTACTCTCACAAAGCCTAATTACTCCACCCCCTGATCACATGATCTGTGTTTGTGACAGAAATAACCAAAGCGGCGGCTTGTGCCAAAGCGTGAGCTCTGCCGTAGGAGGTTTAACATAACATATGTCGTTTTGTAGAGTGACTGTGTGCGTGTGTGAGAGAGAGGTTGTGCGTCACTGAGTTTCAACTGAGTGAGAACAGTATTTGCATCGGTGGCTCCAGTGGGACCGAAGCAGTCGGCACCGAGGAGCAGGGAGTCGTCTGTGCTTACAGGTCACGTGTGGGTTTTCTACTGCCCATGTTTTAGTGGTGTGTCTGGCAGCATCGGCCTCAGTCAGCTGTTATCAGCAGCTCAGTGTGACGACAACTCTATTTCAGAAAGAGCTGCTTGTCTCTCCGGTGATGTTTCCAGATGTTGGCAAGGTCTTAGTGAAGTTTTCAAGCGTAACTTTTTAGCAGGAGACTTGACACATCAGCTAATGCTCCTACTTTGAAGTCTGCTCGGTGAGTCAGGCCTTTTAAAAACGCTGGTGTTGTTGTTGCACCCGTTTACCGCTCAGCTTCATTTCAGTCACAGACTTCTCTTTGAACTGAACCAACCGCTGATTAAAAAAAAACACACACACACCTGAATTAAGAAGCAATAAAATGTTTTTTGTTTTTTTTTGTCACTTCAAAAGTAAATGCTTTTCATTATCTAAATGATAATACAGGAAGAGAAATAAGCCTTTTTGTACATTTGACAATTTAGTAGTTTATATGACTGCTTCATTTTCAATATTTTTTAAACCTTAAGAAATTCCTTGACCTTGTAGCTGGTGTTTAGGTTTAGGAGGAAAACCTATTGCATCTCTCTCATTTGGCTGCAATGGGCTCTATGCACAGCTCCAGCACTTCCTGAATTTAAGGCAGGTCCTTCATTTCCTGTCTGGGACACACTGATCAATCCAGGTGTGTCTGAGTAGTCACAATGGTCAGACACACCTGGAATAATCAGTTTGTCCAATAAAGGAAATGAAGGACCTGCCTTAAATTCAGGAAGTGCTGGAGCTGTGCATAGAGCCCATTACCAATGGTAAAGGTTTATTTTTATAATATATAATATACAATATATTCACTGAGCTGTCTAACTCTCTAAAAATCATCCAATAATGTGTGAGATTCATGTTGTTGTGGTGAGATGAACACTGACCTCTGGCTCTCACATCGTCCTCTTCCTCTGTCTCCATGTCCAGGTCTTCGCAGCCTCCATTAGGGGGCACTCTCAGAGAGGTTGGGCTCCCAGGGGCCCTGCTGCTGCTGCTGCTGCTGCTGCTGCCGACGCCGACTCCGCCACCGCCGCTGCTGCTGCTGCTTTCCTGGAGCAACAGCAAAGCACAAACCAACCTCGTCATCGAAAAAGAAAAAGAAATCTTATCTAGTAAATGAGTAACAACACAATCTGACTTGCAGTTCAAACTGTAGCTGAGGGCAGAGCGGTGGGATCTATCAATCAGTGCGCGTGGTTATGTAACTAAGCGATAGTGTTGTAAGGCGCCGTGTAAATCTGTCAGTTCAAACAGCACAGACTGGCAGACAGAAAATGTTCATGATGTATTTCACATCTCCAACTCACAACTCCATCACTTTTTTTTTCTCTTTTTTTCTTATTTGCTGTATCATCGAACCTGCTTTATGACTCAGCAGATCTGCAGCTGTAAAAGCCGTAAAAGTTAGGGAGTAAAGTGTTGTGCAATAATAAAACATGATGACTAAGAGACGGCGGCCTGGTTCCTTCCTACCTGACCGGCGCTCTGCGAGGACGGGAGGGGCTTGTTGCTGCTGTTGCTGATGCTGTTGATGCTGCCGCTGCTGCTGATGCTGTTGGTGGCGGCGGCGTGGGGCGAGTGGGGCGAGTGGGGCGAGTGGGGGCCCAGTTTACGCTCCAGGAAAACCTCCTTCCCGCAGGCGTAGCACCACACTCGGAGCGTGGTCAGGTTCACCGTCAGGTTGTGCCGTGTCTCCTGCACACAAAGACGATTCGGGGTGAGACACAGTTTGTGAACAGAAACATCAGAAGTGAAACAAGAAGTGTTTTTATTTTACATATATATATATACACAAGATGCTTTGTAATCTTCAACCCAATCTACCAATCAGCATCTCGTTAGCAAATGTACATGTTGGTTTGGCTGTTACATAATAAATCTAGGCGTGCCCTGTCCGCTGCTCGCTGCTCGCTGCTCGCTGGGCGTCTGACTTTGAGTCTGTGGTGCTCAAACTACACTTATATGGCAAAATCTGCCTCTCAAGCATAAACACGTTTTCAGCCCAAATACCATCTCATGTCACACGGTGTCAGTGTTATTGATGTTACTAGAAGAGGGGAAATATATTCAGAAAACTGTACAAAATATGAATATTGTGCAAAGAGTTGCAAAGGATTAAAAGAAAGAAAAGAAAAACATACAACACTTCCACATCCGCTATCAAAGCAGTTTCATTTTATGTCATTGTTTCTTTATAGCTATTGCAGTAAATCATATAAACAAGGTGTTAAGGCTGCAATTCCCCAAGGCTATTATCAATAATCTGCAGATTGGTGTCTATAAAATGATCAGACAATGTTTTAAAAAAATTTCATATAAAGTTCCTCATTGTTTGTGTTATTTGAACAAAAGTCCAAACTAGAAGATACACAGTTTAAAATCTGCAACTCTAAAAACGAAAAACGAAACACACCCCAAACTCAAAATCTATAAACCAGTGGCGCAGCTATCTTGATGTTATATTGATTTTTTTTTTTTATTGATACTTGAGGAGCTTAAATACAAAAACCAGCACTTACTCTCCTCCCGTTTTTTTTTTATTTTTATGAGAGCATTCATGAGTAAACAAATTAAAGCTGCACTTCAGTGTTCAACCCTGCATTTGCAGATTTTGGCTGCATCACAATGAGTTCATCCACATGATTCAGGTTTGAGTCTCAGGTTACAGGTGGAGGCGAGGCGGACGGCGAGGCGGACGGCGCTGCAGCAGCGGGGCGGGACCTGCGCTGCTGAGGAAACATGGCCGAGTTCTGCTGACCCACTGCTGCTCTGACGAAACGCCGGCAGACTGGCGGGTCGACAGGAGGCCGAACGTGAGCAGCTGCCGACCGGCCGACTCTGCATTATTCATCAGGGCTGCATGAGCCTGCTGCACACACACAGTGGGGCAGAGTGGGGCAGAGTGGGGCAGAGCAGGGGGCGGCAGAGCAGGGAGCACGCCAGACTGAGCACCACCATCAAACTACCCCGTTTAAATCATTCATGAAGGGAGGGAGGGAGGGATAGCAGGTAGGGCATTAATAACAAGCTGGATTTATGGAGTCTGGAAGATGTTTTTCCAACCCATAGTTATTACAAGCTCTTACAGCGAGACTTTATGCCGTTTCATCTGGTTGGATGAAAAGCTCATAACTTAGAGAGTCACACTGATGCAAAGCAAATCCATTATCCTGCCAAGCTCTGTGAAGTTGAGCACCGACAACACTCGACTCAACACAGGACCACCCTCTGCATAGTGCATACAGCTGGAGTTTTTTTCTGCAAGTTAGACTTTTGCACTTAAAGGGATAGTAGCATTTTTTTAAAGTGGGGTTGTATGATCTACAAATAGCCCCCAAGTACTTTAATTGCAGTAGAAGACTCTCTACACTCCTCCCGTTAGCAACGCCAGCCCATAATAGCCCTGCCCAGAGATTTACAACATACATTGTTGTGAACAGACTCAAAGAAACGGCCTATTTTCGTGGCCTAAAAGAGGTTTTACCTGAAAAAAAAATACACAGTTCTATTGTTCGCTATAATATAATTTTTTCCAGCCCCTCAAAGTGCAGGAAAAACACAGTTTTTATTTGGACCTAACCAACTGCTGATCTGCGGGCGCTAACCCTGGGCGGAGGGATACGTGAGTTGGTTAGCTCCAAATAAAAACTGTGTTTTTCCTGCACTTTGAAGGGCTGGAAAAAATTATATTATAGCGAACAATGGAACTGTGTATTTTTTTTTCACGTACAACCTCTTTTAGGCCGCAAAATTAGGCCGTTTCTTTGGGTCCATTCACAACAATGTATGTTGTAAATCTCTGGGCAGGGCTATTATGGGCTGGCGTTGCTAACGGGAGGAGTGTAGAGAGTCTGCTACTGCAATTAAAGTACTTGGGGGCTATTTGTAGATCATACAACCCCACTTTTAAAAAAATGCTACTATCCCTTTAACACACTGATCTTGTCAATGTCACTTCTCTCAGCCAAAACCAAGATGGCGGGCGGGGCTTACAATATCAACACTGTCAACAAATGCTGGAGGAAAAAACTGACCCTGATGGTTGTCACTGACAACAACACAGTTATTTGCAGTATATAACACTGGAAGGATGGGAAGTGCTAAAGACAATTTCAGTAACCTAGCAACAACAAGCACTCGAGAGAAGCACTTTGAAAACAAGGTCACGGGTGCTTCCTGTGTAAAAGAAAACAACAAAAAAAACAGATGCTTGTGAACCACAGTCCAAAAGTACTAGAGAAAAAGGAAATACCCGATCGTAGCAGCAACTCATATTATGGTCACAGTATTTTGACCAGAGTATGAAACAGTTGTAACATTTATGTGTTATAAAGAAGCATGAATAAGGCACTGGTTTGGTTTGCAAAATAAATAAGGCCAGGAAAAACCAGCAGCCAGAATCAGTCTCCATCAGATACTGTCAGATTTGCAGTATTTGTGCAAGCACGTATAAAATTGCAGAACTGATCCCCAAATTTGGTGTTTTAAGAGGAAAACAAGAAGCCTGAGAGGAACTGGAACTGGAACTAGTCTTAATATCCTTTCTCTGATGGATTTCCAAAGTTTACCCTTCATTAAATTTGCCTCAGAAGTCATTTTTGGTGCATAATGATATTTGAAGTACAATCTATGTGCAAACATTAATTATGTGTCCTACTCCATTACCATGAGTACACACAAAAGTGGAGCTTCAACTTTTGAAAATCAGCTGACCCAGCTGGAGTGCTGCACAATTCATTCATATTTACTCATAATATTGATGTTCCCAGTGTGTGTGTGTGTGTGTGTGTGTGATGAGCAGTGGTCCTCATTCACATATATTACTGCATCTGTGCAGCAGTTTTTCTTTCTTTTTTTTTTCACATTTTCCCTCCCCTTGGGGCCTTCGGAGCGCTAATTAAGCATGGCCTTCATTCTTACAGGATTTAAAGATGGCTGCCGCTGGAAAACACAAAAAGAAGGCAGCCAACAAGCTACACAGACTGATGTCCCAGATAGAAAGCAACAGATATCACATTCCCTGCTGATATCACTTTAAATCAGTCTGCGATTATTACCTTTCTTCACCAGCGCACACTGTATCCGATATCTGTGTTTTATCTGGGTGGAGATTTCCACTTGTGAAACGGTTTGCACTTTCTCAACAATGGATTGAGCAGCAATACGATACCAATAAGCAGCAGAGCGAATAATAGCATGTTCGCTTTTATGTTCCTCCTCTCCTTCTAACCCTAGTTGGCCCTTTGCGTGCTGGAGGAAAAGCCTGAGTCAACGCCGTGAACAACTGGAGGCTGAGTGAAGCCTAGAGCAGCCAGGAGGGGCAGATACTGTAACCATGCAACTGACAGTACCAGTGAATCTCCCCCACTTCCCAGAGGAATGGCAATTAATAATGGATGATCCACTGCTGAAACCGCACCGAATGTGGAGATGTAGGCAGGCAGACTGAGCTGGCTCGATGGTTTTTAACAATGCATGTGCTTCAAAAAGCTAAAAAGGCGCACGTGCGGCGCAGCCTTGTTCGATCGTGGTGAAATAAAAAATGTTAAAAATAAGGCAAGTGCTTGAAAGGCATCATGGCTCCTGGGACCAGGGAGTGGTGTTCCTGTCCTGGACTGCCATCTGCCATCTCCTCCGCTTCTCCTCTCTCACACCTCCACCACTCATCTCTGTGGTAGATCTTTTCATCTCAGCATCACAGGCAACACTTCTAGACCTTTCAGTTTACTCATAGCTCGAGTTGGGCGTCTCGTTGCGGTTCGGTCCTTGTCCCAGTTTACAAGCAGCGGGGAAAATCGGATAATTGACGGTGTCCTCCTCCTCAACATGGGACCACTTTTCAATTGGCTTTTCTGTCACTAAATAACTGGAAAATAAATAACTTAGAGTCCTCAACTACAGTTGCCGACCGGATGCACCGGTCCAGGCTGAAAGTATATGACTCAGGTCATGTCGGACCTTAGACTTCTTTTTTTTCCTTCATTAAATAAAACACATATTCTTGCTGGTTGCACGTGAAATGCACTGAATTGGCGGTGACGCATCAGAACGGGCGCTTCTTTGTTCTTTTTCTTTTTCTTTTTGGCCGGCTTCTCTGCCACACTTTGTGCCGTCTCTACTGTTGTGAAGCATGCGCACATGCATTGTCTGGTTTCAGTCCAATTAAGGCGTTTACATGCAGAAGAAAATCAATTTCCAGTCGCATTATCTGGGTGTTTTAGTCAGATTTGGAGAACTCCGATATTAGTCGGACTAACGCGTTAACATGCACTTCAGTTGTCCAGTTACAGTCGGATTAAGGCAATCATTTGAGTCATGTAAACATACTGAATAACACCCCTGTCTCCTTCCTCTCTATGCGTCTATTATCATCTAACAGCTGAGAGGCCGTCGGTGCAGCCTCGAGGTGTCTTACCTGCGAGTGGACGGTGCTGTGGTCGGTGTGAGATTCTCCACATCCTACGTACGCACAGCCATTCTGGAGGGAAAACGCAGACACCAAATAATCACATACCTCTGGTGAGAAGTGTTAAGTGTTATGCGGTAGTATTTCAAACTGTCAAGGAGATGTTTCTTTTTTAGATTTTTATGGAGTTGCAGACAGCTCTGACTCACCTCCAAACACGCCCACAAATTTGGTCCTCCAACTTTGCAGTCTTGGCACTGGCCCTAGAAAAACATAAAGATACTCAGGTGAGAGTCACGTTCAAGTTAAGTTGAGGTATTATGGGATTATAAAGGGGGTGGTGAGTGAGTGAGTGAGTGAGTTATGAGCAGGGCAAACGGACAGGATCAGGAGGGTTAGGGTCACTCACATGGGATTTCTGAATGAGTTCCTCCTTGGTGATTTCCCCCACACAGTCAAGGTGGGGGCAGTCACAGCTGGACACCAGCGGCATCGCTCAGCCACAGGTCTGAGAGGGAAAAGGCCATGGGGGGGAGGGGGGAGAGGGGAGAGGGGAGGAGACAAAACGTTTTAACAGGTGATGAGATTTATTTTGTGTCAGGTGACTTCCTCTTTTAAAAGCTTATCAAACCCCCGCGTCTGACACTTGACACACAAGCAGGCGAAGGGACAGCGTACGTAGCAGTCAGGTAAAGCCTATAGTAACATGAGTCAGCGCCACGCAACACGACTGACAGATTCCTCTTATTATCATCAGCCGCTGTCACGCCAAGCAGCACATCACGCCACAGCTGTCAACAACTCACGGAACGAGCAATTGTATGAGTAACGAACGAACGACGAGGACATACAGGGTTTAAGTGTTGACTTGAATAGAAATATTTAGCTTCACAGTCCATTAGGCGTAGAACAGGTTGGAGCAAATCTTTTACTGTATATTATGTAGTGCAGTGGTTCTCAACGTGGGGTCCGGGGACCCCTAGGGGTCCTTGAGAGATTTGAAGGGGGTCCCCAATTTTTTCTTGAAACTTTACCACTTTTTTCTAGAAGTTTTTTTTTTTACTTTTTTGTTTTAGAAATTTTACCGCTCTTTTCTAGAAATTTTTACTTTTTTATTTTTATTTTGAACATTTTTTATGAGAAATTTTACCTCTTTTTTTCGAGAATTTTTACCACTTCTTCCTAGAAATGTTTAAATGTTTTTGGAGAAATTGGACCATTTTTTTGGACCATAATATTTCCAAAAATTCACACCATTTGCCCTAATTTAAATGTATAAAAAAGTAATGTTCTTCAGTCTCAGAACAAATATTTGTGTATTTCTGGTCTTTACTTCTAAATTTGGTCCAATGGGGGTCCAGGGTCTAATTTGTCTCAATTTAGGGGTCCTTGATATACAAAAGGTTGAGAACCACTGATGTAGTGCATGTCTTGATATGTTGATATTTAATTTAATTGTTTTTTGACTTCTTGCACTTTATGTGTTTTTTTTTACTTTTCTAAATGTTCTTTGCTGCTGCAGGAGAGAGACTGCTAAATTAAATTTTGTTGTATATGCTCATGCAATGACAATAAACATAAACTACACGAAATCTTCTGCAAACGACGCCAATGTGACGAAAAATCTGCTCGCTGACGAAGCTCAAAACTCGGCCAGTGCCTCTGTATCCGTCCGTCTTCATGGTCCTGATTTACAGCAAGTAGTAAAAGGAAGGCCTACATGGAAATGACCTCTCAAATGTGGGTCACACATATAAAATTATCACTGACAGCAGCAGCAGCAGCGTACAAAAAGAAGACACCTCTGTTTGTGTGGAGGAAAATATCTGCCTCTACATTCCTGCTACTGTTCTGGCTGTGTGTTATGAATGTAAACACCAAATCCTGGTATCAGAAACATGTACAAGCCTTTAACAAACATGCAAGCAATGGTTTCACAACAGAGCAGTGAAACTGAAACATGTAAACACTAGGTGCGTTTCCATTACCCCTGGAAATGCGTAAAACCTAAATATCCAATTAAAAGCTGGTAATAGAAACACGTCGCCTACATTTTGAAAAACCTCTCATATATCGCCAAAACATTTTTACGCTTTCATGAGGTGGTTTTTCAGACGTGACTGACGATATAAGACAGTGTACCACAAAAGTGTAATGGAAACACTTTTTTCGCATTTACACGTCACTCCAGGTCTGATCAGGTATGATCCCGTTGGTAGGCTAATGGTTTTCTGTGTCCCTTCGCTCTCCCTCTCTCTTCCGTCTGTTTTGAGTCGTCCCATAATAAAACTTTGGCATGTGAGGTCCAATCATTCAACTCTGTATGATAACTCAGGTGGTGTCACACAATAACATGTCTGTGTGAATAACCAAACAATAGTTCCTTCTTCTGTTACAGATGCAAGACTAGACTTAACGGCTCATTCGCAAAACACCTTTCAATGGAAACACCTGCAAATAGGAACAGTACTTTTTCGAGATTTTCTGCAATGGAGACGCAGCTACTGTGTTGATTTTGTTAGAAGAACAAGAAACTATGAAAACATATGACAATAAACACAACAAAACGAAAGTAAAACCAAGTCAAACCAGTGATGTTACAGAGCATAACATTTTATGGCCGCTCTCCTTCCCCATTACTGCTGTTCACAATGTTAAATCCAGCAGAGCAGCAAACGCTGCAGGGTCCAACACAAACTGTATTCATCCTCTTACAGTCGCTCAGTCAGGAGAGAAGGCGGGTGATGGAAATGTTGTGGTATTAAAAATACAAAACTGGGTTACTAATGCACTAATTAGCTTTGGTTGGTAGCCCATTTATACTTCGGAGGGAAAAAAAGTAGAGCAGCACTGTCCAGTTTCATCCACAACAGCCCATAAACACATTTTTGCAAGTCAGTTTTTATTCTCCTTCAATTACCTTTACCTTAGAAAATAAAATTACATTCCTGAACTTTGAACCCAGGTCTCTGCAGTGCTGTCCAAGAGTGATATGTCCACTTTCTACAGCGAGGCTCAATTAGTTAAGCTACATTACCAGGCTGTAAGTATTGATTATTATTCACAGGAAGAGATAAAGGATCTGATCACAAGGTAAATATTACCACTCAGCCAGCTTTGTGTGTCACACTGACAGTGTAGAATATCTCCCAAAATATCCCTTAATCATCATTTTAGAAAAAAACATCACCTCAGATCGCTTTACGTTCTGTAAGACTGATACTTTCTAATTCTGTACAGACGTAACGGACTCCTGTTCTGCTTCTATTTTTCAGTGTGTATGAAAAAGAAGAAGGGCAGCTCGGCAGCGAGTTGTATAAACTCTGTACATTCATTGGGATTACAAGAAACCACTGCTGCTTCCTATAATCAGATTTCTTGAGAGCGCAGGCCGGCGTCCTGTCTCCTCAACTAAACAAACAAGGCTCACACACTGTCTCCTCCGGCCCTGAGGAGGAGCTGGGGATTTGCTGGTACAGTAACAGAGGGGACATGGGGCTTGGTCGGGCTCTGTCTATTAAGTGAGCAGTATTTGAGGAACTGTTGCATCATAAAACAAACAGCTGTCTTAGCGTGAATGGGAAACATTTCTCTCTCAGGCTACAAATTACATAACACGGTTTGTACGAATGGTTTTAAGACACTTCCTCTCAGGGGAGCAGGTGCACCTGACAGAGACAAAGCACGCATTTACTCTACTACTGCATGACACAAATAATAGTACAAAGCATTGACCCACAAGTAGAGATGTATTGCAAGAGTCAGGAAGATAAACTCTTGATGTAAAGTGTGTAATAACACACATTTTGTCATTATGAGCAACCGCCTGTAGCTGCAAGGCCTCCTCAGACCTCAGTGTGTCTGTCACACACAAAAATAAATAAATAGATGATCTAATAATGTGTGCCCACTTTGCCCGTGGCAAGGATGCTAAGTGTGCCTCTTGTTGAAGGTTGCACGCTGACTTTTGAGGAGTGTTCGGGTGTCAGCGGCATGATGACAGCAGATCCCGGCTCGCAGCTCTCTAAGCTACAGCGCCGCACGTGATGCAGCACATTTAAACCACAACTACACGGTAAGAACCACTTTCACTGAGTGTCACAGCGGCAGCGTACACCGACTTTCTCTAAACCGCAGCTCTGGCCTGCCGACAAACATCTCTAGGACAGGACAGCCGAAACCTGACAATAGCAGATGCATGACAGTGGCAAACAGGACATCACACCACCACCTGATGTATTTATACTCACAGGGCCAGAGGTGACACTTGTTTGCAGTTATAACGCACTGATAGATGATCGATACATTCATATGCAAAGTTCCTGTTCTTAAATTATGCTGTGAATATTAGGGAATTTCAATAGTTGGTCAGACAACACACAGAGGTTAAAAATATCGCCCTGTGCTTTTATATTGTTATGGTGGGGATTTTTCTTCTGCTCCAGATATAGCTCCACAATGTAAAGAGGAAGAAGAAGCAGTTGCACATTCAGTATCCCAACAACAGGTCATAGGAAGACAGGAAGAGGGCCGAGCCTTGCAGTGTCAATATGCCCGTTTCCTCATCCAATCACTGCTATCTGTGAGCACATGCATAAACAAACTGATAAAAGACTCAAGGTCAACTACAACTCTATTTGTTTTATAGGCTCCTGTAATTGCCCTGAACTTTGGAGGTATCCGTTCAAAAGGTCAACAAACTCTGTGTGCCTGAGTTAACACTCCTCATCCATCCTAACAGGCAGTAGTACGCACCAGGATAATCAAATTAACCGGTGGTTTCACTCTCAAGCCTGAAGCGACTTACTATACGCAAAGCTATTGCTAGAAAAAGATAACTGTCCTCAGTTGTTTCATCATCGCAAACCATCCTCATCCTTACCCTGTCTGCACAACCGATACAATGCTGCAATAATAAAGCAGGGGGTTTTAAATCTAAACTAGAAAGAGCATTTTCCTGAAGAAAATGCGTGTGAATGTTGAAAGCTGAACGCCATTGCTGAAGCAATGCTGAATGAGCAGAAGAAATTGTTGAAACAATGCTGAGTTAGGTGAAGAAACTGCTGAAGCCAAGTTGAAAAAGGGTGACGCTAAAGCTGAAACATATAACTTGTAAACTGAGAGATTAATGCCTTTAAAAGGGCGTAAAGTAGAAGAAATGTTTAAAAGGTAGAAGAAAATTTAGAAATCCTGCATGTTTAAATGTAACAGAGAGTTGAAATGTGCAGCTTTAACCTGACAGTAAGGAAAACTGATAAATCAGCACTAACATAGCTGAAGAAATAGGTGTAAATCGATTGAAAATGTGTAAGAAAGAGGTTGATTTTGTATGAAATGGTTGGAAATTATTTGAATGGTTGAAGATTATAATAAAAAAAATATTAAAGTCTACTCAAATGAATAAATATATATTGCTTATAGCCTATGTATGCTGCAATAATAAAGCAGGGGATTTTGAATCTAAACAAAGAGGAGGTACAGTCAGGGTGGGGCGTTGACCCAAAGCAGGCAGTGCACATGAAGCCCACTTTGACAGCCAATTCCCATGTTATTATAGTTTAATTTAAAGCAACGAAGTAACAATAAAAAGGTCAATTTAAGTGACCTGTTAGCACAGGTTAGCAAACAGCTCATGATTAGCCATTATACTGAAACGAAATGTTACCTTGCAGATGATGTTTGTTTGTTTGTTTGACGCGTATAAAAGGTTAAAATATCGCTGTAAAATGCAAAAAATAATAACTTCCAACAGGTTTAACAGCTAAATAGCGACCACCTTAGTCTGTGGTGGACAAAAGACGGAGCATGTTACAGATGTGTGAGGCTCTCTGGCCTTGTCCACTGAGCTGTCAGTGTCAAAACCAGGCGAGGCTCTGACAGCAGCGTCACAGCTCCACTAGCATTAGCTTGTTAGCTCACAACCCGCGGTTATCTTGTTAATCTTTTTAGTCTCGAGCAACGAGCAACCTGCAACACTGGTAATAACAATAGCACACATACAAGCGTATCGTGCTTTTGGCTTATCTACATATAACAGATAACATTTGAGTCAGGTGTAGTTCGCTAATGATGATAACCATCTCGTCATATAGGCATGCTAGCTAACGTTAGCATGCTAATGTTCCTGTAGATATTACCCGATCACCCGTCGATGCCACAGTGAGTTAGCAGCAAATATAAATGTTATCATCGGCTCTTACCGGCGCGATGGTGAAGAAAAAACGCTTCCCCAGCGGATCCACTTGAACTCTGAGTGCGAGAGAGTAGGTTTTAGTCTGTTTTTAGAGACATAATTCAAAGAGCAATCCTTCACATGAACGATAACCCTCCTCCCTGCCGCTCAGCGTGGTTGCTAACGTTACAGCTGGCTCCGCCCACTTCCGGTTTAAAAAATAAAAATAAAAAAGTCATTTAAACGCCCCTATCCCGTCCGACTGTAAACATTACAGCAGATTTTTATTGTGAAAAGCTTTTATACTTTTAACAATTTATATATCTGTATAGAATTGAATGCTGGTGCGAACTATCTGGTTTATTTTGGTTTTTGTTTCTTACATAGCCTATACGTTGTCAGCGACAGAAAGGAAAGTCTTGTTAGGCTACGTGACAAGTCAGGCGTAATCAAAGGGGCAATATAAAACAGGACTAGTATAAAACAGCCTAAATTTGTCTTTCGACTATATGTATAATATAATATTCTTTAGATTAAAAAAAAAAAGTGTGTTTAAATACATAAAGTTCAATTTCCAGGTTAGAACATCTTAAAAATTACATGTATGCCCCTTTACAGTCTATGGCCCCACCCTCAGTGAAAAATCCAGACTGAACCCAAACAGAAATGTGATCCATTTGACAAGAGTGATGATTAAATGTATAATGAACCATCACATATATACATTGTCTAGATGTATGGCAAGTTACATAAAAAAATATAAAGAATATTTATTGAATATATCAGAGATTAATTTGACTTGACCTCTTAAATAATCAAAGTTTCAGAGAAATAAACAAAAAAAAACAGTATGGTCATGCCATAACAACTCACCCAGGACCTCGTGGATTTTGGCTTTTTAAAATTCACGAGACAGCTTGTGAATTCTACAGCTCCACTTCAAACACTTCTTTGGTTATCAATTTTGAAGTCTGGCCCTCAGGCTAAATTCAATTAACATCTTATTTTTCACTGGTTTGGGTTGAAATTTGTCCAGTACTTCCAAGAAACCATGTGGATAACTTGGAACACGTATGCATAGAGATCATTTGGTTATGCATTAAAAAAAAAAGTGATATACTTCTGTAATCATTACGGCTAACTACTTTGTTTCGATTCTTATAAATCACACAGACGATTGGGGATGTGTCTGATTGATCCTACATTTTTTTTTGCAGCAGCAGCAGCAGCAGGGCTACAAATCCCAAACATCCAGTCAGAGTTGTGATGAGGAGACTCCACCATAGTCTCAACATCATGGAGTCAGTCTGGGGCTTCATGAGGAGCCAGAAGACTCTGAGACAGAATAAATCCACATTACAATTGTAGTACATAGTCCACAATGTTTGGAGCAACCGACCTGCCAAGTACCTTGAAGACCTCAATGTAATTCTTGGTTTTTGGTGGGGTTTTTTCCTGTCCTTTTTTCATGCAAACAAACTGCTAAAAAAAAATGTCTGACAATAGGGAAGATCAATCAATCAATCAATCAATCTTTATTTATAGAGCACCTTTCATACATGGGAATGCAACACAAAGTGCTTTACACACAGAAAAATAGAAACAGAAAAACAAATTACAAGTAAAAACCCCTCCCTCCCACACCCCATACTGCACACACACACACACACACACACCTACACACACACACACACACACACACACACACACACACACACACACACACACACACACACACACACTCTCTCTCACTACTGACACTAGGGAGACATGGCATGACACTGAGGATTGAGGAAGCGCTATCTTTAGGGCCGTCCACACTGGGAGGAGTGGCAGGCCGTGCCACAGGGGGCACCAGCGCCCAGGCCCCCAGACCCCGACAGACCACAGCCAGCGGAGCCGAAGGGACCCAGGGACAGCGCCCCCAGCAGCAGCCCAGACACAGCTCCCAGCGTGGAGGACCCCCCTGAGGAAACACTGGAGTTAAAGCTAAAACTAAAAACATAAGATAGGATAAAAACATTGAAAAAATTAGTTAATAGAATAAACAGTTTAAAAAGATAAAAATATGTAAGATAATAAATAAAATAAGTAAAACAAGTAAAATTATTTAAGGTTAATAACATCTTTAAAAGCAAGATAGAAGCAGAAAAATAAGATAGAACCATAAGAAGAATTTTAAATCTAGTTAAAAGCCTGACTAAAAAGGTGTGTTTTTAACCTTCCCTTAAAAATATCAACTGTCTCTGCGGCCCTGAGGCTCTCCGGCAGGCTGTTCCACAGGTGGGGGCCATAATAGCTAAATGCCGCCTCACCATGGGTTTTGGTTCTGGGTTTTGGTATGGATAAAAGGCCGGTGCCGGAGGACCTCAGGGTCCGCGAGGGTTGATAGTCCTTTGAATGTCTTGTATGATATGAATGGATATCTGAGGAAAACTTAAAAAGTGAGAATGAGAATGAATGAGAATTTGCACAGACAAGCCTTTTTGGCTAACTCTGGCGCAGCAATGTTTATTGATGTGCACTATCCCTGCTAAATAAACCAATACATAATAATGATAATAATAATAATAATTTAGCATCTTTAAAAACACAAGTTTACAAAGTGCTTCACAAAACAAGAGACAAAAAGTCACAAATGCCATAATGAGTCATGCTGCTGACCTCTGTGACTTATATGATAACATAATCAAGGCTTTACACGCCTCTGCTGGGCCTCTCTGTGGGCATAAGAAGGCGTTTAACATCAAACCCGGGTGGAACGAGTATGTGGCTGAACATCATGCCACAGCAAGGGAAGCCTTTAAACTCTGGTCTAATGCAGGAAGGCCCAGACAGGGTGATGTGTTTGAGTATAAGAAACAAACTAATGCTAGATATAAATATGCTCTCCGCCATATTAAGACCAACGAGAACACTATCAGAGCTGACTTGCTTGCCAGGAAGCTACAAAATAATAACCATGTAGACTTTTGGAATGCAATTAAAGTGATGAATAATCATAAAACTTCTTTGCCATATGACATTGAAGGTGTCTGTGGCTCAGATAACATTGCAAAGTTATGGTGCAAGCATTATTCCAAGCTCTTTAACTGTGTTAAGAGTAACGTTGCTGCTGTTAATATTGTTGATTTGGACTCTCATGTCACAGTAAGACCTGGTGAGGTATCAGATGCCATTAAGATGCTTGATAACAACAAAGCAAGTGGTACAGATGGTATTGCTGCAGAACATCTCAAGCATGCCAGTTACAGGCTCTCCCCATTGTTAGCCCTGTGCTTCACTGGCCTCCTGGTGCATGGAGTTCTTCCTGATTCCATCCTGTCTGTCTTACTGGTCCCTGTTCTTAAGGAGAAGGCTGGAAGGCTAAACAGCATGGACAATTACAGGCCTATTGCCCTTGCCAGTATACTGTCTAAGGTGCTGGAAAGGATCATTTTAAATAGGATAGAAATGTATGTATTAACTACTGACAATCAATTTGGGTTCAAGAGAAAACATAGTACTGACCTATGCATTTTTGCATTAAAAGAGATAGTTGCTAAGTACCAAAGTCAAAACTCCTCTGTGTTTCTTTGTTTTATTGACGCCTCTAAGGCATTCGATAGGATTAATCATGCCAAACTATTTGTTAAATTGCTTGAGAGAAATGTTCCTAAATATATTGTTAGAGTTCTCATATACTGGTATGCTCAGCAATCATTTCAGGTCAAGTGGGATGATGCTGTCTCTGCTCCTTTTCATGTGAGTAATGGGGTCCGGCAAGGAGGCATTTTATCTCCTTTTCTTTTTAATGTTTATATTGATGATTTGTCAAAACAATTGAATGAATGTAAAACAGGCTGTATTGTGGGAAACCAAGTTGTCAACCATCTCATGTATGCTGATGACCTTGTTGTACTCTGTCCATATACTGCAGGATTACAACAAATGCTAAGAATATGTACACAATATGGCAGAGAATTTGACATTAACTATAATGTTAAAAAAAGTAAGGCCATGGTAGTGAGATCTAGGGAGGACAGGAAATCGTCCTTTCCTACTTTTTATCTCTCTGATGGTACCTTAGAAATGACGAAGGAACTAAAATATCTTGGCCATGTCTTTTCTGATGATCTCAGAGATGACAGTGACATCCGTCGTCAGTGCTGTAAAATATATGCACAGGCCAATATGCTGTTAAGAAAATTTTCTGTGTGTTCTGTTGATGTCAAATGTGCTCTGTTCAGGGCCTATGTCACCCCCCTGTATACAGCTCATCTCTGGTCTTCCTACAGAGTGAAAAGTATGCAGAGGCTAAAGGTGGCTTATAATGACGCCATGAGGTTGTTGCTACGTGTTCCTAGGTGGCACAGTGCCAGCCAGTTATTTGTATCTTCTAATGTACCAACTTGTCCGGCATTGTTGCGTAAGCTGATGTTCAATTTCATGTGTCGTTTGGACCTATCTGATAACTGTGTTATCAAGGCCTTAACCTGCCCCATGATGGGATATCGGCTCACATCCAGGCTTCGCAAGCACTGGCACAATAATTTGCACCGTTTCTTTTAAACTAACAATGACAAATTACTGTATTTTATATTAATTGTTTGGTTGTCTGTCTACTTGGTTTTGTCTTGCATGTTAAGTGTGTATGTGTATGAGAGTGGACCACTTTTTCGAGTCCATAATAAAGATTATTATTAATAAGAGATGGACCACCCAAGAAATACAGCAACAAGTTCAATGGGCTCTATGCACAGCTCCAGCACTTCCTGAATTTAAGGCAGGTCCTTCATTTCCTGTCTTACATTATTGGACAAACTGATTAATCCAGGTGTGTCTGACCATTGTGACAGACACACCTGGATTAATCATCACCACTCCTTCATTGCTCTATATAATACTGTACCTTGAGAGAGTGCCCTGGGTAAAATAAAATAACCTCCAGCAGCATGTCGAGTTGAATAATTATGTATGTTTGAACTAAAAGATAATTTTCTATACAAAATGTATGGCATTTTAGTTGTTATTATATTTCTAAGAAAAACCATCAACAAATATGACAATCTGTGCTTGACATCCAGCCAACCAAGACTGGCATCATGCATTTGACAAATATTCGACCTTATTCCACAAATAAGTGCAACACGTGCTGCTTTATTTTGTATAAGTTGCAGTTTTCTGATGTTGGCTAGTGAGGTATTGGACCAAACAACTGTACAATAATCCATATGTGACAAAACCAGTGCTTGAATGACTTGTTTAGTAATTTGTGTTGTTAGATATTTAGAGCATCTCCTAATCATTGAAAGAATGTTTCCAATTTTGGTTATTATCCTCTTAATATGCATGTCCCATGATAATGTACGATCTATGATGATTCCTAATAATTTTACCTCTTTCACATGTTTAATTAATTTATTATTGATCATCACATTAAGCTCTGGGTTTGAACGCAGTGAATAGTTTACAGCAACACGGGCAATAGGAGAACCCAACAACAAATTGAGACCAGGATGACTCAAATTAAAATGCAGGATGCATTTGATTAGATATAAATAAATAAAAAAGGTGGTATACATGATTTTAAAAAATAGATAAGATGGGAAACAATAAGATAAGGAAAGATGGGATAAAAGAGTTAAAACAGAAGAAGGTGTAAAGTAAAACAAAGAGCATCTGAGTAAACCTGTGAGATAAAATAGATGATGAAAGAAGAGGATGGCATCAAATCAAATCAAATCAAATAAACTTTTATTTGTCCCTGGAGGGAAATTTGTCATGGGCATAATATTACAGCTGCTTTGTACTTGCAAAAAAAAAAAACATACATACACCATAGGCTACATACATTACAGTCGTAACACTGGCCCACATATCAAAGAGAGAAAAGAAAAGAGAGAAAAAGAAAAAGTGCAGGGAGTGCAATAAATAGTTTAAAATACTCGTAAGACAAGTTCAAATAAAAAACATACTAAAAAACTAAAAGAGAACAAGGGATGTTAATTAATTAAAGCCAGCAGGTGAACAGGCAAACCGGATGTAATAGATATGATTGGCTGATTGATGGGTCAAGTCTGTAAAAGTGGGTTTAAATAAGTATTTATTTGTATGTAAATAAATAAATAAATAAATAAATAATTTAAAATCCAAGGTGAGTGTATTTGTAGTAATTGAGAAAGCCACGCGGGGGAGCAGCAACTCCACTGAGGTAGACGAGAAGCGTGCTTTTATTTTGAAAATCGAACCACATGGTCGCCTGTGCTCTGTGCTGTGGCCCGAGTCCTTCACTCTGCCGCCGCCGAGGTCAGCTGGAGGAGCCGGGGAACCACCGGGAGCTGCCGCCGAGGTAAATAAGATAAGAATAAAGATATTACCGATACGAAACGTTAGTCTTATTCGGTCAGAAGACAGCCACGGAAACTGACGTGTTTATTTGTTATGACATGTTATTATAAGAAACAAGGCTAACGCTGCTAGCCGCGTTATTAGCCTCCTTAGGTAAGTTAGCCTCTAGCTGCTCAGTTCAGTCAGGCCAGTAACAGCTGAGAGAGCTCTGACAGTTTCTTACCATGTGCTACAGTAATAAAAACCAACCTGACACACTGGTTCAGAGAAAGGGAACTGTTTTTTTATTTATTTTCATTTCGTTTTTACTCATTTCAGCCATTTTGGTCCTGAATTGCTTGTTATTATGATGGTGCATCACTGGTGCAAAGTATGAATGAAGTTTGGTCATCTCAGTCCCAAACAGATTTAATGACAAAGTATTAAACTAGTAATTATCAGCAGACACCAAAAACATTGATATATTATTATTATTATTATTATCATTATATGCAAGCAAATAGGTGAAATTAAATGTTAAACCTATAGAATCTCAATCAGAAACAGCTTTAATGGCAAAGTGTTAAACACTAGTAATAATGACCTGTTAGCAGACACCAACAACATTAATTATAAATGCAAATATATTAAATTGAATGTTAAACTTATAGAAACAAAAGATAACATGAAATATTTTGGTGTAGCCTAAGTGTTGACTATGCTCTGTAGGAAACATGTCATGCAGGTTTTAAAGAGTTATTTCAGTTATTTGGCTTTTGTTGTCGTGAAAAACACAGAAACTGAAGAGTATTTCAGCCATTTTGGTCCTGAATTGCTTGTTATTATGATGGTGCATCACTGGTGCAAAGTATGAATGAAGTTTGGTCATCTCAGTCCCAAACAGATTAAATCATTCAATGACAAGTATTAAACTAGTAACTCAGCAGACACCAAAAACATTGATATATTATTATTATTATTATTATAATATACAAGCAAATAGGTGAAATTAAATGTTAAACTTATACTTATAGATTCTCAGTCAGAAACAGCCGTACTGTAATAGCAAAGTGTTAAACCCTAGTAATAATGACCTGTTAGCAGACACCAAAAACATTCATATATTATTATAATTATTATAAGCAAATATGTTAAATTGAATGTTAAACTTATAGAAACAAAAGATAACATCAAATATTTATGTTGACTAGTATATGTAGGAAACATGTTGTGCAGGTTTGAAAGAGTTATTTCAGTTATTTGTCTTTGTTGTAGTGAAAAACACAGAAACTGAAGTGTATTTGACTTCTTTTTCCTGATATTAACTGGACTATAATGACTCGCTGGTTATGGACATTTTTTATTTTGTAATAATCGATGGACTAATCAATTAAACAATGTTGCAGTAGTGCTCCCTCAGAAAAAAGATGCAGTAGATACTGACTATAATTCTTTAAGTCTCAAATGAAAAGTTATGGTGGTTAAGTTAAAATGTAGTCATACTTTGCATCTTTAATTCCCATTTTACTCATATTTTTCACTCTCATAGTTTGAGTTAGTTACTCTTACTAAGCCCAGATTGCCGGTGGTTTAATGCAGACATTGATAAATAGAACAAATGTATTCCCCACCTCTTCAGTGTTATTGTTTCCTCAGTAGCATATCAATATTATTTAGTCACAGTAAAGGTATTTCAAAAGACATAAAAACGTAACTTTTCCCTCATGAGCCATGATAAATGACTAAAGATACAACGTTTTATCAGGCGAAGGACTCAGCTCTGAAGGAGATAATCATCCATGTGATGAGCCACATGCGTCTCTTGTGCAAACATAATTGGATGTTGCATGCATTCCTGTGTCAGGTGGACACACACAGCCGCAGCAGCAGCTTACTCTAGTAGATGATGTGGTTGTGCACTGTGTGGAGTTGTGTTTAGAGAAGGCAGCGCTGTGTTTGCAGGAAGACAAAGCCTCCAAGTGCCACTTTGTCCAGGCAGGTATGCAACATTAAGTTTGGTTTGAAAGTGTGTTATTATTAGAGGGTGTGTACTGTGTTGCCTGTCCTGTAGCTCAGTGACTCACCCACATATTTGTCAGTTCTCATGCAAGTAATAATTGGGATTGAAGCATTTTATGTAATCAGGATTTTTCGTTTTTTTGTCCCTAAAACATTTTAACAACTACGCGGTTGCTAAGCTCCACAGATTGGCCGAGCCTCGCAGCGAGCAGCAGATACTGTATGTCAGAGGCTTTATGTAATAACGTCATTCTATCCCCTCCTGAGCCTCCAAGGTTAAACCCTTTGCATGTCTGTCACTCACTCACTCCTGTCCTGTCCTGTCCCTCCTGTTCAGTTCCAGCAGCAGCAGAACGGGTGAAGAGGATAAAGGAAGTTGCCAAGTCATGGATAGACCGCCACAATGACACATGAGACCCTTGCCAACTCCCAGCTGTCTGTTCAGGCCGCCGCCCTGCGCATGGTTAACTTACCGCTGTCCGTCTATGGCTCCCTGGCACAGGTGAGGACATGTTTGAAAGTGGCAGGTGTGTCTCTCTCAACAGTTCACTGCCGTCCGTCCCTGGGCTTTGACAGGGGAGGTTGTTGACTGTCTTGCAACTGTCTGCTCTGTTGATATCAATATCGGATTTGTCATAATGCTGGCCGCCGAAACAGATAGTAGGAATGAAATACTGTATGTGGGTGTTTTTCATCTTGATAGATTTGTTAATCATCATTAGTAATATTTTATCTAAATGGCTTCTTTGTATCCTAGTGTGGGTTGTAAGAATTTACTGTTTGAAGACCAAAACAACTCAAACAATAGCCATGGAAAAAAGGAAAAATATAACTCCCCTGCACAAACTTTATTTATATATTTTAATGACGAAGCAAGTCTGTCATATTTGCATGGACCTTTTTATATCATAAACATATAGACGATCATTTTGTGAGGTTCTAAGAATATGCAAATAATGTGCATTTAAACATCCACACTGTCTCCAGACCATTACTGTACATACAAATATGAACATTTGTAGACTTACTTCCATATTAGCGAATTATAATGTCATAATGCTGGCTGCCTAAACAGATAGTAGGAATGAAATATGTGGGTGTTTTTCATCTTGATAGAATTGTTAATCATCATTAGTAATATTTTATCTAAATGGCTTCTTTGTATCCTAGTGTGGGTTGTAAGAATTTACTGTTTAAAGAACAAAACAACTGTTTTTGAGTACAATAAAATAGTGTTAACAATTCAAACAATAGCAATGGAAAAAAGGAAAAATATAACTCCCCTTGCACAAACTTTATAATGACGAAGCAAGTCTGTCATATTTGCATGGACCTTTTTATATCATTAACATGTGGATGATCATTTTGTGAGGTTCTAAGAATATGCGAATAATGTGCATTAAAACATCCACACTGTCTCCAGACCATTACATACAAATGTTAACATTTGTAGATTTACTTCCATATTAGCGAATTGTATTTTATAGCTTTGAACTGGAGCACAGGCTCAAACTGTCACTTTGGGTGTGTAAACAGAAGTTACATGACTTCACTAAAGCCTGATTTATTGAAATGGACCTTTGGTTATTTCTTAACTTGGGGAGTGTTTGATGTGGAAACTTTAGCCCTTCACCCCCGAGCTCATGGTCGTCCTCATGCGCATGCTGGTCGAGCACGAACACCAAATACCTGGACCTGCTCGTCAAAACTTTCCGGTGCTACTAGTCATAAAAAAAACCCACTTTTTTATTTTTAACCTGTTTTTTCATTAGTTAATTCTTTTGTTTTTCCTATCAGACATGTGTCTTGGGAGCACAAGTTGCTCCGCGGTCTGATCTGATTGAGTCTGGCACAGCTCCATTCATAGTGTTTCCTCAAAGCCGATCAGATTAACCTGTGTCTGATCTGTTTGGATGTGAAGTACTACTACACTACCTGCCAGAGCAGTTTAGTAGTTTAGTTAAAGGTGGTGTGTGTGATGGAAAGGTGGCAGCCAGCAGCACAGCTTGGAAAGCCAATAAATAAACATCAAGTACCAGACAGTACATCTCAAATTATGCACAAAATTAAATTAAAAAAATCTCCTGAATTACTGCAGCAGACCTTCATGGTTCAGGTTCTTTCATTTCTCTCATTACTCTGTGTATCCTGCACAGGCTGTAACAGGTTATTTCCCCCCTCAGCGACCCCTCATGTTAATGTGTTTATGAGTCGTACATGAGAAGAGTCACGTAGTGGATCTGGTTTCATGCAGAGTCTGGTCAGAGCAGGATCACTGCAGGCCGGTTGCAGCATTTAATCCCCCCCTTCTTCCAGCTTCTCCACAAAAAAAAAAAAAAAAGCATCAGTATTATGGCTGTTGTCATGGCTGCTTCAAACAGAGCGTTTATGTAATCTTCATTTGTTGGTGGATGTGCAGCAGCGGGGCCTGTGTGTGTGTGTGTGTGGATAATCTCAGCGCCATTCACTGTTGCTATCTATAGACGGACGGCAGCTATGCACGCTATCTGAAATTGATTCCTTAAAATTCAGATGACAGCCTGGTAGCTGGTTCTCTGTCTGTTATGTAATCGCTGTTCACTATATTATTCTCAGTTGCGTATCCTCAGCTGAACTCAAACCAAGCAGGAAGTGTATTCTTTAAGTGCTGTTTTTAATGTTTTCCTTATTAAATTTTTTATTTTATTTTCATAATTCCAGCTCTTGTGCTGTTTGGTCGTCATTCTGTCACTGCAGTTTAAATAATCTTTATGCAGAATTTGAAGGATGTTGGATACTGTATCACTGATCCGACAGTCTTACCGTGCCTCAGGCTTTCTCTGTTTTTATTAGTTTGTTTTTATCCATTTCAGCTAACGACCGTCCTCTTCTTTGCTCAGAAAACGCTAAAGACCTTGATGATGATTTGTTGTGAACACTGTGAGATTTTGCTGAACAGGAAGTTTTAATAATTCAAACATACATGGTCCAAATCTGCCTGAAACTTCACATGTGGTGTGACGGACAGTCCCACACTGACTTCTGACATCAAGGCAGCTGTTTGAATGAAGTCTCACTCATAGCGCCACCTACTGGATACAGGGAATAACCCATAAAAAACAATCTGATATGAACTTCATACACAAAAGTTTCTTGTCTGCCTTTGATGAACAGTAACAACATGTATGTTGAATGTGTCATCCATACAATACATCTTGTCTGTCAACCACTCGTCAGTGTGGGCGACTCTAAATCTTTTTGTCAATCCTGAACAAATCTTCCTTTTGAGGTTTGATTGATTTCTCCCTGTAGGGTTGCAAAAGTCCAGTTTTAGAGAGACGTTCCAGCTTCTTGATTCTGATTGGCTGACGTCAGAACCTGATTTTAACAGCTTTATATATCACATTATCAGCCGTATATCTAACAGTCGTGTCTCTGGATCTAATTTCACTTCATTTCAGTCATGTCTGTTGGAGTATGAGCAGTAACAGCACCAAAGAAAACATGACCCAGAAAGATGTAATCTGTAGTGCAGAGATTTTAACTCTGTTTAATTGTTTCAGGATGGATTTTTGCTCATTTGACTGTGATGGGTTTGGATTAGGGTTATTTAGCTATTGAGTTCGAGTTATTTGTATTAATACTTGAAATATAAACAAATTGTCTAAAAGTGTTTAAAAGTCCGTACTGAGTGAACCTCTATGTGAATTTGTTAGAGATTCAATACTGAGTGAGTCCAAATTCAAGATTAGGGGAAAAAGGATCTGATAATATTGGAACTTGTTTCACTTTCATACACACAGCGGGGAAAAAAGTATTGAATGCGTCAACATTTTTCTCAGAAAATATATTTCCAATCGAGCTATTGACATTACATTTTCACCAGATGTCGGCAGCAATCCAACTCATGCACACATACAAAGAAATCCAAACATTCAAGTATATATATTTTTTGGCTTTTTTGCCTTTATTTGATAGCTCATAGTGAGATAGATAGGACCGGGGACGTCTGCGTTGAGGACTGTAGCCTCTACATGGGGCGGCCGCTTTAACCACTGCGCCACACACCGCCCCAAGAAATCCAAAAATTAATGTCCATAAATTAAGTGATGTGTAATAAAGTGAAATCGACACAGGGAATCCGTTAGTGCCGTTAATCCTGAACTAAAAAGAACAACATTTCACCATAAACTGGCCACGACCGGGTCCTCACAAGATTTCTGACAGAGTCAAAAGAAAACTAAGAAGCAGGTAGGATAATTAGCAGGTAAAGTTATTAAAAAAAACAATAATGAGTAATGCATTTAAAGCAGAAGTAAGCGATCCGGTCGTTTTGGCTAATGCTGCGTTCCAGGCAGGCTTTTGAAACCGTAAGTTACAGCTTCAAGTCACAACTTACGACTTTGTAGCGTTCCAGGCAACCCACTCGTGTTTTTCCGACCTGTTTTACCTGTGAAAGTCACTATAACGGCCACTCGTAACTTCCGACCCGTGAAGTCGTACCAGATCGAACTGGTACGACTTCACAGGTCGGAAAAACACGAGTTACGAGTTGCCTTGAACGCACCATAACGTCTTGTCAGCCGATGGAGTTAGCAGCCCCCGCCCTCGTCATGGATCTATTGGTCCTCGTCCCTGCGTCACCACATTCACGCACATCCCTTGGCTGCACACAGAGAGGACTGCCCCTTTATGCCGTTCTCTCTCCTCATTGGATAAAACTTGTAGGATACGAGAAAAGTTTTCTCCTCGGCTCAGAGCAGAGCAGAGTGACTGACAGACCCGTGTTTCGGTCCAAACACTCTATGTAAGTGATTGCTGTCGGAAGATAGAACTATTTAAGACTTATATTAACACAAATATTCCGCTTACTTCTGCTTTAAATATAAACAAATTGTCTAACAGTAAAAGTCCGTACTGAGTGAACCTCTATGTGAATTTGTTAGAGATTCAATACTGGGTGAGTGCAAATTCAAGATTAGGGGAAAAAGGATCTGATTATACATAACGGTACTGTAAATCTTCTTTGTAAAATGCATAAACTCTTAACCCGTCTGTCTCTTTCCTCCCTCCACCTGTCCTGCAGGTGAGCGTCAGCACAGGCACCAAGAAGCTGGTGGCCGCCACCGCCCTCGGTGCCGTCTCCCTCCTCCTCCTCGCGCGGCGCTTCCAGAGGAGGAAGGGCAGGAAGAGGGCCCTCTCCCCTCAGTGGGAGCAGGCCGGCTTCGAGTTCTTCTGCCCCGTCCCAGCTGGGAACGGTAAGACTTCCTGCCTCTGAGATATTTTTTACCCCCTAAACCAGCAGCAGCTCACTGGCCTCAATCGATCTCCATTTAGCATCTCAGCCTCAGTTGCTGGTTGGTGATGTAATCATAATCAACCTGACGTGCGGTGCTAGTCTGCTCCTGCATTACCTTTACAACTTTAACAGCAGGCTCCAGATAAATGCTTTAACTCATTTAATCTCACTTAGGAAGATTTACAACCGAGTAGTACTAAAGAGAAATTAACAGGAATGAAGGATTATCTGGAGTCGAATACTAGAAGCAGGTAGCCACCGACCGTTAGCCCCGGCCTTTTGAACGCAACTGATTTGCAGGCTGTTAATTACGTGACAATGTCAAGAAATGGGCAAGAAATAACAATTCATTGCATTATAATGTCTAGAAATTGTCCAGGAGAAAAATTCTGGCCTTTCCCCCAAAAAATCAAAGCATGAAAAGCGTAATGTGTAATCTTTTGCCTTTAAGAAAAACATGACATTACAACCCATCTCTCTCTTTTTATTTCTAACTTAAACTCTCGTCTCCATCTGTTTAGATAACACCAGCCAAAACATCACACTCTCCCTCAACTCCAAGAATGGCTACCCCTCTGGTCTGGTCCTCACCACGGCAGACTACAGGAAGCTGTCGGGCTCTCTGCTCAGCTTGGCCTCGGTGAGACTGAGACTCAGGTTTATTATATTAAGAGGAGTCTGGTTATTGATCTTCTTTTGTCTCCTGAAATGTCAAAGTGCAGCAACAGAAGTTTGGTTTATTAGTCCACAAACTGTTACTGTGTACTGTACAGCAGACCTACGTACATCTGCATGACAATGAAGTTTTGTACGTTTACTGTGTTTCGCAGGTGAAAAGCATGAACTCATCGAGCAGCAGCACCTGCGCTAATGAGTCCACCTGCTGGGACCGAGTCGGTGACGCCGACATCTGCAGCGTGGTCAACCTACCGGTCGCCACACCTGAGAACCTGTACCTCATGGGTAAAAACACTTATCCACCATATTACGTATGGAACGCATAATAAATATGTTAAAGGGATAGTTCAACATTTTGGCAAATTGGCCCATTGTCATAATCCCTATAGTCTTAGCAGTAGGTTCGTTACCTTTAATTGTTGGTGCAAGATATTTTTAGAACGGCGGAGCAGAGCCGCGAGCTGATCAGAGCTACGCCACGGAGGCTAATGGGATTTCTTGGTTTCCCTCATCAAATACACATTACGAGACAGAGTTGTTTTCGAGGCAAATTTATGCAAAACCGCTGATGTAATCAGTCTCTGCATTTGCCTCCGTCTCGTAACGCTCCGTTATCATCTCCTAGCGTGGTGAATGTGCAGGTCACAACTTGTCCACCAGAGCGTTGTGGAGTTGTTGGATTGTGTATTTGATGAGTTTGATGAGGGAAACCAAGAAATCCCATGAGCCTCCGTAGCGTAGCTCTGAGCAGCTCATGGCTCTGCTCCGCCGTTCTAAAAATAGCTTGCACCGACAATTAAAGGTAACGAACCTACTGCTATGACTATAGGGATTATGGCAATGGGCCAATTTGCCAAAATGTTGAACTATCCCTTTAAATGTAAACCATAATCATTACAATAAAAGAAATAAAGACATGAAATATTTCATTCTGTGTGGTTAAGAATCTATATGAGTTTCGCTACTGAAATAAATAAACTTTTCCATAATATTCTGATGATTTATTGAGATGTGCCTATAGCCGTGATGTAAAAACACATCGACGTCTCAATTTGAAATGCTCTTTGTATTTGACATGATTTTTACGTGTGCTATAAACAAAAATAGCTTGCACCGACAATTAAAGGTAACAAACCTACTGGTAAAACTATAGGGATTATGGCAATGGGCCAGTTTGCCAAAATGTTGAACTATCCCTTTAAAATAATACTCAATCCATAATTTAGTGGTTTAATTTTCTAGGGGATTAGGGGTTAGGTTTTCTCTGATTTCTCTGATTTGAAATGGAGCTTTGGAGACTCAGTTTGTGTGTTTGTTGTGTTGTGTTTGCAGGTATGGATTTGTTTGAGGAGGCTCTGCGGCGGTGGGAGGAAGCTCTGACCTTCAGGAGCAGACAGGCCGAGGACGACGCAAGTTGTGCCTCCGTCAAAACGGGAGCTGGAGACGCCATCGCTGAGCAGAGCAAGGAGGTGAACACTCAGGATATTGTGTTTTTTAACCACATAATGTCACCCAGGAGCCTGGGAATGAGCCATTTTCCCCTCACACCTCATAAACTACCTGCAGAGCAACTCGCTCAACCTGAGAATCAAGATTTCCTTTGTGTTCCTTCTATACCAGACCAAGTTCGCCCACAAACGCTGCCTTATAGGTCACATATGAATAACCAGCACTGAAAGCCCACTGGTGTCACAGAGTGTGAATTGTGTAATGACTCACTCGTCGGCTCTGCTACCTGGTCTGAAGGGCTTTGGATTAGTACGGGTCAAATAGTTAAGCCTGGGCACCCAAACAGACGTCCAGTCTGCTGCCTGGACTACTGTCAGGGATATCCCCCGCACAGTTGGGCCTCTTTAGAAAGCTGATTTAAAATTAGGTCAAAGGAGTTTCTCACGAAGGAACTGATGAAGATCTCTGAAGTGGAAAAATAAGTTGTTTTATTTTTAATCTAAAATGTCTCTATTTTTCTTATTGTCCATGTTGTGAAGGATTCAATACAAAGAACAGAGATGAGGACACAGGGCAGGGAGGTGGTTTAAATTAAGCATTTACTAGTTTCTCCTGTTTCAACTTGTTATGTTGTGATCCGAGTTCCCCAGCAGAGGACAGTACCCCACTCTGTGAGTGTCTGGTATATTGCCATAACACTTAAATACTGTCTGGGGCAGTGAGGTTCATGCTGCAAAGAGTGGGTGATGATATTTTTTCCAGATAACAAGACTTAAAGGGGAACTATGCAAGTCAGTCTAGGTGCTTTTCCTCTGTTTTGCTAACCCTCGTCCTGGCCATGTGCATTGCAAAGCCGGCAAGAAACCAATCAATAGTGCGGTACATAACGTTATATATCATATAAGATGTCACGACGTGTATATTTGCGTAGTTTTATCTGTCATAAACAAGAAATCACAGGTTATGGGGGCGCGTTTGTGTCACGGTACCGCAGAGATGAGAGCTGCGACACCGGGTCGGCTGCGCTGATCTTGCAAAGATGTTTTTCAGCCAAGAGACGCTACGTTCAAAGCGGAGAGCCTCAATTCTCCCTGTAACAAGTTATAAGTCATTTATTGAACCATCACAATTACTCCAAAACTGTTTAATTAAGGTAAAAATGTAGCATAGTTGAGCTAAAAATCCTGCATAGTTCCGCTTTACAGTCCCTAAGAATGAGCTCAGGTTGATAAAAAGATTTATGCAACTCAATGAATGGAGCTGTCTGTCAGAGATACCTGCCTCTTAATTCATCTTCCGTGTTTCTGTGAACAGGACGTCATCAGTGCAGAGTTCGTCCACCGGCTCAAGTCTCTGCTGCAGCGGGCGTACCGCCTCCAGGAGGAGTTTGAGGGAGTGTTGGAGCCGTCGTCCCACAGCAACAGCCAGGGTGAGGCACAGAAAAGTAGACCCACATGTAAAATGTCATTCACAGCCGTACAATACAGTAACCTGGTGGTTAAAGGTTGAATATGTAGAATATTTATTAAAAGCTAGATTTTTTTCAAAAATAATACATCCATGGGGCGTTTAGAGGGCTACAGAATGAAAGTATTGCTTTTCCATAAAAAATTATATTTAGTCTGAATTAATATTTTTTTATTTTTTTGACGGGCTCGACAACTGACTTTCTGTCAACGTTCTGTTTACATTCGTACCTGCCTGCAGCCGACATGTGGCTCAATTCTCCGCTGTTTTCCTGCCTCCTCCCGGTCGTATGCATTTGTTTCCAACCAAGCCTTTTCAATAATCAATCTGTGGATCAATGGATTATCATATGCATGTTAGGATGGGTGTATTTGTGTAGTCTTATCTGTCATAAACTGTTTACTGTCGCGGACTGCCGGTGCCACCAAGCTCCTTTTTTTTTCACCGAGACAAGAGCAGTGACAACAGAGGCTCTGAGCGCAGGTTTGGTTTTCAGCAGCGGTGTGGAAGATAGAGAGCCTCCACTCTCCCTGTAACAAGCTACAAGTCATTTATTATGCTGTTAAATGACGGTAAAAATGAAACATAAGGTAAATATCCTGCATAGTTCTCCTCCTGTCTGTCCTCTGATCAGAGCGGCTTCCTTAGCAACGGCCCGTTTTACCTAGCAACGGTCTGGCAATCGACTGCTGGAATTCTTTTTCTGTTGTTGTTCTGGTAATTCTACATATTCAACCTTTAAGTGTGTTGTAAGTTCACTTAACGATATAACGCCACTAAAAGCTACAGTTGAATGAACACAGTCGTTCTCCTTCGCAGATAAAATGGCCGACATCTTGTCCAGAGAGGACCTGGACGACGTGTGTCTGAGGGACAGCATCAGCATCGCCTCCACGGACTCGTTTGTCTCCGCTGCCGAGGTAAGAAGAGACGACTCGGTCCGGTCCGTCCATACATCCCATCATTATCACCTCGGTTACACCTCAAGCACCTCTTGCAGGTTTGAGGTTTGATTTCTCCCTGTAGGTTTGCAAAAGTCCAGTTTTAGAGAGAAGTTCCAGCTTCTTGATTCTGATTGGCTGACGTCAGATCCTGATTTTAAAGGAAGAGTTCACCAAAAAATGAAATTTAGTCATTGTTGACTCACACTCATGCTGATGAATACTCCAGGGTAGTTTTTTATTCCTCAAAGTGCATCTGGAGACCTGAAATGCCGGTTCGTAGTCCAACGAAAACTTTATATGAGAGCCAATAGCGCCCGACACAAAAACGTCCATAAAACTACACAAAAACCCTGTAATATTCCTCCATGCTCCTTGTCCGCTGCAATCCAAGTGTCCTGAAGGGATATAGTCCAGAGTTTACCAGAAACAACGTCATTTAGGCAAGTCCGGTCACGTCCGCGTGCATCGTGTGAACGCGAGAGCACGCCCCAGGCAAATTCAATACAGGACTGTTTAGGCTGTAAAAATGTCCTAAATTACATAATTTCGAGTAAACTCTGGACTATCTCCCTTCAGGACACTTGGATTGCAGCGGACGAGCAGTGTGGAGGAATATTACAAGGTTTTTGTGTAGTTTTATGGACTTTTTTGTATCGGGCGCTATTGACTCTCATATAAGGATTTCGTTGGACTACGAACCGGCCTCCCGGGTCTCCAGATGCACTTTGAGGAATAAAAAACTACTCCGGAGTATACATCAGCATGAGGGTGACTGAATTTCATATTTTGGTGAACTAAAAATAACTTTCACCTTTAGTCACAATAAATGAATAATGATGAACACTAGAGCTCACATTATTTGTTTCAGTGAGGGAAAATCTCTTAGTCCACATTTCTGTTTTTCCTTCACTTTATCGTGAGTTATGATAGATGCTGAAATAGCAGGTGTGAGTGATTCAAGTGAATTTGTCTCCATTAACAATTTATTCATAAGTACATTTCATCAAAAGAAACTATGGCTCACAGCCTGGTTGATACAGTGTCAACAATTTGCAGAAGATTTTTATAACATAAAACAAAAACACTAAGCCACAGTGTAGAATTTAGAAGTGGTTTCAAAACAGACGCCACACAATTTAAACAAACTAGGTTTTAAATGTCTAATAACCTTGTCTATGCTATAAAAAAAAGAAAACCAAATTAATATTATGTGAGCCGTCCGACAGGTTCACAGCACGAGTTTGATTCAAATAGCTCTGATCCTCCTCCCGGTGTTTAACTCTTTTCAGCTCATTTGTTTCACCCGCTAAGTCTCCGTGGGGGTTTGAGCTCTGTGTATCCGCCCGTCGCCTCTGCTGCACTTGACCCACAAAGAACAAAAATAAACCGGTGCTGGAGAATCACAGACCAGACAAGTTCAACTTCCACCGGGAGAGAAAGACTGTGTGTTGAACAGGTGAACCCTCAGCGAGCGGCCACGGCTAAAAGGATCATTCCTGCACATTTATAAAGGCTTAAAATGAAGATTAGTTAAAACCCTCGGACCTGTTCACCATTTCCTGTCCAGTGAGTGGAAGGTGGAGCTCTCCGCAGTGGAAAAACTGGGTCACTCTCTCATACTAAATATAGACCCCTCCACATTCCTCCATTAGTGTTCAACTGTCTCACTGCAGCTGGTTTTTACTACAACAACACTGAGAAGCCTTAACATGGTCAAAGCAGCTCAGTAAAATCCAATGATGTGATCCACAACATGGTGAAGCTGAACACAGGGTTCTTACGGATCCTTAAAAAGTCTTAAAAGGCATTGAATTCATTAATCTAAAAACAAGGCCTTAAATGGCATTAAAATGTCTTAAATCAATTTTTCAAAAGTCTTAAAAATGTTAACACATGGTAAGTGGTATTTTATGGTTGTAATTAGTCTCAAATCTCAAAATAATTGGTAACATTCTGACATAGAGAAGTTAGTGGCGGCCGTCAACGCTAAATTTCTCACCGCCACCAGCTCCCGAGTCAGTGGTGTTTTTTTTCCGGACTTTTTATGCATTTATTTTGAAAGGACAGCTGGAAAGAGACACAATCCAATGTTCATGTAGCAGTCACTTTACCTTGGATCACATAGGAAAGTGGGTAAAATTGTCCCTATAACCCTATGTAATTGATGTGGTGTTTTTTTTTGTGTTTTTTTTCTGCATTTGTGTTTATTATGAAGTTGGTCTTAAATTTCATTTCAAGTGGCTTTAAAAACGTCTTAAAAAGTCTTAAATTTGACTTGGCTTAAGCTGTAGGAACCCTGTGAACAGATTCACAAAGACACTAGGCTGAAAATCGATGTCTTGAAATTACCAGTATTGACACCCTCTTCTCTGTGTGTGTGTGTGTGTGTGTGTGTGTGTGTGTGTGTGTGTGTGTGTGTGTGTGTGTGTGTGTGTCAGCTGTCCGAGCACAGAGAGCTGAGGAGTGTCTTCGCTCTCGGTCACCACTTGTTCTACGAGGAGGCTCTCGAACTGGCCGAGGACGGAAAGATCTCCTGCAGAGTGCTGAGGTAAACACCGTGAACAACCCTCACTACCTGGCCTGCTGCCTCAGAGAACAAGAAGACTGAAACTGAAACTCATCTTCAGCAGCTCTCACTGCCTCTACGTTAACAAAGCAGAGTGTACTGTTGATAACACAAACACTAAAGTGAAACTGCACCACTGACTAAAGACCAGGGCACAAGTGTATTTGTTATTAAAGAAACATTGGGTACGTTTACATGGACAGTTTCAATCGGTTTCAGAAAGGTTTGGGAGACCAAACCGATTGAAAATACTTCATGTAAACACCTCAAACCGTTTCAATTACCCCAAACCGGTTGAAATTCCAACCAGATTGAAGGGGGTGGTTTAAACCTTTTCTAAAGAGATCTGTCTGTCATGTAAACACTTGAAACGGGTTGATCCCTGACTGCGTTCGTTCAGGACTTGACGTACGTACGTACGCACGCACGCTTGAGCACGTACGAGCCGTGCCTGCCTGGCTGTCACTCAAGTGAAAATGTCCGTGTAATACGGGAAAGTGTCGAGCAAGAAATTTCATAACAGACTGGCGGGTCATGAGGAAGTTCTGTTTCCACTTGGTGTCCGAAAATTCATGCAGAGAGAGGAGGAGGAGGAGGAGGAGGAGGAGGAAGCGGTACGCCGCCGGTGTTGTGCCGAAAAGAGACTGCCTGCCCGGGCAGTCGTTTTTCGGCAGGTAGTCTCTTTTTGGCACAACACCGGCGGCGCCTCGCTTCCTCCTCCTCCTCCTCCTCCTCCTCCTCCTCCTCCTCCTCCTCCTCCTCCTCCTCTCTCTGCATGAAAGTGGAAAGACACTCTCTCTTCTTTTCCTGCTAAAATTAGGAATATGCCACGCTGCTGTTCGATACAGAGAAATATTATAACAGCAAAGACTGCGCTCAACAAACGATGTATTTCGGCACAGCTGTAGCACTTCCATAATCAATACTGTTGTAACCATAGTAACGCAATCACTCACGGCTGCGGGCACATTCAAAGCGTTTGTTTCGTCGGCGCATGTAAACACCCAACCAGTTTACTTTGTACGCTCAAGCCGAAATCTTCAAACAGATTGATTTAAACCAAACCTTTCTGAAACCGTTTGAAACTGTCCATGTAAACGTACCCATTGACACTTCTGCCTTGCACCTCTTGGCACCAGGTGTTATTTAAATCCCTGTGTCACACACTGACAGTTAATGTGGAGACCAACTGTAATAAACAAGGATCGTACTTCTATGTTTACAGTTGATTCAGGGGCTGTAACTGATCTAACACTCATGATGATACACAGAGTATGCCCAGCACTATCCAACCTACTAGTCCATCAGAGTCTGACTGTTTTTTTTTTCCTCATCAGGACTGAGATGCTGGAGTGTCTCGGTGACTTGGATTTCTTGGCCAAGTTGCACTGTGTGCGTCAGGCGTGTCAGGTACAGTCGAGCCTCGTACACTGAAATGCAGCTGTTTACAGTAACATGGTTCCTGCTGGGGTTGACAGGGTTTCTGAAATATTGTGGAGTTAAAAGGTTTTATTATTAGAAGAAGATTAATGTCAACAGAGGTTTTCCTAATTGGATCACATACATACACCATTAGAAAAAGTTTGGGCTGTAATTATACACACATCTGTGATCCAACTAAAGCCACTTACAAAAAAAACAATCACTATTAACATTGTCCATTGGAATAACTTGGCATTGATGTGGCATCATGCTGAAGGAACCTCATGTTACACAGTGGGAAGTGAACCATTAAAATCATTTAGAAACAACCTATATGTAGAATCGTTCAATTTTAATTACAAAAAGACTCAGTTTGATCAGTTTGAGTAAATGAGTGTTTCGTGTCTGCAGCTCATCTTGTGTGAGAGGGCGACCAGGATGTTTCTGGCTGAAACAGGAAAGAAAATCCTGTCCTCCATCATTGTTAAAGCTCAGAAGGTGAGAGTCAAGCCACAGTCACATTTCTCTTTTCATGTGCTTATGACTGAGCTCCTTTTAAGAACTTTTCTTCTACTTTTTTTATTCTTCTTTGCTCTTGCTTTTAACTCTTATGTTTATGTTTATGTAAAGCACATTGAGTTGCCTTGGTCTGAAATGTGCTATATAAATAGAGATGCCTTGCCTTGTGTCCTCACTGTCACTGTCACTGTCCTTGTCCCAGAGCCCAAAGAGATTCGAGGAGGTGTTCGAGGAGATGATCTCCTTCCTGGAGCACACGGAGCACTGGGAGAACACGGAGGTGGAGCTCGCCACACGAGGAGTGAGTGTGACGTTAAATACTGTCGATCTCAACCAGGGCCGTTGCTAGGAATTCTGGGCCCCCTTAAAGAATACTAAAGTGGGCCCCTCCCCCTAACTTTTCCTTTTTTTTTCTTAGACTACGTATGTATTATCGTTTTTTATTTAGCCTTTTTTGTTTTGATGCTAATGCAGCATTACACTGCAAAAACTCAAGTATCTTAGCAAGAATATTTATCTTATTTCTAGTCAAAATGTAATTTCTAGTCAAAACAAATCTCATTCTACTTAAAATAAGACACATCATATTAAAAGTAGCTTGTTTTTAGACACTTTTTACTTCTTTCAAGCAGATTTTCACTTGGAATAAATAGAAAAAATCTGATAATGGAACAAGTTTTTCTTCCTTATTACAAGCACAAAAACTTACTTTCACTGGCAGATTTTTCTACTTATTTCAAGTGAAAATTTGTTTGAAACAAGTGAAAATGATCTAAAAACAAGTTAATTTTTAGGTAATGAGTCTTATTTTAAGTGGAAAGAGATTAGTTTTGACTAGAAATGAGACATTTGGACAAGAAATAAGACAAATATTCTTGGAAAGATGTTGAGTTTTTACAGTGTACTATGAGTATTAGTCAGGGTCTTACGCAGAATAAATCAGTCATACAAAGATTAGACTACTGGGGTTTTTTATGGGCCCCACTGGGCGCTGGGCCCCTAGAATTATCATCACCTTTCTCCCCTATACAACGGCCCTGATCTCAACCCCACTCTCCTTTATTTTATACATACAGTGGAAACTGCTTATAGTGATCACGGATATAGTAATCAAGAAATCCGCTTACAGTGTTCATTTTTGGTCATTTTATGAATGAAAACATGTGCAAAAACGTTTACAATTTTTTTAAAACTACTGTATGTGTATTTATTTTATTTCTTACTCCCATGATTCCTTGCCGTACGTGTGCCTCTGGTGCAATTAAGACCCAGAGACTGTGGCAATACTGAGACAAGATGCAATATACTATAAGAAAGTGCAATAATTATTTATTACTTTGTATGAACCGTGAACTTAGTTGTACTGTCTGTAAGTGATCTCTGCTGGTTGTGTGTGTGTGTGTGTCTGTGTGTGTGAAATGGTGTATGGTTTTAAAATCTGTCTTGCAGGATGTACAGCAATGATTGTCCAAGACAAATTTCCCTCCGGGGACATTAAAGTTTATTTTTGATTGATTTATGTCCAATAAAAAATAAGAAATAAGTCACCGCCAAGCCGCAGCTGGGCTACCAATTTGCACTACGGACATACAACAACGTTAAAGGCTGTTTTGTTACATTTTTCTCATTGGAAACTATACAAATGGCATTTAGATGATGTTCTGCATAAAAAATGAAGTGAAATAATAAAAAAAATCGGTTATAATAGTTAACCGCTTATACAGTAGTGCTCACATTGACTAGTCTGGACTCACGTGATCAGGATTAGCGGTTTCCACTGTAATAATATTTAACACTTGCTGTCACCAGGTGAAGCACTTGAACTTCTACGACATAGTGCTGGACTTCATCCTGATGGATTCGTTCGAGGACTTGGAGAATCCACCGATCTCCATCCAGAACGTGATCAACAACCGCTGGCTCAACAGCTCCTTCAAGGAAACGGTGGGTACAAAAAACTGTGAAAAGTGGGGGAAAAAACCATGTTCAAATCTGGACAAAACAGCTTCCACGTTGTGTTTTTATTTTTATTTTTTAGCATGTCCCCAGTTTGTGGATTTTGTCTTTGTTGAGTCTGATCAGTTTGTGTTCCTCAGGCCGTGGCGTCGAGCTGTTGGTCGGTGCTGAAGCAGAAGAGGCAGCACATGAAGGTACGAGTCCAACACATCCTTACTTTACTTTACTTTTTTATTTGCACATTATATAACCTGCATAAACAATGAAAATAGTGTAATTAAACATTGTGCAGGAGAGGTGGAAGCCAAAAAAGGCTTAGGAAAATACCTCCCATATGTAAAAAAAAAACAACAACAAAAAAAACAGCAGTGGTCTTCAAAGTAAGAAGATAACACAGAAATTCATAACATAAAAGATAGAAAAGAAAAAAAGGACAAATTTATATGGAAAAATGAAAGATACTGAATTAAAGCAGAAGTAAGCGATCCGGTCGTTTTGTCTAATGCTGCGTTCCAGGCAGGCTTTTGAAACCGTAAATTACAGCTTCAAGTCACGACTTACGACTTTGTAGCGTTCCAGGCAACCCACTCGTGTTTTTCCGACCTGTTTTACCTGTGAAAGTCACTATAACGGCCACTCGTAACTTCTGACCCGTGAACTCGTACCAGATCGAACTGGTACGACTTCACAGGTCGGAAAAACACGAGTTACGAGTTGCCTTGAACGCACCATAACGTCTTGTCAGCCGATGCAATTAGCAGCCCCCGCCCTCGTCATGGATCCATTGGTCCTCGTCCCTATGTCACCACATTCACGCGCATCGCTTGGCTGCACACACAGCCCTTCATGCCGTTCTCTCTCCTCATTGGATAAAACTTGTAGGATACGAGAAAAGTTTTCTCCTCGGCTCAGAGCAGAGCAGAGTGACTGACAGACCCGTGTTTCAGTCCAAACACTCTATGTAAGTGATTGCTGTCGGAAGATATAACTATTTAAGACTTATATTAACACAACAATATCACTTACTTCTGCTTTAATGAAAGAAGGAAAGAAAAAAAAACAATTTACATAAAAAAAAAGTGAAAGGTCCAAATTGACAGATCCAGAAGTTTTACAAATCAAACAAAGAATGATTTTTTCAGTTGTTTTTGAACAAAGCCAGTGTGAATATTGATTTTAGTGATGTAGGTAGATTGTTCCTCTGTATTTTAAAGTGTGTTGATTGTATGAAGTCCAACACATCTCAGTGTTCATTCTTCATTCATCAATAATCATTCACAGAGTTTGATCCTCTCTGTAACGTCCCTCCTCCTCTTCCTCCTCCTCCTCCTCCTCTTCCTCCTCCTCCTCTGTCTCAGGTCCCCGACGGCTTCATCGCTCACTTCTACACCGTGTGTGAGCAGATCAGTCCCGTCCTGGCCTGGGGCTTCCTGGGGCCCAAGAGCTCCCTGCACGACTTCTGCTGCTTCTTCAAGGTCGGTCTCAGTCCAGAAATGCGACATTACAGCAGCACACGTCATCTTTTTTATTTTATTTATTTAAACCTTTATTTTAACTCGTTGGTCACTGAGGTTTCCCTCATTTACAGGGACGACGAGTTTACAAGCAACAGCAGAACATAACAATTACATTTAATAACAGTTGCAGGATGATTTACAAAGGTCAGACACCATATGTTTAAAATCAGCAAGAGTAGGAATAATCTCCAGCCCCAAAGTATGTTGGAGAATATTCCATGAGTTGGGAGCATCAAAGGAAAAGGCAGATTTACCAAACTCTGAGTGTACAAAAGGGACTTTAAGAAATAATAAACCACTAGAGCGAGTAGAATAAGATCCAGAGCGCCATTCTAATAAAGATGAGATGTATGGGGGCTGTTTACCAGTAAGGGCCTTAAAGATAAACATATACCAGTGCTTCATGCGTCTGTCAGAAAGGGAGGACCAACCAACTTTTTCATAGAGTAAGCAATGATGAGTGTCATGTCTATCCCCGGTTATAAATCTGAGAGCAGAGTGATGGAATCCAGAGGTTTGAGGGTTGTAGCTGCTGCATGTCTGTAAATGATATCACCGTAGTCCAAAACTGATAAAAAGACTGATTCTACAATTCTTTTCCTGCTGAGTAATGGGAAATAAGCTCTGTTTCGGTACAGAAAGTTAAATTCATTATTCTGAATGTGACCTTCACTTTTAGTGTTCGTCTGGTCCCGACTCAGTTTCCCACAATACTGACGTAGTTTTACACCACGACCTCAACAGCCTGTGCACTGTCAGAAAAGTATCTGGTGACATAAGGCAGAGCTAATAGGAATTGTCAATTACTTGTCTGATAGAAAAGGAATTAGCAGTTTACTTGATAATTACTAAATTGTTTCAGTATTTTTTTTAATCTGAAGTTGTTAAAACCAAATATCTGTTGTCATTCTTCATCAAATGTGACTGAAAGCTGATTATTTGACGACACAACAAATGTTTGAAAATGTCATGTATGGTTTTTTTAAGCATAGACTGAACTAGCAGATCATCAGTTATGTAGATGTTATTTGCAGCCTGACAAAATAAAGGAAATTTTGTTTATAACACACGTAAAAATCATGTCAAATACAAAGAGCATTTCAAATTGAGACGTCGATGTGTTTTTACATCGCGGCTACAGGCACATCTCAATAAATCATCAGAATATCATGGAAAAGTTTATTTATTTCAGTAGTGAAACTCATATAGATTCTTAACCACACAGAATGAAATATTTCATGTCTTTATTTCTTTTATTGTGATGATTATGGTTTACATTTAAAGGGACAGTTCAACATTTTGGCAAATTGGCCCATTGCCATAATCCCTATAGTCATAGCAGTAGGTTCGTTACCTTTAATTGTCGGTGCAAGCTGTTTTTAGAACGGCGGAGCAGAGCCGCGAGCTGCTCAGAGCTATGCTTTTACGGAGGCTCATGGGATTTCTTGGTTTCCCTCATCAAACTCATCAAATACACAATCCAACAACTCCACAACGCTCTCATGGACAAGTTGTGACCTGATCATTCACCACGCTATGAGATAATAACACAACGTTACCAGACAGAGTTGTTTTAGAGGTAACCAAGGAAGGGAAATCAAGAAATCCCATGAGCCTTCGTAGCGTAGCTCTGAGCAAAAACAGCTTGCACTGACAATTAAAGGTAACAAACCTACTCCTAAAACTATAGGGATTATGGCAATGGGCCAACCCCAAATTCGTGTGGAAAAGGTGGGAAAAAAATTCACTTTTGTAACCTAATGATCATCTAATTAACTCAAAACACCTCCAAAAGTTTCCTGAGCCTTTAAACGATCTCTTAGTCTGGTTCAGTAGCTGCTGCACTATCAGGGGGAAGACAGCTGACCTCCATGCTTTTATACTTTATTGAGATGTGCATTTTAATAAATAAATGAGGCTCATGAATAAAAGAATCAAATCCACTGAGACGGCTTGAAAAAGAAAAAGCTTTTGATTTATCTTCTTAACCCTCCTGTCGTCCTTCTGGGTCAAATTGACTCAATCTGTTCCCTTCCTCCATCCTTTCTTTCTCCCTTCCTTCCTCTTTTGATCCAATTGACCTGATCTGTTCCCTATCCCTCCATCTTTCTTTCCTTTCCTTCCTTTTCCTCTTCTTCCTTCCTTGGGACAAATCTGTTCCCTTCCTCCATCTTTCTTTCCTTCCTTCTTTCCACAATCCTTTTTTCCCTTCCTTCCCTCCCTTCGTCCTTACTTCTTCCTTCTCTTTTGACCCGATCTGTTCCCTCCCTCCTTCTATCTTTCCTTCCTTTTTCCCCTTCCTTCTTTTCTCCTATCTTTCCTTTTGTCCTTCCTTCCTTACTTCTTTCCTTTCGTCCTTCCTTCCTTTCTTCCTTGACCCAGGAGGACAGCAGGAGGGTTAAATAATAAGTTAGATGGAGTATAACACTGAGCCTTGTGTTCACGTTCAGTCCTCTCTCTCCAGGGTTCTTACGGATCCTTAAAAAGTCTTAAAAGGCATTGAATTCATTAATCTAAAAACAAGGCCTTAATTGGCATTAAAATGTCTTAAATCAATTTTTCAAAGTCTTAAAAATGTTGACACTTGGTAAGTGGTATTTTATGGTTGTAATTTGTCTCAAATCTCAAAAGAATTGGTAACATTTCGACATAGAGAAGTTAGTGGCGGCCGTCAACGCTAAATTTCTCACCGCCACCAGTTCCCGAGTCAGTGTTTTGTTTTGTTTTTCTGGACTTTTTATGCATTTATTTTGAAAGGACAGCTGGAAAGAGACACAATCCAATGTTCATGTAGCAGTCACTTTACCTTGGATCACATAGGAAAGTGGGTAAAATTGTCCCTAATCCTATGTAATTGATGTGGGGGTTTTTTTCTTCTTTTTTCTGCATTGGTGTTTATTATGAAGTCTGTCTTAAATTTCATTTCAAGTGGCTTTAAAAAAAAGTCTTAAAAAGTCTTAAATTTAACTTGGCTTAAACTGTAGGAACCCTGTCTCTCTCTCTCCCTGCTGCAGGACCAGGTGTTTCACTTCCTGAAGGACATCTTCGACCTGGACAAGGTGCGTTACACGTCGGTGGAGAGTCTGGCCGAGGACATGCTGCACCTGCTGCACCGCCGCTCCGAGCTGCTGCTGGCCTACCTGGGCGCCGACTCGCTGCGCCACGTCAACAACGGCTGCAGCTCCCCGCGGATGCAGCTGGTGGTGCCCGGGGCCGCAGCCGCCGCCGCCGCTCTGCTGGAGGCCGGTGCAGTGCAGTGATGATGAGAGCAGCCCAGGGAATCGAACCTGCTTGGAAGTGGAAGTGGAAAAAACCTCAGCATTTATTTTACTAAGTGTAGTAATAATAATAATAAGTTCACACCAAGTATCGGACCAAAGAGAGAAACTGTGTCGGTGTGACGCGACTCCTCACTGAAGAGTTTTAGGTAACACTTTATACTTGAATAGGTATCCATAACCATGACACAACAGCTGTCATAAACATCAATGAATACTTATGACCGCTGTCGTTAAGTGTCATTCGGTAAGTTATGTCACTTTTAATGCAAAGTTGACATTGTTTGAGATGTTTTTGTTCTGACAACTTGACAGAAAGACAATTTAAACTGTCATAGCAGACCTAATTGGCAAACTTTAGAGATGTTTTAGAGATTTGAGATGTCCTTGTTATGAGAACTTGACATAATTTTTTAAAGTTTGTCCATTAGGTCTGCTATGACAGTTTAAATTGTCTTTATGTCAAGTTGTCAGAACAAAAACATCTCAAATAATGTCAACTTTGCATCAAAAGTGACATAACTTACCGAATGACACTTAACGACAGCTGTCATAAGTATTCATTGATGTTTATGACAGCTGTTATGTCATGGTTATGACAGTTTTATGTCAATCTTATGAATACCTATTCAAGTAATTAAGTGTTACCGAGTTTTATTGTAAAAACACTGTATCTGACCTCCACTCATCACATCTCCCATCATGCCCTGCGCTCCCCAGTTGCACCAGCTCTCTGCCTTCACACATTATCCACATTATCCCCGACTCCCCCTCCCTCCCTCCTCTGTGCCATGGCAGAGCGCACGTAAATATTTTAAAATATCAGAGCAATAATATTTATAACAGAGCCTCGCTGTGAGCCTCAGTGGCACCGACCCCCGTCCTAGATCATCAGCTGTGTAAATTAAGCCGTTTAATTAAGCAATTTTTGTGCGTTGGAGGGAGGGAGGGGGGAGAAAATCAAAAAGGAAAAAAGATATTTTACCATATTTATTTTATCATACGTCTAAATAATGCAGGGTTTATTTTCTAGAAGTCGTAGTTGTGCCTGTACGCATCAATGGTTTTGTGATCAGCTTCAAACATGCAGTAGGGTTTGAAAACAAGAGAAAACTATTAAGATGTAACTTTAACTTCCTAAAGAAACATGTGCAATGCAAAACTATTAACTGTACTTTGTGCGTTTGTTTGTTACGAGCACATGTGAACAAAGGGACTGAGATTAAAATTAACTGGGTCACACTGAGACCTGTTGTTACTTCAGTTAGTTCAAAGGGAAATGTTTTTTTGTTTTTTTTGCTAAACGTTTATGTAATATTAAATTAATCCAAACTCATTCGGCCCACGATCCCATTAGCTACAGGAAATAAAAGATTAAACTTCACGGTTTCATAACTCTCCAGCCGTTTTAACAACCGTGTCCCTCTTGTGTTTCCATGGCAGGCAAAGCAAGCACACGAGAAGCCTTATACTGTCAACGCACATATTCAAGCCTTGTGTTCATCACTGAATGTGAAAGTCTTTTTTTTTTCTTCTTTTTCTCCTGTTTGTTTATTTTCATCATCAATGCAAGGTTTGGAAAGTACTAATATATTATAAATGTCTGCTCTGCTAATCCGTCACTGCCGTGTACAGAACATGCACAACATAAATGCTTCGAGCAGCCGTTTTTTTGTGTTTTTTTTTTTGAGTGTGTGTTGACAAAACGAGTCGATCGTGAAACTGCTGCACATCAGATGTCGTGATGGTGCTTTTTGTAATGTGAACCTGTCAATCAGATCAAAAATCCACAGTTCTGCTTCTGTGTCGACAACTATTTACACTGAGCTGTTTGGATAATCAATCTTTAAGTTTTAAATTGATCAATTTCTATAATTGTTATTGTCACTAATTAAGTGAAATTCAGTAGATTCAAGTTTTTACTGTTGATAACAGTGGCTTTAACTCTGAAATGTTCAGGTTTCTCATTTTGTCAACGCACATTTTAAAAGTTAACATTTGTGACTTCATGTTTTTGTGTAAAAAAAGAAAAATTAAATAAAGACTTGAATGTGTTTAATCAGTTTTTTTCCTTTGGTTTTAAAAAAGAAATGTATATGAATCCAGTTTGTTTTTTCTTTGTTACAACTTTATTAATGAACATGGCAACATCTCAAAGTCAGAACAGTTAATAATTCAGAGAGAAAAAAAAACAGAAACCAATAATTTGATAATATACACAGCATATGAAACCTTGTTACCTCTAAGGCATGCTCCTTGTTTAGTCTTCTACACCCATCGACCTCTGTGTTGAAACACTTGAGCACTCACATGTACAGAGTGAACAGCCTCAAACCAAACAGTATGTGACCTTTTTTTAAACTACAGAGAGAAATCACTGAAACCCCAAAGTTACTGCCAGTAAAAAAGAAAAAGAAACACACAACAGTGCATGTCATTGAAAAACATCAGATCCTGTCCTCATCCAACTTTCTAAAGCACATTCCTGTTTGACTAAAAAGTTACTGATGAAGGCAAATCAATCAAGCGATAAAACAACCATCAGACAACTCTAAAGTACACTATGGCATGATTTTTAACTAAAAAACAGTCAATCAATCCGAGCTGCAGCAGAAAACATGTATCAGACCAACAAATGCAAATCACAGAATTTTCAATTTCAATGCGTTGCTTTTAGATTTGTTTTTTTAAGTTTTTACCTTATCACTGGAGCTCTTGAACGGTCTACGTTCAGCAGTGGCACTGACTCAAAGGATTCCTCCTTTTGTGTGTGTGGGGTGAGGGGGGGGGAGACAAACTACGACAGGGCCTACGACTCTACGACCTAAGCTCGCAGCGTCCTCCAACACTGTGAGCGAGAAGTGAAGGCAGCAGCGTTTCAATAGCAGATTTGTTTTTGCACTGCACTTAGAAAAGGGCAGATTCACACCACGACATAATTAAAAAATGATAGAAATCAAATATTTTTTTAAAAAATCACTGTTTTCTTTCTTTTTTTTCTCTTGACCTAACAGTTCAGAGCACATTGCTAACGTCTGGCAACAGGTTTGCATGGCATGCAGTTTTGTTACACCAGTGTCTAAAGGTAAAGCATCGATTGAACATTTCACTGTCAGACTTACCAGGAGGCAAAAAACATAAAAGGCTACTTTCCAAAATTATTAAGAAAGCACAGTGACAACAACATTTTCCTCAGTGAACCTACATCATCACAACAGCTTGTTCTGGGCAAAGTTATTCAACTTCAACATCATGCAGTTTCATTCAAGGAGGCAGATCATCTTATTAATAATAATAGTAATAATCATAGTATAAAAAAAAGGGCTGTTCATACTTTATATATCCTGGACTAAGCATGAATGCATTGAGGCATGTTAACGTCACAGGTAAGCATTTCTTTTGCATGGATATATATGGGTCAATCAATGTCACTGGACAAGGAAAAAATATTCAAATATATATATTATATATCAACAACAACACTGGGTTTCCTTAGGTTTCGCTTACCTGTGTTATTGCAGCAGAACCTAAGGTGCAAGGTCTGGGACGACACTGCAAAGATCAGATATATTGCACTGTTTGCCATCAGTGAACAATGCAGTCAAAAAAAGATTTGTTTTGCTTGTATGTTGTTTGACCTTTTAAAATCAACAGCCTTTCATCAACAACAACAGTAGTGCTCATTCAGAAAAATGTCATAAATCAATACTGAGAGCTAAGTCAGAAGCACTTTCCACTACTTAGCATTCCACATGCTCATATGGGACATTTAAGAAATAAGAGCAAGAGGCCTAAGCATGCTATGCTGGAGGTTATGCAGTAGGACTTTTTTCTAAAGCAGTGTAATGCAATAAATGGCATTTCTTGTTTTCAAAAAAAACTACACAAATGGCACTTAGCAGGTCAGATATTCAAATGACAAAAAAAAAAACGCAAATAAGGGAGAAGAGTTTTTGTTTTAAAAACCATGGACATCCTTTTAAAAAACACAACAGTTCCTACCAGCAGTCAGTGTAAAGAGTAGCTGACCATCATTCAAGCCCTCAGTTCAGTTCAGATCTCTCCCACCTGGGCACTGACACACGCTACCTACACGCAAAGATCTAAAGGACAAGCTACAGACAAAAGTCAACAACACACTGTGAAGTTTTCAAGAGTCTCAGTGTTATATATATATATGTATATATGGCAGTCAGGAGGAGTCACACAAGGGAAATGATCAAATAGAAACGTCTCAGAAACATGGTGGTACAAGAATCAATCAAAGTTGAGTCTATTTTTAAAAAAGAAAGCACTAAAGCCTCTCCTCTGGACATTTGATACTTACCCACAGACATGGGGGAAATGGCAAGATTTGACAAATGCACTACATCTTTAGCAGTTCACAAAGCATCAAGATATATAAAATAATAATCAAAAGGCGTGTATCTCTCAAATTCAAATCACAGGTTTTGTGTACTTACAGTATAGGAGGGCTCAACTGATGGATGACGACCACCCGACCCTACAACATCTACGTTCTTATACTGGATAAACACTAACAGAATGGGCACAGCAACAAAAATAAATAAAAAAATAACGTTTCTTGGTTTTCTTTTTTGCAATGTTTTTATATTAAAAAAACATTTTTTCAATCAATCATTAAAAAAGACAAATTTATACATGTGAGTTAGTTCACAACTTGAAATGGGCAAAAGACAAAACGATTCAATGCATTTTCGATACAGTGGCAATTTTTTACCTGACTGTCCTGCAAAAAGAACAGCACAAAAAATGTATAATAATAATAATAATGCGTAATAATAACACTAAAAATATGCAACATTTCTTGCAACCACGTTTTTCTGAGGAACAGGTTAGGAAAAGAACTTGCTTACCGCTCTTTTTTTTTTCTCTAAACTTGCCTGTGGAGGAGGAGGAAGTTTCTAATCAAAATGCAAAACACAGTAGTGCATCATACTACACCTCGACAATGTCAACACAACCAGGCAAAAACTTTTTAAAGAGAGAGCAGCGCCACAGCAACAACGCACGTTAAAAAAATGCATGAGCACACGATAAACACAGATACCCGTCGTCGGCTTTTTTTTTTCACTCTACAGGACACACATCTGTCTACAGCTGTTGTCAGGGAAACAAGTCAGGAAGTGTAAAAAAAGATAATAATGCAGCAGTAAAAACAAAAGAGTCTATCAACAAGAGGACGTTTTGTTGGTCTGAACCACTCTGGATCATTGCACTTGCACGCACATAATGTTATCTAAGAGCCTTATAGACAGTTGGAGAGAGACAGGACAGCGCAACTTTGAGTCATCCATGTTGGACATTCAAAACCCCCGCCCACCCCCCCACCCACAGCAAAAAACAAAACCATACAGAAGTTCATCTCAACCCCCCCTTTTTTCTATTTCTTTCTTTCCTTTCCAACCACCCCAACTTACCAACACAGGAGGTTTCAGTTTGTTTTATTGCAAAAACACAACAGGCAATAGCATTTTTAAAACTGAGATGATTTACATGGTAATGTCAACAGTTCAATAAACATGAGTTCTAACCACATTTGATGTAGATACAGGGCTGGAATGACCATATGTATAATTACCTCACTAAAAACAAAGCATTTACAAGAGAAGGAGAAACAAAAACAAGAACAAAAAAAAGAAAAAAAAACAAAGAAAAAAAAGGAAGGAGGACGTGTTCGCCGGGAAATCTGCCATCTATGTGAAACACTTTCAAACCAAGGAAATTTAAGATCTTCATCAAGGCGTCTGCATCCAAACATTTAACAAAGGATTTTGTTTCGACAATGTAGCATTTACTTTATGTCCACTTCACATTACTGGCCCTGTGCAGAAGAAATACATAGAAGATACATTGCATGTTAACAGCAGAAACAGTGGACTCAGCTTCCCAAAATTAAAAGCTAAAAAACCTGTAAATAGGGAGGAAAATTGTGTGTTTTTTTTAAATGGTTAATGAGTTTTAGTGTAGCTGCTGCGGCCACTGGAGCCCTGTGAAAACCTGAGGGGGGGGAAGGAGGTTACGGCAGCAAAAAAAAAAACCACAGAGTAAAAAAATAAATAAGATAAGTGAATGTGGAAGAGGACAGATTCTTATCGGGGGTGTACCTGAGGGGCTTGTGGCGCTGCGCCCATCGTCTGAGGGTTGGCCGTGCCGTAGTACGCGGCCTGCTGCCGGTAGTACTCCGCCCAGGCGGCGCTGTAGTCCGGCTGGCCCCCGGGCTGCGAGGCGGCCGCCGCTGCCGCCGCCGTGGCCTGGGGGGCGGCTTGACCTGAAGAGGAGGAGGAGGAGGAGGAGGAGGAGGAGGAGGAGGGGGAAGTGGGGGGGTGGGGGGAAGTGAAGTGAAACCACAGGAAACTCATTAGTAACTCAGGAAAACTCGCCACTAACTTGGAACTTGTAAGTTGTAAGATGGTGCTGAGCTCGTTTCCTATTGAAACCGTGACGTCACCACTCAGTCAAATAATAATAATAATAATAATAATAATAATAATATCATTAACACTTTTTATTTTAATTTACGAACCTTGATTGATTTCAGCTGCTAGGGGGTCTCCTAATCAAAACAAAGCAAGACGGGATTTCGGTGACATTGTTCAAAAGAGCATAGGATCATGGGAGATGTTGTCAATCAAGATAAAAAATAATGGATTTCTCTAGATTTGGAAATTATTGCAAAACATTTGTGATGATACATTTCATTGATGATCAATAACATGGGATTTCTCATTTATAGATAATATGTTAAAGTAGAAAAGTCACATACTGTTGCCATTGCATATTTCTATTAAAGCACAAGTCTCTACTCGGAATTAAAACTTGGATTAAAAGAAAAAACACAATTTCAGAAAACTTTTTCTTGTAACTTGTTGCTGATTCACCACTCACACTCTTGTACAACAGTGCCCGATCGATGTATGTGCAGCTTTAACCATTAACAGGTCAAATAAAAACTGTATGAACTGTATAAAAACCAGTTTCTGTGCTGTCCACTTGTTTTAAAAAAAGGTTAAAATCTTCCAACTCGGCTCGTCTGCTCGGCCGCGCCCCACTGAGTTATGTAAAGCTGGTATTTTACTGCAGATGAATGAAACCTTGTGTCCAGTCACAGCTTGTGGGGGGTTTTGGACATAACTACCACGTGTTTGTGGAGGTTTGAGAGCTGAGAGACGAGAGCAGCAGCTGCTGTGACAGATCTCAGACCAGCTGCACAACGAGTTAACGGCACATGAACTGGTTTCATGCCCAGTGAGTGTGAAAATGGTTCCAGCTTCACAAATGAAAAGATTATATGGTTTTAAATTCTTTCAACAACTATAATTTCTAGGGGGCGTCTGTCAAATAAAGCTTCATTTGGTTACACTTTATAATACGTACACACTATTAAGCATTAAATAAATACTGAAATCATTTATAAAACATGAATACTCATTAGCATGTAGTTTATAAACAGTTAAAAATGTTTTACTCATCATTGATAAGCACTAACTGTATTCATAAACTATATACTAATGAGTATTCATGCATTATAAATGAAGAATTCAGTATTTATTAATGTTTAATAGTGCGTACTTATTATAAAGTGTTACCCATCTTTTAAATATGATCTATTTCTTCAAACGTATAAGAAGGGGAACGAACCCACCACCGATGTCTCAGGGTGGCGGGACAGAAACCTTCTGCCTTTCTGTCGGGCGGCTGGGAGAAGCAGCGACTCAGTGTCAGAGCGCTGCTGGATGAACGCAGCCTCCCTTCAACTACAACTATTACATTTACCCGACTACAGGGTCAGACTGAAACCTCTGTGATACCACATACTAACACTTTGTAATACATTTCTCACAGTGCATGGATTCACATTTGTGTCTCTACATCCCAATATCACAATTCCTGACTAAGCAGCAGGTAAATGGATGGATCAATAATTGATTTAAAAGGTTAATATAAATAATACATCAAGTCAAAAACAGTCTGGAAATGAAATAGTGAGGATTTTCCAGTCTTCCCAAAACAACAAAAAGCATTTCATATGCTCTTTAACATATTCATATTTGTTTGGGAACAAATCAATTCACAGTAAATCATATTAAAGACATACAATCTGATTACATCTGTGTGCCTTCGAGATTCATACACACGTTAACTTATTAACATTCGGCTCAAACTAACTGTAAATATCATTAGTGTACATGGTGTATTACTGTCTTTATATCCAAGTACTTCTGCTTCTAATGACTTGGTTGTATATTACGGCCTCAGGCATTTTTGTTACTGACTTTCTGTGCCACTTTAATTGCAACCTCATGCACATGCAGCAGAAGCCGAATTGCAAAACAAAAAAAATTGAAATGTGCAATCTACGATAATCTGAACAGGAAGTTGAGTTGACTTCACACACCTTGTTTCTTGTAATATTCCTCCCAGGCTTTCGTGTAGTCCTGAGGTTGTTGACTCTGTTGACCTGCACAGAGAGGGGAAACATGTGTCAATGCATTCAGGTGTCACGTGAAATCAGATTTTTTTTTTAAAAAAAGAAGAGTAATTAACATTAATCCTACATTTTTAATATGCATGACAACTCCCCCCGTTCTTCCCCCAGTAGCAGTAACACATTGCATGGCACATTGCAAAAATACTCTGCCATCAGTGTGGATAAAGCCTAAAGAAAAGTCTCTAGGTAATGAGCTACTCTAGGCTGAGAAAAGGTGGTTTTTCTGTGTCGACAGCTCAGTCCTGTGAACAGTCAAAAGTGTTGCAGTCTAAACAGCACAGGCGTTAAAATGTCAAACCAGGTGGAGGCACGGTGAACACGCCCCACTGCAGGCCAGCAATGCTGACAAATACCCAGACCTGGAAAAGAAGCTGATTGGGGAAAGGCCCAGTGGCTGTTTAGACTGACTTGTGTCAATAAGTGTACACTGGAACTACGTTCGTATACCCATTTTCTTGTAATATTCCTCCCAGGCCTTGGTGTAATCTGCCTGTCCACTCTGACCTGCAGCCTGTGGGTCACCTGTTAAAAAAACACGGTACTTGTAATTAGTGAATCATTCTGAGCAGTTTGTCCTCCACCTGCCCGCGTCGCGCTGTCAGCCTAGGGATGGTGGAGGAAAACTATCCTGTCCCTGGGGTAATATTAAAAAAAAAAAGTTGTTTTTTTTCTTTTAAAAGTGCTCTGGAAAAGCAAAGTCATTTAAAAAGAAAGAAAAAGAAAAAAGAAAGCAACTCGTCTCCACCAGGACACTACTCAAGTAAAGCTGGTAAACTACGCTGCTCTACGTTTGTTTTTCTTTCTTTCTTTCTTTCTGCTGCTCTGACACTGGGGGGTGGGGTGGGGTTTGGGGGGGGAAGTGAGAAACACTTCAGGTACCTTGGCCGTTGGTTTGAGTCGTGCCGGGAGCGCCGCTCGTCGGGGTCATGGGAGCCTGCGGCTGCTGGCTGTACTGAGCGTAGTAGGCCGCCCACGCCGCTGCGTTGGCGTCGGCCGCTGCTTTATCTGGAGACAACAACAAACCAGACAGTTTACAGGTTACAACATGGACGCCAAGAATAAAACTGAAGACAACACAGTGAAATAAATAAAATGCAGTGAAGGCAACTGAACAACTCTATGACAGCGCAACTAGTTAAAAAATAAATAAGGGACAGTAAAGCCCACAACTATGAATCGAGGTGTATACGTATGACAACAAGAATTCACAGTGTTGTACTTTATCAATAAACCTCCCCTGAACTAAAACTAGACCTTTGAAATTGTTAAAATGTTACTTTCTGTTCTGCTGCTTAAGTTTAATCTAAACATAAAACTATATATCTAATAATAATAATAAGATACATTTTAATAACATTAAAAGTCTCCAAAACTACTCATAAAACTATTTGCATGTGTTTTGGTCTCAGATAAGTTGTGGTTTGGGGGTTATACATCAGCTGTCAGCGTGGTGCATGAGCTTTCATCATTGACCGTCCACATTTTAACTGCATCTCAACACTTGTTCTGGGTTACATTTTCTTGATTTGAATTTATTTTTGCCTCTTTAATCTACATCTTGTTTCATTTTTCTCTTGTTCAGTATTGAACTCAAGTCAATAAACACAACCTGAACCAATACTCAGACCACTGAAATTGAAGTTTTGTCCTTGCCTAACCCAGCAGATAAGTTATTTTCTCATTTCCTTGGGCTAGCAGCAGCAGGTACTCACTTGGATCAGGCTGTCCCTGTTGCCAGTGTGGGTAGCCGTTGCCCCATCCCTGAGGCTGGTAAGGCGCAGGAGGGCCACTGAGGAAATAAAGAAACAAACACTGATCAGTTTTCCACATCTTGCACTCTTGTGTGATCACACAGGACTTTCTCTAGGCAACTGAATCAAGGAAACTTGAAATTCACAGTGTTGTACTTTTATCAATAAACCTCACCTGAACTAAGACTAGACCTTTGAAATTGTTACTCTCTGTTCTGCTGATTAAATTTATTCTAAACACTTTGGTCTGGTTTCTGTTTCTGGATCTTAACTTAGAAAAACATTTTACCCCTAACTGAGACAACAGTATATATAACATTAAACATCTCCAAAACTACTCATCAAACTATTTGCATGTGTTTCGGTCTCAGATAAGTTGTGGTTTGGGGGTTATACATCAGCTGTCAGCGTGGTGCATGAGCTTTCATCATTGACCGTCCACATTGTAACTGCATCTCAACACTTGTTCTGGGTTACATATTATGAATCAAGGAAACTGGACTTAGTTTTTAGTCTTTGATGAAGCCACTTCGATTAAGGGGCGAAACATCTTCAGTTTGTGAAAAAAAGGTGGATGACTCGGGTATCTCAGCTCCAGGTTTGATGTTATGGATAAGGGGGGCGAAACGTCTTCAAAGACAAAAACTACGTCCAGTTGACCTGACCTGGACGAACGGTGGCGTTTTCACAGACACAAAGGACTTTAAAGACGAGGAGGAAACACTCACTGTGGCCCTGGAGGTCCCTGGTTGTACGGCCCAGGGTTGTATGGACCCATGGGAGCCCCGGGGGGTCCGGGCGGTCCAGGAGGACCGTGTGGGCCCGGGCCTCCGTGTGGACCAGGGGGGCCGTGTGGGCCGCCCATCGGAGTGACTGGTCCCTGAAAACACATCAACAACAACAGTCAGTCAACAACCTTAGAGCAGAATAAAAGTGTCTCTGTAATGATCAAAAATTCACAGTGTTGTACTTTTATCAATAAACCTCACCTGAACTAAGACTAGACCTTTGAAATTGTTACCCTCTGTTCTGCTGATTAAATTTATTCTAAACACTTTGGTCTGGTTTCTGTTTCTGGATCTCAACTTAGAAAAACATTTTACATTAAACGTCTCCAAAACTACTCATCAAAACTATTTGCATGTGTTTCGGTCTCAGATAAGTTGTGGTTTGGGGGTTATACATCAGCTGTCAGCGTGGTGCATGAGCTTTCATCATTGACCGTCCACATTGTAACTGCATCTCAACACTTGTTCTGGGTTACATATTCTTGATTTGAATTTCTTTTTGCCTCTTTAATCTAGTTTCCTTTCACTCTGAACCAAGACTTAGATTAGAATTTTTTTTTGTCTCTTTAAAAAAGATTAAAAGTGTCTCTGCAATGCCCAAAAAAAAATCTAACTTTTGGGGTAATGTCCGTGTACACAATATAGTATACAATTCCTAGCAATGTGATTGATGGTCCTCTATTTTTGTGTCTAAGACGAAAATGTGATTATTAAAAAACACTGGTATCTATGTAAATTACTGTTGATGCCTTGTAAAATAAAAACATAAAAAAAGCTATAACCAAGTGCTGGTATAAATCTGAGTCTCCAAACCGTAACCAACAGATGGACAGAGTGAAGGAAAGGTGTTTAATGGAAAAGACGATTTTCTCTCTCAGATCTAAAGGCGCGACCTTTCCCAGGAAATGGGAGAAATGGGACTGCGTTTATCAAAATAACTGAGGACGCTTCAAATTAACAAGTAAAGACACTGGACATTATATAAAAGATTATCAACAGAGGAGCCCCCATGTTTTTGTTTTGTTTCCTTGACAGCTTGTTGCCCCTTAAAATTGAAAATACTGAATAAAAAATCTCTGCAGGAGATGTGTTGTCGGTGTCTCACCCCGATCTTCTCCTCCACCAGCTGCCTGGCGTAGTCGATCTGTTGAGGGGAGCCTCTGACTGTGAACATCTTGATGTTGGGGTCAGCGTTGGGTGGAGGGTTTCTCTGCAGCTCGATCCGGGCCCCAGACTGTTGGCTGATGCCCTTGATCGTCTCACCACCTGGTAAAAAAGATCGATGTTGAGCTTCAAATAAATAAATAAATCCAAATCAACGCCTCCGATGAAGTGAAGACAAACCAGACAAACAGGATGAACATCTCAGTGATAATGATGACGTTAACTTAACATGTCCTTTAATCAACAAGGTTCATAAGATTTTCTGTTCTGCTGCTTCAGTTTAAGTTTTTCTGATTCAAGAACTTGGAAAAAAATGCATTTATGAATAATTAACACATCTATAGTCTGAACTGAAAAGACTCCAAATCATTTATGTATGTGTTCAGGTCTCAGATAAATTGTGGTTTGGGGGTTATACATCAGCTCTCAGCGTGGTGCATGAGCTTTCATCATTGACCGTCCACATTTTAACTGCATCTAAATGATGACGTTTGCTTTTCTGTCCTTTTTCCTCTCATTCTTAATTTAAATTTATTGGTTTAAATGTTTTTTTAATCTCTTTAATCCACATTTTCTTTCCTTAAAGAGCATCATAGTTGTTTAACAAAGCCCTGGTTGGTGCCACTTGCCTTTTCCAATGATGAGGCCGGTCTTCATGGTCGGGACGGTGAAGGTGAACTCCTGCAGGCCACCAGGGGGCCCCATGTTCCAGTTGCCCTGCCCGCGCCCACGCCCTCGGCCCCCGCCGTGTCCTGGCGGCCCTCCAGCCTGGACGCTCCTCAGCAGGTCGGATATGATTTCTGCCGCGTGCTGAGCCTGGTCGGGAGGACCCATGATCTGTGCTATCCTGTCTGGCGTGCTGCCGTCGTCTGCAGGGAGGAGAGACGGGAATCAAACAAACGAAGATTAAAGTTTCTGTTTCTGAACATTTATTTTTTTATTTTGCACAAATAAAATGTAGTATGAATAAGGATTATGATTGCAATGTGCAAAGGGGAGGTATGAAACCCAAAAAGGGCTTATATGAAAACCACCCAAGAAGAACATATTCAAAAACCAAATTTGTTACAGGTAAAGAAAAGAAATTACAAGTAAAGACTCTTAATTTAGACAAAAGTATAACATTTAACATCTTCAAACAAACACTCTTAAGCCTTTGTGCGTGTTTAGGTCTCAGATAAATTGTGGTTTGGGGGTTATACATCAGCGCTTCAGCGTGGTGCATGAATTTTCATCACTGACCGTCAACGTTTAACCTGCATCTAATTGATCTGATGATCAAGTCTCTCAAGGCTCCTTCTGTGACCCGAGCGCTCACCTGGTTTGAACTGAATCCTGACGCCTGTGTCATTCTGTATTTTCTTGATCATCTCTCCGTTTCTGCCGATGACAATTCCCACTGCGAACCGCGGTACAGGAACCTGAACGACGACAGAGAAACAAAACCCAAATTTAGGACACCAGCTTACAATACAACAACATTGTCTCCACATTTATAAATGTTGCAGTTTGTTGAAAACACTCACGTCCAAGCTGTCTCCTCCTCCGCCGCCTCCTCCTCCTCCTCCGCCTCCTCCAACCCTTGAACCATACTCGCCCCTCTGCTCCCTGAAGCCCTGGTCTCTGATCAGCTCCATCACCATCTCTTTGGCTTGCTGAGGAGCAAAGACAGCTTTGTTATTATTTTTTTTTTTTATTATCCCAGTCTCCATGGAGGCACGTAACAGGACTTTATTGGGGTTTTAAGATTAATATATGTCTTATTTTATTAGGTTCCAGTTATAGAGAAGAGATCGAGGACCCACCTGAACTTTAAAGGGTTCTCCTGATATGTTAATTTTACCCCCAACTGAGACAACAGTATAACATTAAACGTCTCCAAAACTACTCAAACTATTTGCATGTGTTTCGGTCTCAGATAAGTTGTGGTTTGGGGGTTATACATCAGCTGTCAGCGTGGTGCATGAGCTTTCATCATTGACCGTCCACATTGTAACTGCATCTCAACACTTGTTCTGCATTACATATTCTTGATTTGAATTTCTTTTTGCCTCTTTAATCTACATTCTGCTTCCTTTCACTCTGAACCAAGATTTAGATTAGAGATTAGAATTTTTTCTGTCTCTTTAAAAGATTTAAAGTGTCTCTGCAATGCCCAAAAAAATCAAACTTTTGGGGTAATGTATGTGTACACAATATATACAATTCCTAGCAATGTGATTGATGGTCCTCTATTTTTGTGTCTTAGACGAAAATGTGATTATTAAAAAACACTGGTATCTATGTAAAATACTGTTGATGGCTTTTAAAAAAAAAAAAAAAAAAAAAAAAAAAAGCTATAACCAAGTGCTGGTATAAATCTGAGTCTCCAAACCGTAACAAATGGATGGACAGAGTGAAGGAAAGGTGTTTAATGGATTCCAGTTATAGAGAAGAGATCGACGAGGACCCACCTGAACTTTAAAGGGTTCTCCTGAAATGCGGAGCGGCTTGTCTGCGCCTGTGTTTTGGGGTCCGTCCTGGATCATTACCATCTTCACTCCCGCTCTTTCCTGCAGGACGAGATGAACAAAACACATTCAGTAAATGTGTCTGTGCGCCGCCATCACAACCACCACACACCGCCCGCCTATGATTCATTTTTGGCCTCGGACCCTCACCTGTAGGCTTTTGATGGTCTCTCCTCCTTTTCCAATGACGAGTCCGGCTTTAGAGGCAGGGACCATAATCTCCTGAACAGTCATCCCCGGGCCGTCGTTGTGGTGAAACGCTGGAGCTGGGCGTCCCTTCTCCACTATCTCTGTTAGTAGCCTCTTTGCAGTCCTGATGGGAGAAAGAAAAACAACAACATTATGCACCGCACAGAATTCATTAAAAAAAAAAAAGAAACAAAAGGCATTAAACCCAAAACTTTGGGTTTTAAGGTAAGAAAGGGGTTGGTTGGTTACTTACTGGATTGATTCTGGTGGTCCTGTTAATGTGACCGATCTCTCTGGCATCCCTCCACTGTCTGAAACACAGAGGACAAATCAGGCAACAGCACAAACATCTCAGTAACTGTCAATGTTAAATTGTTTTTTTTTTCTGTTCTGCTGCTTTAGTCAACTAATTAAATAAAATGTGTTTAATAATAATAGGCAGGTTTAAAACTGATAAGACTCTAAAATCTTACATATGTGTTCAGGTCTCAGATAAATTGTGGTTTGGGGGTTATACATCAGCTCTTCAGCGTGGTGCATGAGTTTTCATCATTGACCGTCCACATTTTAACTGCATCTCAATAGCTTTTACTTTAGGATCTCTCTTCTCTTGTTCTGGGTTATATTTCCTTTGATTAAATATCTTTTTTGCCTCTTCAACAGGCCCTGAATCAGATTAATCACAACCCAATAATCACACGTGGTCCAAATCTAAACTCACCAGGGGCGATCTGTATTTTACAACCAGACTCCTGCTGCAGACGTGATATTTGCTCGCCCCCTCTTCCGATAACTAGAGAAAGAAAAAGGGGGAAACTGTTACACCCAAACGCCTCTTACTGTGAAAGAAAAAGTGCCTTTCATTGTTTACTCTGAAAACACAAAACTTACTGAATCCAACCATCCCATCTGGAACCTTGAACTCCTCTGACGTCGACCTAAGAATGAAAAGATTAAGTCAGTGTCTGTCAACACTATAAATAGACCAGAAGTCAAAAAGTAAACATTTAAATATAACTTGTGTATTTACCTTGGGGGGCCACCCATTCCTCCCATAGCTGAAAAGGCTGGGGGGGAAATGTACAGGGGAAAATATACATTTAGAGCAACCAGTGTACCAAAAATGTCTAATTAATGGTTTTTTTTCTCTTCTCAATTAAGCATTACTAGGAATTACTTGTAATTACTGTAACTACAGCTACATCATTAGGAAACTTACCATCGTTTGTAGCCACTTTCTTTGTCTCTGGTTGGTCTGCGACAACACAACACAATGACCAGCATAAGTAACTGATATCAAATCGTATCTCACATTACTGTCAGGGACTCGAGCGGCATTGCTCAAAATACAAACTGGTTAGGTATGTGGAAAATAAATATTCACCTACAACAGCCTGCATAGTAACATAACAGAAACCTATACAGAAGCCATGCGGTTGTAGCCTGTGGTGCTGTTTAACTGCACCATGGTACATGACCACCCCTTTTAAACCAATGTAATTGACTATTTCTAGCATTACTACACCTTACATGATCCTAATACTCTAGGGAAAGTTTATAATCACGATGATATATGCTCATACAATCTTGACTATATACTTAACACCTGATTATTCTAACCTACAGGGACTAAATCTGCTTGAATAAACTGAGCTCATGAAATCACACATGTTCGCCAGACACTGGCTGAGAGCCGCTGTGAGGATAGACGGTGAATTTATCATTGAAATACAAAAAAAAAAGACCACATGCCATAGCTAATATACTGCATAAAACATAAATCACAATACAATGAACTGCAGTAATGCGAGTAGTACTGATGTTAACACTTATTGTTACAAATGCACATTGATATGTAAACAATATTACTATAGATTAAGTACATTTCTATGCATTTACGATTTACAACTCATTTTTCAGGTAGAAAAAAAATAAATAATAAAAAGATAAACAAACACAGGCAGGCATTAACTGTGAAGACTTGCATTGATTGAATCGATTTGAGCCACTGACCGATATTCAGGTTAGGCATGGGAAAATACCCACCAGCGTCCTCCAGGGGCCTTTTCTGGCCTCCGTAGCCAAATTCATTTGTTGGAGGTGCCGCAACTCCATCACCACCGATCTTCGCCGCGATCTGAAACAAAAAATCAGGAGAAAAGGCCGCCATTTAGTGCAAGTTTGATTTAGTTTTATCTTCTTTCTCCCCGCTGCGCTTGTGATGGTCGTAGTGCACGCGGCATGCGGCCTTGCTCCTTCTGCCCGGAAGTCTGAACCAACAAAGGACCGATATGTAGCCTACATAAAATCATGCTATTAATCACATAAAGCTTCAGGTACCTGATCGCTGATCATATTTATGAGACTTCGCACGAATTCGCAGTTAAACCAGCTTCGGTTTTCGCTACGTTTTTTCGCAGCGTGGCGTTGGCCGTTGTGTTAGCTTAGCTTGGTTAGCTCCCGGTCTCCCGTGTGTTAACGGCAGAAAAGCGACAAAAACTCCCCGTTTCCTGTCGATTTTACGAGATTATTCCCGGACTAAAACGATGCAGTGGGGTCTCCTTACCTGTCGTGCTCGCTGCAGAGCGTCTTTAAAAGCGTCGTTCATCCCGCCACCGGCGTTAGAGGACGGCGGAGCCACGCTGCTGTAGTCAGCCATATCTGCTGCTGCTGCTGCTTCTTCTCCTGCTCAGCGCGACAAGATGGCGGGTTTCATTCACGGGATGTGGACGCGAAAACTCGCGACCGGACGTCAAATCTCGCGATAACAAAAACACTCTTTTGTACACTGTTGTAGATAGAGCGCTAACTACCATGGCAGGCAAATCATCTTCTAATCCGTAAAGAATTGATATGATTATGTTCTCGGAAATGGAATAAAGATAAATAAATATTAACACATTGATGTTCTTTGTTAATCTTGATTAGTTTTACACAACTAGGTCATGTTTTACATCGGGATTTTTGATCTCGACTTGGCTGCTTTTAATGTGGTCTGGAAGGGAGCAAAAACAAAACAAGTCACCCATTCTCTGTTTTTCTCTTTCACAAATAGGAAACTGTCTTTTAAACAGCCTCTACACTCTTCTTATTAATCTAATCCAGTAATAATACATCTAAGTATAATGGTTTGTAATCTGAATCTGGTCTTGTCTTCCTTAATTGTCTTTTATTATGATATTCAGTTATAGACTATGGGCTCCTTTGGGCTAATGATAGAAATAAACTCCTAAAACCTCACAGTGAAAGATGTACACCTGTGTCTTACACCTCTAAAAGTTACATTCAAAACAAATAAACAACTGTTGACACTTGATGAAAAATGAAAAAGTTGCTGTTGTGAAATAAAATGTTATAGTTTATTATACAGCTCACACTTAAACACACATCCTTATTTACAAAGTTCAGTCTGAAGTGGGCAGTTGTTACACTAACATCACAGTGTTAATTTCAAGTCCACAATGTTTCCACCACTCTGAGGTTTGGTCAGTGGTCACCATGTCTTATGATCTTAGAGGTAAACCTTTCACTTAATGCTTCAGAAAGAGGTATTACAGTGTGGATCACATGAGAGCGCAAGTCTGGCAGACTTGACTCGGTAATAAGAGTTCACAGTTTTTGCATTTTCCTTTATGTTCCCGATCACATCCCTGAAACGTATTGCTTAGGGATAACAGTTAAGCATGCTAAGAAAGTAAACTCTTCATTACGGCTCAAGACTCTATTGAAGAAAACATATTTTCAAATTGTCTAGTTAAAGTGTAGTTTATCAAGGCACATGGTACAGCCCTGACAAAGCTGGCTCCCATGCCATTATAATATCCTCTAATTCCACGTCTTTCATATATCCCAATGAGTCCTTGTAAAACGCCTGAGGTCGGTCGCGAGTCTGAGCTGAAAGCTGCAAAACACACAAATAGTAATGAGGAGAACATGATTTCAGATTGTTTTAAATAAACTCAACTATGTTAAACCAAATAGAGACGTTACCCTGAGCTTGCTGGTGGGTGCGGATCACTGCCAGGGGGTAACTGGTCACTTGTCCAGAGGCAAAGGCCACAAAGCTGAAGAAAAACAGCTTGGAGTCGCTGTTGTAGGCCGGATCGCTCTTCGCCCAGTTTATGATGGACTGTAATTAAACACAACAAGTAGTTACAACTGGTATCTGCCAGAGGAACTGAGCTCTTTAATCTCCTGAGTGTTGTTGCAACGGTGTCTCACCTGATGAACTGCACACTCCACTCCTGCGTAAGGGATCATGCAGAGGATGCTGGGCTTGAATCCTCTGTAGAACGAGGACAAAGACTCATGTCTGTAAATGGACCGGGCGCAGGCCACCACACCGTGGTACGTACCGGACTGCTGCAGGTTCAGCCTCACTTTCAACACCTGAAGGGCGAATTGGACAGAGATTAGTAAAATAAACTGACACATTCAAACACGGTGTTGGTATTGCCTACATACAGTCAAAACTCTGACACTGTTCATAAAGAACTATGTAACACAACAGAGTAATACAAAAAAACTCTATTACAGTAGGCTATATTGTTATTGGGAAAGACTGCTGTGGAGTTAATTGGATTTCTAAAGCATGTGCTAAATTTTCACATTAATATTTGAGATATTTATGTGATGGCTGCAAACAAAGGAATGAGTAATGAGTGAGGAAAATAACGGTCGGTTTTGATGCAGTTTTACAGCACAGGGGGAGAAACTAATTCAGTTAATAAAGGTATGTAAACAGAGCAAAAGAGGTGTTTAATTATGTTTGTTTGCAATTTCCTGTGTGTGATACTGTAGAAACTACAAAACATCTCCATAATGTCAAAAAATGTTCAAAACAAGGAGCGCTTCGTGGATTTCTTTAGAGGTGCTCCTTGGAGAGGGATCCAGGAGATGTGAAAAGCAAAAACTCCAAGGCAAAATACGACGCGTTTTGAAGGCTTGATGCCAAAACGCGTCATAGTCATTTTAAACATGTCATTGTGACAATGCCAGATTAAAGCAGAAGTAAGTGATATATTTGTG